>NW_003526941.1:9586940-9665796 GCF_000181795.1 Trichinella spiralis | reverse complement strand
TTAATTTGATTCTAAAAATATTTGCAAAACAATTGTGCTGAAAAGTAAAGCATGTTAAACAAAATTGATATAAAACAGCCATATTATAAAAAATTAATTGAAGACAAATAACAGTGCATCGTTGATCCTTAATTACTAAGTATACAAATTTGTAGAAAAACTACTTGCTAGTCATACAACATATGTCCTTCAGGATGCAAGCATCTCAACAGCTACGCGCTGAAATTTTCAGTTAAACATCCTAAGCATGTGATAAGCAACACCGCAGTGTGAATGAACACTATCACTCATCAATAAAAAACAAAATCTCTACTTACAAAATACTAAAACTTACCTACTCACATAATACTATACAAAAATACTCACCAAACGCACTGATGGCAACACGCACCACCAGACTTGTGTGATATATCTGAAAACCAACGCAAATGACTATATTCACAATATATGCTACTATTACAATCATTATTTAATTATACCGTATCCCTATGATAAGCGAAGCCACACAGATTTCTGGACCAATAGTGGGTAACGCCATTAAGCCAACCTAAACTAACGCAGGAGTATGAACGAGCTCGATGTTGATGGTGTATTCCATCCCTATAATGGGCAAAATGTATACTTATTTTTGTGATGGCACATTTAGAACGCATTGAGGTAAAGGTGACATACCATGTTGGCAAGAGCAACAGGAATTCGAAAACGTTTCAATTATGTTGACGTACACTATTTAATTCGATAACAAGAAGCATACAAGATCAGATATAAGTAGAATTAAAAGACATTAATAATAGTGACATATTATAGATACTCAATTACTTACAGATTTTTGTACATCTTTTCAATCCATTGAGGGAAACCTGAACCACCATAAGAGAAAGATATTCAAGTTTGTAGAAATAGTTCCACTGCACTGACACAACCAATTGCTAACAAAGTGCATAAAATTCATTCTTACTGTGGCGATGAAGAAAACCAGAAAGCGGAACTGTTGAGACACATGACTGATCACGGTAGAAACATGAACAGAGCAATAGTCAAACTAAAAAATAGATACTACATAACACATCGAAATAAAACATTGGATTACAAAATTATTTAATAAGTAATTTGTCATATAAACAGAATATTTTTTACCTACACTCTTGTACCTACTACACCTACTCTTTTTACCTATCCATTTTATAAATGGAAAAGAGAAAAAGGAATACATTTTATAAATTTCTAATGTAAAATTCAAATTTCAAATTTACTAAAATCAAAGGCAACCAATCTACAATATTACTTACATTACGTTGCACGTACGAATACAATAACAGATGTGCTGCTGATGGGGTGGCTAATTTACAATCTAAATATCTCGCAAATAATCATTTTGCGCAGCTGCTTGTGGCCATCATTTTCATTGAAATTTCACGGGAATAAACAAGATTGCAAATCGACAGCAGATGAAAATAATTATGATGCATAGTGGCATCATCTTCTCATGATAGGATTTTTTATATTCATTGATACGAAAATAAAATAATGTAAGTTCTAAAAGTGAATTATATTAATGCAGTCATCTATAAATAAAAAACAGAAATAGATACTTCTTCGTCTTCAGCATCTGATGCATCTAAAACTTAGCAATAATAACACTAAAAAGACACCCGCCAGTTACCAATCACCACATATGTAAAGTAACATGCATAGCATACCACTACCAAAATATCAAATCCAACTTACCAGTTATTCATGGATGGTGTTGAAGAGCGGAATTATAGTTGACCACGTGCTAGATTGATAGCATTGCAGTGAACTGAATAACCTAATGTAATCGAAGTTCTCTGATTAGATGTATAATACTAAGTAAATTATGCAAATGACTATTTACTTTTCCTCAGGAAGAACAACCTAATTTTCCATCAGTAATAGTGCAGTAAAATAAACATTATGAGCAACATTATGAAACGAGACGATGAAATTTATTACGTTTCTATTTACACACTTCATATTACTACGTAATATGGCATTGTTATGCAAATTTTTTCCCTAAAATTACCTCAAAGGAAATATTATTAACCTGAAGCATCGCAGATTACTAAAAATAAACGAAAATGCTATCACTGCGTATATATGCATGTTCTGTAATTTAGTTGCTTGAAAGTACAAGGCGATTCAATAATTTATATTTTATCAATGCATTTCTTCTAATCAAAATTATATGGATAATAAAAAATAGCTTCCGCAGAAAATAGTTTCGAAAATAAAATACGTTTTCAGATTTATGGAAAATTAAACAGTTGTCATGAAATTTTATGATGAGCAGGAGCATGGAGCATATGGGGATAGGCATAGGGAATCAGGCATAGGCAATAGGGGATGGGCAGCATTTTCAGTTGAATGCGATCTCTGTTCAGCTTAGTATTATAACGAGCTCAATGATGGGGATCATTAGAAAGGAAAGGAGGGCGGGACAGCATAGCAGGAAGGAATGAGGGAGAAGTTGAAGGATGGAGGAGGTGGAAGTTGTCATATGCGTTCTTCCACGCAATCTTCACGTATAATATTCAGCCGTAGCTTCATTTATCAATACTGACAATACTGATTGGCAATGAGTTATTTTCTCAATGACATTAAAATAGGTGCATCTGTATAAGTCAGTGGTATTGGTGGTACAATGACATAATAGAAACTTTAAGGAGTCATTTCAAAAATAAAGGGTACGTTACTGCCATTCTTAAAGTATCAAAGGTGGTAATATAAAAGTGTGTTCTCTAGCTAACAGCAGCTTTCCTATGTCATGCTGAAACAATCTTGTGCACGATTTGAGCAGTGACAAGCATTTAGGGGTGCGATTGTGCGACTGCACACGACATTTCCTTTAAACAATTGGGCAAGTATGTTACCTTAGCAATAAACATTACAGTGGGCAGTAAGGATAATGTGGGAGGGGTTCAACTGCTATGTCAGAGTACTACTTTACAAATGGATTTGTAAGGACGATTGAAAATTATAGCAAAATATACCATTAGTACTATTATATAATGGCTTGGCCGTAATAAAGTCTCGAATATTAGTTGAACATCATTACTGAAAAACAACGCGCTAGTTTCCATTCAAAAAGACTAAAATCAAACAACTACGAAAAGCTTAAAAAGCGCGCATGTTTAGTGCAGTGTGCCAAGTGAAGGAAAAAAACATTGTATGAAAAATAGCAAATATATGAAAATTCATACCTGTCAGCAGACCTGTCAGGGATGACGTGTGAAGCAAACGTAGAGTCATGCATTTTGTAACTGATATTCGTGATTTCTTCATATTTTCAGTCCAACAATCACAACGTAATTGTTGCAGTGAAGCATCGAAATGACCAAATAACGCAATGTAGTAAGTAAATAGACCGCCCTTCAGCAGCGAACATTTTTATCCTATAGTGCAGTTCTCTCAATAAACAGAAATTTATATAACGAACACTGCTACCGCATTTGAATAGCACAAAGTGCACGTAGCAGAATGCCAACGGCAGTGTTTACCATCACATTAGCATAAAGTTATTCTGCTGACCTAGAAATGCATGTATGCCTTGAAAACGTATAACAATCTAATGAGCAAACACCAAAGATTATAATAATTAAAGCCACTATCTATCACAAATAATATTGTGGCGTAAATTAAAGAATTATGAAATAGTGTCTTACGTAAATATAGTTGCACTGGCATGATAATAATATGTCGCAATATTCAGCAAAATTCATTCATTAATTTAAAGGAACTGATTGTTTAGTGAACATTTCAATCAGACTTTGATCAACCACTTTGAAAAGAAGAAAAATGAATGCCTAAAACAGAAGAATGGCAAAACATGACATTTGCTTAAAACACAAGCATAATTAATTGATTAATTAATATAATGCACATGCTGGGTTGAAGTACTAAAAATTGTGCATCACGCATTGATAAATTCTAACGTATGCCGGGATACAGTATGAACAAAAGAAACGCACTGTTCAACAATTCAACCAGTAAGGACAATTTAAAAATTCAAAAATGTCCTTAATTTTGAAAAATTAGTTAAAATATAAACTATCTGGCAGAAAACACCATAACTAAAAAGTTGACTTTGACAAAACGCACCTATGTATGTCTGAAAATTTTCTTAATTCAGAAAAGCAAGCAGTTCAAATGAAGCTGATTTTAAGTGAGCTGCTTGCAAGCAGTAGCTTGTTTAGTCAATTAAATGTGTCTGTTAGGTACCGTGAAGATGATCTTCAAACGACCATATTTTAATAATAGATAAACAATACCTATATGGTATTATTTAATCAATCTTAATTGTATGGAAATTTGACGTTCATGTAATCAACTATCATCTTATGTTGAGAATTCTTCATAGAGAATATAATAAGAAATTATGCTAAATATCGATTCTCAATTGCATTGTTAAGTGATTACGACATAAAAGTGAAAAAACTGCCACTTACTACTCAATGCGCTGTCTTCTCATTGTTGATGTTCATGCTCTTTCAGTGTTCATGATTGAAAAATTATTTTTCAGAAATTATTCCAAAAAATAATAATTAATAAAAAAACAAATGAATTGCTTGGCGCTTAATGTTGGTCGTCTTCAGTTCACAGCCCTTTCATCCACGGACGTCGTCAAACTATAATAATGTCGAATATGTCAATAAAGCAAACGAACCCGTATGCAAATTTTTATTTCATTGTTTCCTGCTCATAAATATCACTAGTGCACAGTTTTCACTGCGCTTTATTTACTTAACTAATACACTGTGTTTGAGAGAATATATAACTCACACTGCGGAAACAATAATTTCATCATTATTATTAAGTTTATTTCAAATACTAAAAATACTATAAATACAAGAATTGAAATACTTGCTCATTTTATACGAAATGCTGGTTTGCTGTAAAATAAGAGAAAAAATAGTGATTTGAAAAAACAATTCATATATTGTGGCAAATTAAACTTTCAATGATGACAGTTATTTGAATATTCAAAAATGACCTTGACATTGACAATTCAGTCAAAATATAAACTATCTGGCAATAAACGCCATAACAAAAATATTCACTTAGTCAAACACGCCTCCGCATTTTTGAAAAAATCGAATAACAACGTTGATAATGTGAAGCAAATTTCTGTCAAAGAAGATGCTTTGAATTGAGAAATTTTCAAATAAATGCTTGTTAAACTATTGAAAAGGCAATCTACAATAGAAGATGATGTGCTCATAATAGAGAGACACCAGGCGCGCAGCATTGAAAGTGGTTTAAATGAGCTAAAGTTAAATTCTAATAATCAAGTCATTCTTCCCTAATCTCAATACCATCTCATTTATAAAACAGAAAATACCGTTTTACAGTGAAAAATCTTATTTACATCTTACATTTACCAATTTTAATTAAACTATGGAATAAAATTCACCCTTTCGCTGTATCCCAACCTCGAATTACATAATCTTGACTGACAGAAAATCACACATACCTCTTGCATTCTGTTGTTGTGCTTCGTTACGCCCGCTTTCTATTCCCTGTAGACGGCGTTTAAAACTCTTTTTTCTCCATTGTTCATATGTGTAATAATGTTAAATGCTAAATAACAAATGGTCTCCTTTTATCACATAATGAAAGTTACAATAAATTTAAAACTGAATTTTCAAATATAATAATTACATTAAATTTTTAATCAAAAGATAACGTTTACAAAATAAGTGTGCACAGTTTTTGAAGATAACTAACACAAGTAGAAAACAGAACTACTTTAAATTACCTTTAAACAAATTTTTGACGCCATAGTTAATTCAGAGAATATTTTACGACGCTACCACTTGATGATAAGGCACCTTTGTGACGATCATTATTTGTATAATGGAGTGCTCCATATCGAATTCTGTGGATGAAAATCTCTTGGTGAGTTAGTGAAGAAGCTAAAAATGCAGCTTAAAGAAAGTTAGCGATTGTCTGAAAAAAGTATTGATTTGCACTGTTCAACGTTGTTCAAATAATCTAAAAATAAATAAAAGAATACTTATGTATGCTTTCTGTATGGAAATTCATACAATCTTCTTTTTTATCATTTCAGTAGGGAATGCTACATTATATTGAAATGTGAATGAAGATGGTGAATATTAAAATTTAAATGCTAGAAAAAAAAACTACCAATATTGTGTTAAGATTAAAATATCAATTACCCGTTTCATTTGATATTTGATTTTGCTGCTTCCCACGCGTTTTTCGAAGTATTCATATTTGGTCATTTTCAGTGAATGCATGAAATTATGCGAAGCATGCATTTTCTGATCGGTACAGAAAATCATAATCCTTTTACTTGCCGCAACAGTTCAAAATGATATCTTCGTAGTATGCATTTGGGAAATAAATGTCTTCCTTTTTTTGATTGTCCCGTGGATTTCTGACGATGATTTTGTTTTGTAGCACGCTGCAAGTGTACTGTTTCTTAAACTTGCTTTTCACTAACTGCATTTATTAGTTCGTACGAGTTATCCGATTAGCTGCATTGCCTGCACCCGATCGTTTAATAATATCCTTTTCTTTCTTTCTAATTTTAGAATGCCATTCTAATTCAGATATTGTTACGTAATTACTTTTTTCATTTAATTTCTTCTTCTATTTCATCCTAATCATCAGTTATTCCATCAAGCAAATAATTAATCGAACGCAAACATATTATACACGGATTATTTCAATAAAATTTCTTTTTCAATTTCAATTTCTTCAATTATTTCTTTGTTTCAGAATTTATCATTCATTCAATACCTACAATTATTGAAAAATTCAAGTTCAATTAAACTGATCAAACAAATAGTGATAAAGTTGTGCAATGAAATTGATACGAATGTTGTGAAAGAGTTGACTGATTATACAATAAATTCAAGCAAGTGATACATACATTCATTGTGTAAAGAACAAACTGAAAGCATTCAAATCTATATGCTAAAGAAGTATTTTCAGAACAGCTAACAAAATCGTTAAAAACTTCTCGACCATTGTGCAAACAATAATTTCTGTATAAGTAATAAAAATTCAAAAACAGACATTATCATCTTATCGACTAGGTTCCAAGTTTCATCCAGTATCGTCAGCAAATTTTGTACGCTCTTTGTGTTATATGGCTGTTCAAAATGGAAGACGTGTAAATTGTAATAGAGGGAGAAGAGAAGGTTCTCTAATCAAAACGGCCATACAAATCGCTGCAGAGAAACGTAGAATAGCAGTGAAATGAAAATGATAATAACAAAAATATAAAAACTGATATGAAAAAAAACTACAGGTAAAATGAAGAATTTGAAAATTAATGAATAATAATCAAAACACTGGCAGTTCAACGAAAATTAGCATATATAAATATGCTAATCTTCACGCAATCTAGGTGCTTATGCCATACTTATGGTACGTACGTATTATTGTGGATTTTCTAAGACGTAGACTGATTATATACATATATATTATTATTATTAATGATAATAATAATAATAATTCGGAGCAATTCTGTAGATAGAGCAAAAAAAATCCAAAGAATTAGAATAATGATAAATTGTATAGCTCTGCTCAGATGATGGTAAACTGAGTAGCGGTTTTTTCAACTGTTCAGTAATTAGCCCAGACTGGCTTACGAACCCATCGCAGCCGAAGGCCACTGTCTGTACGTATCTTGATCGAAGCAGCTTCAGCCGCCCGTACGGTATCCTTCACTGATTGCATCAAGTTTTGGGCATTCAATACTAACTGTTGCATTGCTTCTTCATCTTCATCGGTGCCTAGAAAGGAAAAAGCGAACTAGATGAAATTTAAATGGAATACTAAATGCAATACAATACAATACAATACAATACAGTACACACGTCACAAACATACAACTATTTAAGCTAGAACTAAATGAATAAAACAAACAATAACTGAACAGAAGAAGCGCAAAGTAATAAATACTAACAGTAATGAAAAAACAAATAGAACCAATCAAGTAATACAATACAATACAGTACAGTACACGATTGTCTTTCTTTCTACGTTGCCAACACTCGCTTGTTTTAACAAAAGTAACACCCATGCATAAAAACTACAATTATTGTTAATGTTGAGCAAAAATTTGGTGTTATATAATAAATAATATCAACCAGGCACCACGTGCCAGCGAATTTACCAGGAGAAATTTCGCTTCCTTCTCGAACTGACATTGGGGCTGCAATAAGAGCTTCAGTTAAAACAATCATTTTTTTCCAGTAAACTAAAACTTTAATTTCCCCCTTTTCATTATTTAAACTGACACAAATACTGTCTGTCCCACATTGCAAAAATATTCTAGTAAACAATATTCTATGCTGTTATTTTTTGACATTGTTATTCCAAAAATCCTATTCACATTGCTTCGGATGAAGGATAGACGGAATAACCAAATTGTAAAGAAAATGAGAATTCAAAAAAATATATATTATTTTATGCCACCAATTATTTGATTTGAATAACAAAAATTCAGTTCAACAATATATTGAATAAGGGGATTTCAGAAACTGAATTCTGCACGGATAAGAAGTGATAAATAAAAAATATTAATACATGACAAAAGGTATAAAAGCACAACTCACCCTGAGAACCCAGCATTGTTGCTTTAACTGTGGATAAAATTTTCAACTGCGTAGCTATTGTAGGTATTCTTTCACATACTTGAAGCAACGCCTAAATGATAAAAAATTTTTTTAAAACACAACTTGTCATCTTTATGAAATTAGAATAATAAAAATAACAAATTATACTAGGGAGAGAGAAGATTTTTTTTAGTTACTGGAATTATTTGAAATTATTATTTTCAATGTATTTCAGTTTACTAAAAAAATATTCAAATGGAAAAAAATTAACAACTTTGCTTCTTTGCTACAAGAAATACACAAATGGAACTTACTTTTCTCATTTTTATATCTGTACATTGTCGTGCAAGAAGAACAGCTAAACGAGTGACTTCTTCAGAAGCGTCTGCAATCGCTTTGGCACAATCAATCAAATCTTTTTTAGTTCCACCTTCACCTCTGAAAATGAATTTTTATAATAAAATGATAATTTTTAATATCAAAAAAATATATATATATAAATATTATTTTTACCTGACAAGTTGACTCAGTCGAGCCATTAGTATAGCCATTCGTTTCGCCGCTGCAACAATCTCGTTCTCTCTGCTCGACCATTGCTGCACTTCACGATGTAAACTATGCGCCGCACTCTAAACACATATAATAATAATACATATGTACAATATATATATTTTTTTTTAATTTATATATCCAACATAGCTCAAGAAGAAAAATTCGTCTTCCATCTTTCAAATCGTACATCACTGTTGTTGATAGAACATGAAAATAGAGAAAAAAATACTACTCACTAGAATTGGTTGGTTGGCTTTAGGCAATGGTACGCGTTCCCAGAACGCTCGCATTTCTTCTTCATCGTCAGTTTCCTGTGGAGGAGGAGGTCTCGGCGGCGTGCGCATTTCCATAAGCTGTGGTGGTGGTCGGTTTGGCGACGCTGGTCCTGAAAATTCATTCAAAAAATCAAAGTTCAGAATTTATTCATTTGTTCACTCTCATTCATAAAAATGAACACAGACGTAAAACCAGCTAAAAATAGCCCCTAAAAACAAAACCCTTTCACAATGAAACTAGCGTAAAAATGAAACAAAAGCACTGGATTAATTGACTGGCAAAGCAACATCTAGCACGGTGAAGCGCAAAAGCATAACAATTATCACATCAACAATTGCCTATATTTCAACAATTTCTTTCTTCAGTTATTTTAATTTTTTGAAAGAAATGCACATGCTGATTCTTTTGATCAAAATTAATATATTTTCTACTTTTGCTTACTGCCTTGTGAATTAAACCAGAAACTCGAGAAAAAGTGCAATAATTGTTACAGCATAATTAGTTCAAGTAATATAAATCGCATTACATAACAGAATAGCTTTTGTTTCTTTATGCTTCACAATTTTGCATAGAATAAAAAACAAATATACTGATAGCAAAATGTGAAAAGCGAAAGCAGTAAACTGAAAAAGCGTTCAGCAGCTACAGATAGACGAACAGAACAGAAAAAGAGAGAGGGAGAGAGAGAGAGAGATTTGGTTGCAATTATTTACCTTCACGATGGCTAGCCGCCTGATACCAAGCTGGCGGAGGCGGAGGTGCCCTGACTTCTGAAATTAAGATCAGAATTTAGCAGCTGCATGCAGAGGAATTTTAAGAAAGCGGCCTCCCGACAACTCAAGGTCGGTCGCCTTGGCTAATAAAAATAACTTAAAAAAATATACATATAAATAAAAATGTAAAGCTAAACCTCTTCGTCTCCCAGTCCTTTGCTCACGCTCCCAGTCAACTGGAAAGGACAATGTCAGGCAACGCCTGTGCCTGTTTCGACGACGTCGTCGAGCTGGATGAGCAAAAGTAATAACAGCAATAATAAGAAAAAAAATAATTCACATGTAAAAATAAATAACATTCAAAATAATAAACATAAAATAATGTTTTTCATACTTCAAAAACAAACTACACACGCACAAAAAAACAACCCAGCTTTTGCATGCTAAAAAGCATAAAACTAAATACACCACGCATTATATTACATGTCGATAAAACGCAATGATAATAAAAACAAGCACAACAATTATTCATAAAAGAAAAAACACCTAAATTTATAATAACTACTTTTTTTACTATGCACATTACTACTGTATTAAATTATATTCCGTATCATATTATGTAAATAGAAAAAGAATTATGCAAATGTCTATGCGAAAAGATCAAGAAAAAGAAAATTTTACAATTTAAACGTTTACGTTACGTGAACAACAGATGATTAATTCCAAATCAACACATAATACAGATTATTTTTTTTAAATATTCAAAATAAAAATGATCTGGCATGATCTCCAAGCAAACAAATTTCACAATCGACAAACCGAATAAACTTAATTACAAATCAAAGTGAACAATACAAAAGTTCCAAATTGCTAGCAAAGTTATAGAAATAATCAATTTTTAACTGCAGTTAACAGTTACAGAAAAATTGTAATAAAGCAGCAAAAGTTTTTTTTTGACAAAAGCGGCATGCTTGAAATGCAAAAGTAAAATTAATCAATTAATTATATAATTAGGATTATTTGTAGACTCACGACTCGCCGATCGGCGGTGGAATAAAGTGGGCAACCTGCGCAGATCGTACAAAGAGCTCAGGTTCACCGGCGGCATTTGGTATAACCACATGTCAAACATAGAATGGAAGTCGATGTTGGGATAGTCAAAGTCGACGACATCTTTCGAACGCATCGGTCTCGACCAAGACACCGGCGCCGCCGTGTCTGACTCGTAACCAACATCCACAGATAATGGTGATGATACTTTGCATACCCGCGACGATGATCTGGCACCACCTTTGGTGCCAACTGTCATGCCTGCGCAACATAAACCTACTAACACTGCTACTACCTGACAATCACTATCTGCAGATTACTGTAAAAATGAAAAAAAGAATACAAGCAAGCTTCCGTCCCTTTTTTCTGTTTTGTTTCTGTGTTTTCTTTTCAATCGTCTCCGCATTCATTACAACATAACTCAACCGCTTTTACAAAATTATTAAATGAATTAATAACGGAAATATTTTCTTTCAACAATAACCCAGCTATATATTTTACGATAAGAATAAAAAAAAATAGACAACTAACCGTTGATGTCCAAATTTTTCATCTCTGGCAGTTGACTAGGCTCAAGAGCACGACGAACACTACCAACAGCATCGACTAACTGTAATGCAATGAATAGAATTATAAAGAAACAAATTCAACAACAAATAGATGCTTATTTTCCCAAAAATTTACCTTCTTGTTCGAATCCCTCCAACGACCAGCTGCTGATTGATCACGAGGATTCAACGCCACTTGTTTCGCATCGTTGACCATCGGTGGTATAGCTTAAAATGAGCAAATAATGAAATGCAACAACAACAACGATAATAATAATAATAATAATAATTTCGTTTTCATATTTTCATTCTTATGCACTTACTTCCTTGCAAGCGGTTCGCTGCATCGTTCATGCGACCAGAAAATGCTGGATCTTCTGAATTCTCTGCCTGTCCTTTGGCAGCCATTAACACGCGATTAGCCAATCGTGCAATGCTGGATGCATGGTCGGCCATTTTCTGTGGTTCGTCATTACTGATCGCATTTTCACATTCTTGACCATGACGACGAATCGCATTTTCTAAACAGCAAACATGACAAATTAACATAAATAAAAAATAGAAACATTAATACAATATGTGTATACAAATTAAAAAAATGAGCTTTTTCTTATGACAAGAAAACCAGCCAAAATTACAGAATATATCCACATCCACAGATATAGCAAAAACCACACCGACATGACACCGTTATAAAGAAAAACCACTGACAAAACAAAGTACAGGAATTTATATTAATTCATAAAATATAACTCATATTGTGAAACAGAATGAGCTTTAATAATAATTAATGACTTTTCTGAATGAATGATATAAACAAAAGTAATTTTTCCAAGCCCAAAAAAGCAAAGATAAACGGATCACAATCACCGCCGAATTGCCTTTTTTAAGCATAACACTTACGGCTATGAAGTTGAAATGTATAAAACACCTGGCAACGTTCACATTTAGAATTACAAACTAAAGAAATACTCGAGTCGTATTATTTTATAATTTAACAAATTTATCAAATTCTATCATTAATTAATATTAATATATATACATATCTTTATCCAATGCAAATCAATTTGTTCCTATTCAAAATGTTACACAATATTAAAAATGCTTAAATTGATTTAAAAAAATTTAATGATAAATCAGGGATAATAAATAATTAATCAAGATATACTAACAATGATGTGAATGAATATTTGTAA
This sequence comes from Trichinella spiralis, assembly GCF_000181795.1. Lineage (NCBI taxonomy): Eukaryota > Metazoa > Nematoda > Enoplea > Trichinellida > Trichinellidae > Trichinella > Trichinella spiralis. The sequence continues at coordinate 9,652,852 of NW_003526941.1, read as the reverse complement.
TAGAAATTTTGCAATAGGAGAGCAATAAATAAATAATTGTTATGAATTTCTGTTTCTTACCGGATGCTTTGACAAATTCCAATGGATCAACAGCGTCGTCCACTAAGCTTCTTAGCCGTTGCAAAGCATCCGACAATTCTCGACGCAGATTTTCAAAATGCTCATCTGCGGACACGTTCTGCGGATAATGGAATCGAATTTTTCCAGCATTGATCACTTGCGGGGTCATGTTAGAAATCTAAACAACAATACAACACACGCACAATTGCATCAAACTTAAACGTAATTAAATTCATAGAAATAAATAAATGAATATAAATTTTTTGAAAAACTTCATTCAAATTCACCTATACTCTCTAATTGTAGGGTGTGCTCATTTTTTGTTTCAACATCTACCTGCCTGTATTGTTAAAAGTCCTATTGTGTAATTGAAATTCAAGCCTAACATATCTATTTATATGTATACGATGCTGCATAATTAACAGAAATCAGAAAATGTAAAAAACAGAAAAATATCATCAAATTTAACCAACTGAGCATATAAAAATCTAGTTTACAAACAAAAGAGAAAACAAAACAAGATATATTGTTTGAATGCATGCTTGTTCAACAAATACTTGCATTTCAATGACATCTTGACAATATGTGGAAATTATGGACAACAGAAAAAAATTTCAACCTGCATAATTAGAAGATATTAAAAAGAACAAGTTGATCTCATTTACTTGGTTAGCGGTGCTGCACAATGCTTCGACGATTTTTTTGTCTTTGCATGGTCCTGATGTTCCGACCAAACGTCCAGTTTTCGCGCAACGTTGGCAGTGGTCGCGAAGGTTCTGCGCCTTTTCAGCGAAATTAGCATCACGTGCTGGCGTCCCTTCGGGCGCTAAAACTGCCTCGGCGAACTGTTTCAACGGGGTGGTTATGTCGGAAAAGTCGTCAACTACCTTAAAATATCAGAAAACAATAAACAAACAAACAAATAAATAAATAAACAAACAAAATCTTTACCCGATCAAGTAGTGCTCGATCCATCATTCGCTTCAATTCGCCCAATTTATCTTTCAGCTGATTGGCAATGGCACGTGCTTGAGGAGAATCGCCCTGAAATGAAAGCGACAATAAAAAACATGCCAAATTTTTCTCTTCTCTGCACTAATACAGAACAGAATCAAGCAATAAATATTAGAATTAAAACTATCGTATATATACACAAATGGAATAGATATAAATTTGACAATAAAAGCGAGAGACCAACTTTGCACAGCACAGCACTGAACAACAAACAGACAAACAGACAGACAGACAGACAGACAGACAATGAAGTCCACAACGAATTACAAAAGACGACAGATATTTCTCTCTTGCATATGCCAATTTTACATACAATGCGCACAACAAGTGGTGCCAACAAACTTTCCGTTTCGAAGAACACACGACGTGGTGGTGAAGATGAAGAAGATTCCGCTGGGCCAGCAGCAGCGCCTCGGTATGGATTGTACAGAAAAGCTTTACAAACGTGAAAATGTGGCACCGTTGTGCTAGGCCGAGCAGGTGCCGTGCTTTTGGCAGTGGTGGTCGGGGTCTGGAAGGCACAGGTCCTTTTGTTGCGCCACAGTTCCGTTACTAATCGTTGCAGTAGAAGATTGAGCGACTGAAACGGCTCGGACGCCAGTGGCATGGTCGACGATCGTGGAAGCGCGCCCGCTTGGCCAGTGGGCGTGGTCCGCTTCTTGGCAGCGCCAACCGAAGAATACGGTCGACCGGCCGACGACGACTCACCGGCGGATTTGATCGACCAACGTCTGCTTTGCGACGGTTGGATAAAAGTATCCGGTGCCGGTCTGCGGGCCAGAGGCCTGGCAAAAGCCCACTCGGCTCGATCAGACGAAGACACACGTCGACGCTTCTCAAAACCCTGCCAGCAACAATAACAAACAAATTTTAAACTACCACTCTGAGAAAAAAGAAAGAACCACTTGTTGCTGCTTTTTTTCCCAATTTTAAATTACTAATATTATTACAGTGAGTGAGTGGTAGTATACGCGCCTTCAGCGGCCCACTCGTCTACCCCTGTCTGTCCCTGCTCATCTGCTTGTTTGTCTGCTTTGCTATGCTCTCAGCTTTTTGCTGTTTCTTTCGTCTTCACAACACGACCAACAAGAACAGAATCAAGCGTTCAAAACCAGGATCAGCCAAAATAATGAATCCACTTTACCTCTTCTTGGAAAAGCAGACAACAAAGCAAAACCAAAAGAAACAAAAAACAAATGGGGAAGAAACAAACAAACAAACAAAGAAATAAAGCAACACGCAAAAATTCAAAATAGCATCTCGGATACATACCATTCCTTTTCGTTGCAGTTCGGCCAACTGGTGGGAAAGGCGTTCAATTTCGTCACACAATTCATTCATGGCATACTTTTCACGTGGCGAACACAAATCAGCAACTTTTCTTCCCTCGGCCAACAATGCTTTCAATGCATTCAAACCTGAATTGAAATTTTGCATAACTCTCCACTTCATACATACATATATTTATTTTTATTTTGTGATAAAAATTGAAACGCTAAAATTTCAAATTAATTTCACACTCACCAACTCCCCTGTCGTCCATGTATGGAGCGTCGAGCCATTTCAACACTTGATCCATACGTCCGAGCACAGTGTGAGCTGGCTGTGCAATGCCGGCCTGTTCCAAGCCTTGCAAAGCGTGCGGCAACAGACCGGCAATATCCTTGCCTCCGACCAATTCTCGCAACTTTTGTGCAATACCTCTTGCCAATCCTTGACACTGAGGGGAATCGCCCTGAAAATGATTTTTAAATGAGAAAAAAAAAATTTTTTTCATTCATCAATAATAAAGCATAAATAAATAAATAAACGAAAGTCACAAAAAGAAAATTGAAGCTAACCTGCTTGTTGTGACGTAATTCGCACAACGAATCAGTCATCGAAGCAATGTCTGAACAAGCCCGACGTATCAAAGAAGCATCTTCTGGCAAGGCACGGTCAGCAATGCGTTCAGCGTAGACCAAAATTCTTCGCAAAGATTTTTCGCCTGTGAAAAAATGTTTTTTTTTAAATTATTATTAAATCATTCATAATTATCACATAATTCAAAATCAACACTATCGAAAGTATATACATATTTATAATTATCCTACCTACTCCACCGCGCAAAGCTCTAGGATCGGCTAACCAATCGAGCGCAGCTTGAAGCAAACTTTCGATGGCACTCTTCAAAAGAGAAAATATTCAAAAACGTAATTCATAAATTTAAAATCAATCTAGCGAATAAAATCTACCAGAGCTTTTTTCATGACGATTAAATCGTCCTCGTTCCATTCATCTTCGTCGTATGTAGTCAATTGCAAAACTCGAATCACCTCATTCACCTCTTCAATCATTCGACTAGATAAATAATTGCGGTTCTCAGCCGCTTCCGGCACGCCTTTACTACCTGAAATCCAGGGAGAGTATAAATAAAATAAAATAAAATAAAAAATATTTGCAGCAACTTGCAGCATTCAACTTCAATAAAATAATAATAATTCTCGACTTACCACCTTGAGCGCTAATTTGAATGAATATTTTCATAGCGCAAATCAATATTGGTGCCAACGTTTTGACCGAATCAATACACCGAATTAAAATTTCACGATGCACGTGATGCGTCAACTCTTTTTCCCTAGCCTCTGTATCTCTGGACATCTTCGTAAGCCAAGGGCTTATATCCTGCAGTAGAAATCAACTCAGCTCATAACATTAACTTTCATTTCAATAACTTAAAGAAAATAATCCATTTATATTTATCATTATTACATCGCAATTCAATTTAACCAATAATTATATTTTATAAAGGGAATTTTTGAAATCTGACAAAAAAATCTTCTCAATACAAACAAATCACTCACTCATTAAAAAAAACAATTCCTTATTTAAATAAAGTGGATTCAGGAACAAATAAATTTTAAACTTCAAAAGTTTAAACTTTGTGAAAAACTCACTCGGACAAATTGTACAAGATCTTCCATATTTTCGATCACTTCCGCCACTGCCAAATAATCCAGAACTTTTTTACATCCACGCACAATTTTTCTGACCTCAGACTCGTCGAAACAAAGCAACAAAGCAGACGTGCCTTGCAATATGCCTGACGAGAAAAGAAACAGCAATGAGAAGACGTGTAATATTAAAACTTTTTTTTTTAATTTGACAAACCACGCGAGCCTTCGATCAGCTTCTTCCGACCCTGGCTAGAATAGGGATCGTCACGCAATACATAGCAAGCTTCTTCCAACAATCTTGAGCTTGTTTCGACGCGTTGCAATGCTGGTGGCATGTCCTGCTTGAGGATGTCGTCGTCGGACAAATGGATCGTATCGTATCCGACCTTGAAACAAAATTATAATTTCTCCTCCATTATGAGCAGGAAAGAGGATAAATAAAAAAACCACTGTCCACACGCCTTACTTGAACCAAATTTTCCACAGCTCTGGAGACTGCGTCGACCGGCCTGGTCAAATCTGGCATCGCGTTCCCATCCTCCGCTTCTTCGTGCAAGATCACCAATCTGGAGACCTGGAAACAAGTGAACAAAACACAAGTAAATTCAAAATAAAATTATAATGAAGAGACAGAAATAGAAAGTAAAAAAAATATTTCCTAACATGATGCGAATAATGGTAACAAGTACGCCGAATGATGTTTTTCCGTTTCATGTATGCATGTATGTTGGGGTAAATAATGCTTCCTGCAGTTGACAAAAGTAGACAGAGAATATTAAAATTAACACATAGAAATAATTGAATTAGAAAAATGAAACGAATAAATAAGAAGAAAAGTTGAAAATCTCATAAATATCCAACATATGCACGCACACACAGTGGGCAAAGCGAATGCAACAACGGTTGGTTGGAGGCCATTTTTGTTTGTTAGCAATGCACAACAACAATACAAATACAACTTTGCACAATTATAACTGGACTGGAGAAAACAAGAAGAAAATTTTCATATTTCTCTCTCTCTCTCTTTTCAAACCTCCCATCATTTTGACACACTCAATACAAAAAGTACAAAATTATCAGCATCAATTTCTACACACCCATACGTCAGTGAAATGAATGCATCGCAACTGCATCAACATTCCATTTCAATTAACAAACAATTGAAAATTAAATCATATTTTCAACGCATATTAAAAGCATTATTGACCAATTTCATTTTCTTTCTAATCTAATTTTAAGTGAATAAAATACATGAGCACAATATATTTGAAAAAAAAAACAATTAATAATTTCTTTTCCAAATTTGTATTCATCAATAAATTAGTATACTTGTGTAACAGATGTGACTGAAAAATAAAAAAATCATAAATTTTCAATAAATCAATTTGTCGCTTACATGCCCATGAAATAAATGGCTTAAATTAAAATTCGACAATTAATTCATCGAAATACATACAATAAATAAAAGAAGATGCAAATTTTGAAAGAATAACAACCAATTAACAAGTTCAAGTGTTGATGGTTAATTTTTGAACATTTAACATTTTCAATTCTAAATTAATGCAAATAATGCAATTGGAGAAAATATTTTCTTTCAGTGCCTCATTTTTATTTTACATGCATGGATAATTTATGCAAATAACTTTCATCCGATGGAATTTTAAGTAGCAAAACAAGCTTCATCTGCACACTTCCCTCCTCTCTCCTTACTTACTGCTACTACCACTACAGCATGTTTGTTTGATTAGCCATGATGAGGAAGTAAAAAGCTTTCAGGAGCTTTTTCAAATGCAAATAAAGCAAAAAAACATCACAAAAAGATCAAGATAACCGGGTGGAGAGCAAATAAAAACATACTGACAGCTATTTCATAATCTTCATAGCAAACATCAACTGTGACACATCGACAATGAAGAAGAACAACAGCCAAGTAAATAACCGAACATACCACACACATACACAGCTTTCCAGTATACACTGCACTACACTACATTGCTTTGTCAAAATTTTAATTTATAAACTGCAAGAATAAATTTAAATAAAATTATTTTGAAAATAATTCGCAAACATCCAAATATAGATAACATTACACACCCTGTCGGAAAGATTAATAACCAATATAACCAGTTCGTATTTACGCTGTCTAAGTGGATACTGCTTGCGATTGATCAGTGTTGATCGAATGCCATTCCTGTTGTTGGAAGACTGCTGTTGTAATGCTGATTTTTGCATATTATACATGTCCACATCTATCAATCAGTATTAGCTGAGATGTGCAATTTTGGAATCTTCAACCAAAGCGAACAAAACCACCACTTTGACAAAGAACACGCTTACTGGCCACCAAATTGAGACATCCTTTGTCCAAGAGTGGCCCACAACCAGTCCCACGTGGGTCAATCGTTTAATTCACTGTCAACTGTAGACAAGAAAAAGTGCAAAAGAAGAAAACCTGTTGCCACTAATGACAGTGTGCACTGCGTTTTACTCTTTCAACAAACCAGAATCATTACATCTCAACAGCAAGAAGTAAAAAAAGAAAAGAAATAATAATAATAATGGGGAAATTTTAAATTTTAATAATAATAATAATAATAATAATAATAATAATAATAATAAATGTAATTAATAATTACATTATTATATACTAGATTTTCATTCGTAAAAGAAAAAAATTTTCACATAAAAACAGATAAATGTGGATATAATTTATCTGAATAATAATATAGTATACAGATTAAAAATAATCAAGTTTGCAAACGCTACAATTCTACAAACTAGTTAATTTCATATTGCTCGGATCTATTTCACAACAACTTCCACTAATTACAAGTATGATATTATTCTTCCTTTAACTAATAAAAAAACATTCCTCTCCTGAATGAGATCTGTTAAATATATATGCAAATTTTTTCTCGAAAAAAAAATAATTTTACGCAAGATAAATTTAAAACAAAACTAAATATTTCGCTTTTAAAATTTCAAAAACTAAGCACTGGGTGGACACAAAATTTGAATAATTTGAATTGAGAACAAAATATTCAATCTATGTTGCATAGATCTTTCCGGATGTACAGAAAACGTAATGCTCTAATGATCGTGTGTGTCTACGAATTGCAACTTGAAAAGAAGAAAAAAAATCTTATTCCGATTAAAAGCTATCAAATATTGGCAAAAAATGTCAAAAACACTAAATCACTGAAGTTACAAACTAGTTTAATTTAAATTTCAAATAAATTTGATTTCATTTTAAAAGATAAATATGCATATCATCCAAAAATGATCTATAATATGTTGGAATCACTGGAAAAATTAAAAATGACAAATCAAGAAAAAAAAAGTAAAACCAAAATTCAATTAAATAAACTCAATTTCAATTTTCATTTGACTACTGTTTATTCTTTTCACGGTGAAAACTAATCTGAACAATTATTACAAATGCACACAATTTTTCGATTCCATTATCGATTGTAATATAGCTCTCTAGATGTATTAAAATTTCATTTATTGATAAAACAGAAATGATAAAAAGAAAGTACAATAATGAACCAAAAACAATTATATATTTAAATTTATTATATCAGAAAGTAGGCATTTTTCTTTCAGAAAATTTTCAAATCAAATCAATTAAAAATTCTCAAATTCTGCAAACAAACATTCAGCAAAATGCAAAAATATTGAAAAAGCATTACAATAGTAGGATTCAATTTCTTCGAAAGATCATCTCAATTTACTACCAATTAAATAAAAATTGAATAAATACATTCTGCTCAATGGTGAAACTGCTGCAACGGAATTACCCTATTCCTTGACTGAAGAGGTCATCAATATAACCTTATTAAAAAAAGACTAACAATTCAATTTCATATTTTGTCCATCAAATAAATTTCTTTTTAAATATGTCTTCTTTTAATTAAAAAATGAAATATATCAAAGTTAGGAACAAAATTTATTGAAAATTAATTTTTTTAAAGAAATTTTCAAAAATACATAATATACAAATAATTATAAACAAGTTATCCATTACAAACTAAAGTGCAGAAGCGAATTATAAAGTTAAAAGCACACGATCGTTTAGTTGAAACGGTCGATGTGTTATAATTATTTTCATTCAATAAAGTAAATTCGAGTAAACAAAAGAATCATCCACTTTACTAATTATAATTACAAATGCGCATTCAGTTGAATGTTGCAAGCAATTTTTTATTGGATCATTTGAAAATGAATTACATCATCACAAAAAGTTGAAAGCTTTTTATAAGAAAGAAAAGGGAATTGAGTAATTTATTTATTTCCCTTCTTTAATGCACATCTGAATAGCTTAAATTCAAAATTGAAAGCAATGAAAAGTTTGATGTGTAGCCAGCCAGTTTGTTGCGTAATGCTTAAGAAGAGAAAAGTGAAAACAAAATGCAATTATTATTATTATTATTATTCGTGAGAAACTGGTTGCACATCTCCAACTTTTAAACTGGCTGTGATCCAAGGACAAAAAGAATAGTTTAAACCAAAAACATTGCATTATTTATAGTTATTCATTCTTCTTCTTATTTAAGTGAAAAATGAATAAATAAATTAATTAATCAATCAATCAATCAATCAGTATGCATATGTATACATAACATATCCTATGCATAAAAGAAGAAAGAATGTGATGTCATCATAGTAAAAGCAAAAGTTATCATTAACATAATAACATCAGTTTCGTATACAAATAATAAACGCCAGCTAGTAATAAAAGCGTTCAGAGCTAACAACAAACAACCGAGGCACCACCACTAGTGATGATGATGACGCAAATGAAGGAAGGCCAGAAAAGCTAATGTGAAAGAGATCAAGCGGCTGCATTTTCATTTACTACGTTATAGTTTACGAGCGTCGGCCAGTTTCCTGCAAGTTTGAATTCCAAAGAACACATGACGGAACGCCCGGCCGGCCGTGGTCGACCCGTTGCTTACGAAGCCGACTAGCAAAACCAACTACACACATACACACAAATTCAGAAAAGCAAAACTTTTAAGCATATGTGCGAAAATTAAAGCGTCAATGCTGAGAAAGCAAAAGGCTAGCTGGGAAATGCTGGACAACGTAGAAATGTTGCCAGATCATAATAAAAATAAAGCTAATACATTTTCACAACATCATCCCTAAGCAAAACAATATTGCTACTACTACTACTACTACTAAAACTAAGCGTTTCTTTCAGTTGTAATGAATTTTCAAAAAATTATTAAAAAATTAAAACTCTCATCATCAACTAATGACTCAAATGACAAATCAACGTCATCATGAAACTTCAACCACATCCAATTATCGTTTACAAATTTCTTTCACCATATCGAACATGTCAATTATGATTAATAATTCAAATGGTAAAACCATCATATTGAATTTCAATAAAGATCATCTACACAAAACTACTGCTTATGACAGAAAAATATATTACCCTTTTTCTTTCTTTCAATAAACAGAAAAGCAAGATTGAATTCGAAATTAAAAAAATTCATATTAAAACAATTTTACCTGCTGAGCAACAGGCTCGAGGATGCTTTCAATTGTTTTCGTATGGAAGACGGGCATTATTGAAGATGAGATCAGATTTTATATATAAACTTGAAGCGAAAATTTCAGTTGCACTGCACAATGGCGCAAACTTTTTCCAAACGCATGTGGTGACTTCAGCAAATAAAGATGGTTGGTTACGTTACAAATTATGTGACACGAAATTATATCTGCAATATTAAAATGGACAATTTTCAGAAATGACCTCGCATCGCCAACCAGCTAGCACTGACAAATCACGTCAGAATGACCTGCTCATGATATAAGTTTCAGCTATATAGTAAACGGCACTCAAGTATTAAAACTTCAAATGCGCTACCCTATATTTACGTTTGACAGTTTGATTTTTCATATGAAATTCTTAACTCTTTAATTATAAAATTCCATTCCAATAAGCTGTATGAGTTTAAATTTCAAAATTTTACCACAATTTCAGCGCATATTTGCATCTACGTAATTTCATTTAATTCCTCTTTCTGCCAAGTAGTATTGAAAAAGTTTCCCATTCCTATGTTTATCCTTTAAATGGATAATTTTAATTTTATTAGTAATAAATTATAAATATATGACAGTTTGACTTATTTGTTTTTGTTTCACTCATTGTCATCTACAGCTGTGAAAGCACTGCACTGGAATTACACGAATGATATTTTCAACCAAAGTTATGGAAAAGATCTATAAATACTTTTATGATTCAGATAAATTATTTATTTTATTTTAAGAAAATTTTATAAAATATTTAAAAGATAAATTTCTCTATTTGTCAAAGTGAACGACACCTCACTTTGTGTTCTTTTATCAAAATAAAGTGACTAAATTTAAAAATATTATTAAATCGAGTACTTTCCTAACAGACAGTTTCGTGTAAATAATCAAATGTCTATTAAATTTTGTATTTTGGATGATATTTGTGCACAAAGCAATAATATGAATTTTAACATTTATTTTGCGAAATTTATATTTATTTTTATCATTTGAATTTAAAAATTTCTTTTTAGTAATTCATCATTATTATTTATTTTTTAAGAATTAGGATTTTCATTAAATTTCATATAACTTGCAAATCAATTGCAAATGACTGTACTGTAGGTGCGTTTGAACTCTGTGAGGTATTTCTGGACGCAACATATGTTCAGTGTTTGTGGCCATGTCCGTTTTTGATTTCTGCGTTTTTTTATAAGTGATAGCTTCCCTGACTATTTGACTGTTTAAACAGTTTAATTTATCAACTTAATCTATTGGTGCTCTGTGGATGGCCTTTAACTGTTTAATTACCGCCATCAGCTGCCTCAACTGTGCAATTGTAAGTCATTTTCATGTATTATTTTCATTTTAGTTTCAATATTTGTATTTCAAAACTTTTTTTTTATTTTAAATTTATTATTCAGTATTTTAAATTATATAAATTTGTAATGTTACATATTTCACAGATGTTTTCCTTTTACACCCTTGTAGTGATAATTTTTGATAATCTGTTGTTTTATTGGATTCAGAGATTTAAATTTATAGCAAGTACTGAGTAATAATCGCATTGTAATATTTATTTTTTACTTTGAGCTAGAATAGAAGTGGCAATGATGATGGCTTATAGATTTCCAGTGGTTATTGGTTATTTTTAATTGTGGCTATAATTCTTTCTAAGATTGATGATTCATAATTGATCAATAATAGGCGTGCTTTCTTATATTGACTTGGTTTTTCAAAATTTTAGGAAGAATTTTTTCATTTTTCGTATACTCTGAAATTTGAAGGTTTCAGCTCTTATCCCCTATATAGTTTTTATATAAACAAATAGTTAATTTCGATGGCAGTTGTTGCTTATTTTATTACATTAACGAACGTTTATTCAATGAAATAATCATAATCTGTGTACGATTAGTTTGTACACATTTGTTGCATGTTTAAAGTTCAAGTAGTTTTGTATCGTGTTATATATATCGCTTTCAAGTTATAATAGTTTAAAGTAGGTCGCGTTTTTTAAATGCATTTTGTTGCGTTTGTTCAATTAATATAGTGCAACTAGTTTTGTCCAGTTTTATGGTTCAAATTGCAAATATTGTATAAGCTACAGTTGACAGTTTTCATTTGGAATATGTCTGTTAATATTATTTTTACTCTAATTTCCTCCGGGAGCTGTGAGAAATCTTTTTTCTTCGAAATTCGAACAATTTAAGATATGATCTAAAAATAATGATTCATTTTATACTTTTTATAAGATTCTTACTTAATTTTATCATAATTTGTTGATAATCGTATTAAGAAGTTTAGTTGATCATTTTCTTTTTGTTGTTTAATAGAATTTTCTGATCGAAATGTGAATATTTTTATGATTTTTATGAAGAATATTGTAATTGTGGTCAATAGAGTGAGTATACATGTATATAGATAAGAAGAAGGATGGAAAAATGATCGATCAGAGGTTGACAAATTCAGTTTAACGCAAGCAGCTTAATTTGTTACCAATAAAAAGATTTTTCTTGTATTAATTAAATTTATTTGAACTCTGTTGTAATGTGCAATATTGATAAAGTTTATTAAAAAAGAAAATCAATTGTGCCATTTGTTTCGTTTGAAATGAGACCGTTTATTGGATGAATGTTTCAGTTTGTCTTCATATGATAAGCTTACGTCATTTTATAGAACTGTTAGTTGTTTATTCTATGAGTGGCTAATTGAAATCTAATTGATCGTTAGATGAATATAATGGAACGAATTCACTGTTGACAATTATGGAATATGATTTTTAATATTTTAAACTTATCGAGAGAAAAATTGTTTGAATTTTTTTTCAAATTTGTTGTGCTTTTTCTGTCATGAAGTTTCACACGAAGTAATTCATCAATTTTCACCAAGCAAACAGCAAAGCGGCTGTGTGTGTGTGCATGCATATTATATTGGCCATTTTGGCTGGAACAATTTTGCACGGCTGATTGCTCTGCTGTTGCTGCTCGGCTGGCTTTTAGCTTTTTTCAATGATCAACAGTTTTCAGTTTAATAAAAATCAGTTGATATTCGAGATTTGAGAAAAATTGAAAGTTTATTATTATTATTGATTTTCACAATTTGTTAGCTGCTTCTCTGTTAGCTTAGAATCTTTTTTTTGCTGTGGCAATTTTGTGTCTGTGCGTTTATTCTTTTCATTTCCCATTTTAAAGCAGATGAGGAAAAATAAAAACAACAATGATCGAGCAATGTTGAGCAGAAATTGGAAATTTTTTAGTAAAAAAGAGATGTCGGTACTCAGAGAGATTGATGAAACATTAAAAAATGCACAATTGTGCAATGATTGTTGTTATTTTTTTATTTTATTTATTGAAAATAATAAATAAATAGAGTGAGACAAAAATTATTATAATAAATATATTTCTTTTTCACAGATTTAGCATTAGCCGAAGTGAATCCCCGACGCCGCCGCCGTCAAAGCTTTCGTGCAACAGCAACAGCAGCAACAGCAGCAGGTGTTGTGATTGACTTGGTTAGTTGTTGTTTTTCAAAGCATTGAAATAATTCAAAGGAAAAACAGCTCTAGTTTGTTTGTTTGTTTGTTTTTTGTTTACAGAGTTACAAACAGTATAAGAGTCGTCGTTGTTGTTGTTTACTGTGGAGAGTGTTTGTTTTCCCATTGCTCTGGTGCATGGCTACTGAAGACCAGCAGATCATGGCCGACCGGGTGAAATTGAACGGACATTGTGTGGAATCGGATCGCGGTGAAGAGACTGTACTCATTGAACTTTGTGATACTGGCGAGACGTCGTCGTCTTCGATTAAAAAATTCCCCAAGGAACCGAAAAAGCTTCTGGTAAGCAGTAATTGTATGTTTCTTTTTAATTTTATGCTCTTCCACGTGCTTTATTATGTATTTTCAATTGCATTTATTCACAAAGGCAGTCAATTAATGTGTTCATATAGATCAGTCAATAAGAATAATATCAACGGAAGGTTTGGTTTACACATTTTTTGTTTACTTAGCCTGTAGGTGTAGAATTGTCAATATAAGCGTTGCACCAGTGCGGGGAAAGATAGATAGAGATGATGAACACACGTTGTCAATTTGATGATGATAAGCTCGGCTCGTGTGTTTGTTTGCTTACCAGTGAACTTTTCAATTTACACAACATCTACAATTTTAATTTCAAAAAATAATATTCTTCCATTTTTTATTTGTTTAGCTTTCGGTGTTTTTGCTGTTCATTGCCGCCATGACTAATGATGTTGTACTGGCGTGGATTCACGAGCGGGTTCCTGAAACACCGCCACTTCCGGATTTGTTTTTCACCTTGGTTCCTCATTTTCCAAACGCCCTAGCGGCATCCGAATACTTAATCATGATCAGCAGCGGCATCATGTTCATCGTATGCTTGCTGCACCGACACAGGTTTGTTTGTTGTGATTTTGCATTTTTCATATGAACAAACAAAAAATTATTACCAAATTCATCCAGGTGGATATTGTTACGACGGGTTTTCCTGATGCTGTCCTTGCTGTATTTGGGGCGTTGCGTGTGCATGCTGGTAACTCAAGTACCAGTTGCCGATCCGACTTACTTCTGCTCACCAAAAGTTCGATATATATATATATATATATATATATATATATATAAATCAATTATCATACCATATCATATATTTTCAGTCGAACAATACAACTTTCGGTGATGTTCTTCTCCGAGCATTGCGACTGTTCAGTGGAGCCGGTTTGAACATTTTTGGCAAGCATACTTTTTGCGGCGATTACATTTTCAGCGGCCACACGTTAATCTTGGTGATGACATACTTAGTTGTCAAAGAATGTAAATCGATGATTATTGATAGATGATAATTTGGTTTCCAAATTTTTCCAAATGCAAAAAAAATCCATTTCATTCATTCATTCACTGATTTAGATTCTCCAAGAAGATTCTGGCATTTGCATCTGTTGACTTGGTTAGTCAGCGCCAGCGGTATTCTTTGCATCCTGTTATCCCGTGGTCATTACAGCATTGACGTTGTCATCGCTTATTTCGTCACTACTCGACTGTTTTGGTTGTATCACACGTTGGCGAACAATGCAGTATTGAAGGTGAATTGCATTTGTTGTCCTTTTCATCATATTTTTATGCTAAAAATTTCTCCTTTTTTTATAATAATAATAATAATAGGAATATTCCGTGACCAACCTGATGTCGAGAGAGTGTTGGTTTTCGTTGTTTCGTTATATGGAATGCAACGTGGCGCCGTCGGTGCCAAGGCAGTTCGAATGGCCACTGTCGTGGCCGAGATGCTTCAAAAGTGCCTCGTTAGGTGGCAGTCGTTTGCGGTGAAAATCTCTCTGCTTCTATAGGCACATTCATTAATTATTCTTTTTTTCTCTATTCTTCTTCTTCTTCCTTCACATCTTGCCATCCGCCTTTTTTGACTTCTACTATATATTACAATACTATCTAGTCAAATTATATATGTATATAATATGTATGTATATGTGACACGTTATACGTACCTGCTTTGCATAAGTTTGCGCTTGTTTTTTTCTCTGTTCTTCTTTTATTATTATTTTTTTTCTTTTACTTGTGATGCTTCTGCCGAGCCTTATTTATAGAAGAAATTGATAAATGCTGCTTGTACTGTTTGTTCCCTTAATATCTTGCTTCAAATGGATGAATGCTTGATGCTAATTTGAAATTCCGCAAATCGATAATAATCGCTCATAATTTCTGTTCTTCGTCTTCTTCTTCTGTGCTGAAATTGCCCGTGAAAGAGTAAAAAAAAAGAGGCAACGTTTCTAACTGGATTGTTATCAGTATTATATATCAAGCTACGAAACGCGAAAGAAGCATATAAGCTAAGATGAGGAATATCAACGGCAAAACCAACCGAACCGAACTGAACTGATCTCTGAGATTATTTATTTCATCAGTATACAGAAACAGAGGAAAAGAGTTGAAATTCATGCAAACATGCAAAACAACATGTGAGTAGTGTTAATAATTATTATTTCACGATTGATATATTTCATTTTATAATTTAAAACAACCCGAAGGAAATATCTTACATTTTTCAACTGCAACTGACAATAACGGATGATGATGGATTTTCATTGATTACATCATCACCTTCTTCAACTTCTTCTTCGTCAATAATAGCGGGATGAGATTCGCCCGAAGTGCGAACTGAGTGTAAGCTTTCGTCAACAATTGCAAATTCTCCAATGCAATGCGTTACCCAACTTTCGGTAACAATGTGAAAGTTGGCATTGAAATCCGATTTGAAACGCAACAAATCATCCAATCGACTCAAATCACTGAAATAAATAAAATGATTATCATTATATGTGAATTAATTCGATCAATCAACAATAAAATTTCAACTTTCGACTGAACAAATATGAATATATATATGTATTAAAAAATAACACCAATTTGATTGATGACTGACTGAATAATAAAATCAGTCGTTGTAATTGAACAAAGTCAACAAATGCCGAACACAGTGTCTAATTATCATAAAAAAAACAATTTTGAATATATAATAAATTAATGGAAATAATCGAATCATCATCACAAAGGGACGGAACAACTTACTCAGAATGAACAATGACGTGAGTAAGTGAATCTGTAAGCGTGTCGACAATGTTGGCCCTGAATTCGTAAAGAAGAAGCTCGTATCGATCCAAAGCACTCAACGCGATTCTCCGTCGCAACGGTGAAAGCAAATCATCGTATAAATCTAAATAAATGCTGAACAAAAAAAGAAAAATAAAAAAAATATTTTTTTAAATTCAACCAATCACAAACATCCTCACGTGCAGTTCAAAAATATTCCATATTTGTATGATATTGTTGATAAAAATTTTTGACTTTTCGAATCGTCAACGTCGGTTTTCTAAAAGCAGCAAAAAACCAAAGAACAATTTTAAAAAATCATTCAAATATAAATTCTGTTATTAATTTATAAAGAACAGAATTTTTTTCAACAACCTCAACTGGTACTGTTGTCAGTAGATCATGAAGAGTTTCCGAATCCACAGGATCAGTATAACTGTCACCGTATTGATCAAAGTTTCGTTTGAAATGTCGTTTCATTGTAGCCGTCGTAAGTAACATATCTTTCGGGGTCCTGAATATATGTAAATAAATAAATAAATAAACAGATTTGTACTTTCAAAATTGATTTACCATTGTATGAAAGAATTCGTTTGGATACATCGAATAAGCCAACTCAATTTCAGAACATCCACAGTGGAAGCACGCACTACAGATTTCACTTTCACCGTCTGACGACCGGCAACTATGCAAAATGTGTTGGCACCAAAAACAAACAAACAAACAACGTTGAATATATTGAATAAATAAATATAAATCGTGTGAAATAAAAATTTACCAGGATGTTGGACTACTGTACCGCCGAGTTCGACAACTTTGCCTTCCAAATTTTCTTTGGTGAAAGTGTCATTGCCGTTCAAAATGCACAATTCACGCCCTTGGAATATGTCGGAAATGGGTTTCAATTTACGCATCCGTTTCGACTGGTCCAAATTTTTCATCGCCTCAACACGACAACGTCGATCGGCTGCGACGATCGCTTTGCGTTTGGGCTTTTTGGAAACAGTTTTCAAATTCATAATTTGATCATCATTATCATTTTTCATTTCGGCCAAACGTTTCGACGTGCAGTCGGCTGACAACTGAATGCACAAACAAAAAAAGCATAAATGAAACCGAAAAAAAACATACAGACAAGCAGTTTACATCTTTGAAATTCAAAAATTGTTCCACAGTCATGCAATCACGCCACGTTTTGTCGTGGCGAATTGCTTGCACTCTTGGAAAACGTAACGTGAAGCCCAACGGAAATTGGCCACTGGTTACAATTTGTGCAGCTTTCACCTGCGAGAAAAATAGAAGCATTATTAAATTTTCACAAAAATATTTAAATTTATGATATTGTTGTTGTTCTCTTTTTTTTTTGTTTTGTACTTGTACGATTGTCGATTGTTCAGGATGGATGTAAACTTCAGGCTTTTCAACGCCAAGTTTTAGCCAAGGCGGCGGCTGGCCACGCTTCAAACGCAATTGGACAAGTTTAGCGTTGAAATCGTACAATTCTTTCAACGAATAGCCGCTGCCCACTCGTCCCAGTGCGACAAAGCGGGGCGTGGAAAAATCGCAATCTGCAAAAGTAGTAGAAACGACAAATTGAAATTCCTGCTCGTCAACTAATTAATTAATTAATTCATCAAATTCCATTTCACATTACCGTCAACAGTTTCAATTATTTTCTTATCATAATTTTCCATCAGTGCAATCATGAAATGGGATAACAAATTCGACCGTCGACCAGTGCCAAAATAGCCACCAACAATCAAAACGTCCAAATCATCGACAAGACCGTTGATATAATCTGGCTAACAAAAAAAAACACTCCAATTAATAAATTCATTGAACAAATTAATAATTAAAATATATTACTTTAATTTTAAACCATCCCGCAGATGAATTTCTCGCGTTTGGCCTGGAAGTGTGTGCGTGCGTGATTAGTGAAAAAAAAACAATTGTAAATTGTACTTGTAAAGTGACGCCGGATCTTTCACCATGATACCTTCTTCACCTCTGCCGACCGTTTCGTTCAACAACTCGATCACTTGATCACTGATGAAAATAAAATTGAAAAGCAAAATATAAATTTGCATATCCGAAGCGAACGTACGCGGAATCGACGAGCTGCTGGTCGACAATTTGCATACGTTCGGGCATGTCACGTACGGCCGAACGCAACTGTTTCAATCGTTCACTGAGTGGCAGGCCGGCCAGTGGACGATCGTTCAACAGCAGACAGTCGAAAACCATGTAGCAGGGGTTGAGAGGCGAGTCGAATTTCAATCCCTTCACGTCGACGTGTTCACCTTTGCCAACTATTATGAATTATGAAAAATATCAAAAAAATTAAAAACAAAAAATACTCTATAGATTACCGAAACGTTTGGCCGTTCGATCCCAGGCGATCATTTCACCGTCAAGAATACAATTGCGCACGTGATTTTCAAACGCGCCGTGAATAAATTGGGTCAAATTTCCCACAAACGGCGTAGAACCGTACGAAGAGGTGAAATCAATTCCGCTGAAAATCATTTTTAAATATTAAACAAATTCAAATTTAAATATACAAACTGGCCACGCGCAAAAAAATTACTTGCGTGAAAAGTATTTGTAATTGTTGTTTTCGTCTTTGTGCAATTGGACCCGTTCGCCGTCGAATTTAGTTTCCACGTAAAATTTCGATCCGGAAAATATTTGGCATATTCTATTGCCGGGAAATATCAACGTCGCTAACATCGGCCTGTACGCTTTGAACAATTCCACTGAACAACAATATCCATCATCGTCCACTGAACTGCTTTCCCAAAGCTTCAACCGGGTGCAAACCGTTTCCAAAGATACGGTAACGTCGTACAGGCGAACAGCATCCGGATGGTACAATTTCAGTATTGAATTCGACGACAAACCGATCGAAAAAGATTTAAGCAAAACGAATATTATTGTTAAATTATATACATATATTTTGTTTTTCAAATTTCACAATATCCCCTCACTCGAACATCTTTCAACACGATACGCACGAACCATTTGAATTGTTCTGAATTCAAATTTCTACAACACCAATCGATTTGTTTTTCCACTTGATCTGTCAAATCGAATAAAAATCCAAGATTAAGCAGGAAAAAAAATACAACTTCCATTACCTCTGCTTCGATTAGCATGAGCTGATGCTAGATGGTCCAAGCAACGATTGATGTCGAACAATGAAATTTCTTCGTCCACATTCGCAAGAACTCTGGATTTCAACATTGAACTTATCAAAGCGGCAAAATCCACATCCGACTTGCCGGTCGTAGTCGACGACATTTTCCATTTCGTCGCTGGCAAATGGAAGCCGAGCAGAGCTTTCGCATCCGGAGAATTTTTGTCAATTGCCATAATTTGGATGAATTTTTTGGCGAGCATGTTCTGAAATTTTGAAATTTAATTTATCGGTATGCAAATTTTACATCAATGTTCCTTCCACCAGACCTCTTTCAGACCGATCGGTCCGCGGGCGTTGTCCAATTTCGGCACCAAAAGTCTGAGTATGGGAAAAAATGATTCCACCGAACTGTTACTGTTGGCGATGGAATGTTCGTATTTTCTTTTGAATCGTTCACGCCAACAGTGGAAAAATTTCCCCAATATCCGACGCTTCTCGGCTTGATTTCTTGTCGAAGCACAAGCTTGAAAAATTGAACACAAATCCCGAAACGGAATCTCCGATTCTATACTACAACACGATTGTTCCATTTTTCTGTTCAGCAAAAAAAATATTATAATTTTTAAAAACAAACAAACAAACAAACAAACAATTCAAATAATCAACACTGTTGTTGAATGATGATCAACTGGATTCGTAGATTAGTAGGACGGAAATTGTAACTTTTATTTATTTAAATAAATTTTTGACTATTTTCTCAAAATTCAAGGCACACAATACTAAACGGTAGAAAATGGCCTACGCAGTAATATTTTTGAAAACAAATCAACCTAAAAATATGCCACACATTTAAATAAATAATAACAACTATAATTATGCATTATTATTAGTTTGAATTGTTGCAATTTGCTTTCTTCTTTTTCTTTTTCTTCTTCTTCTTCTTCTTTTTTGTATTTTTTGTTCTTGTCTTTCTTTCTTATTCTCATACAAAAAAATCATCAATTAATCAATCGATCAATCAATCCAATTCAGGCTAATTGTTCAGATCACAACTTCAAACCGAAAAGACGCTTTTTGCGCTTTTCAAGAAGCTTATTTTTCGAATCTGACAAATTTTTTATCTGCATCTGATCACAGTCGACCCTCATTGACGCCAACGCGTTCGACATTTCTTCCTGAAAATACATAATTAATCAAATACAACAACAACAACAACAACATTAATAATTAATAATTGCAGTTTATTTGTTTTTTCTTCATTACTTGAACATCATTCCAAATGACTTTTTTCTCAGATAAAACAGAAACTGTACACAGCGGAGTTTCTGGAACCGCTTCGCAACCCTACCAAAAAAACGTAATTAAAATTCACAATCTATGGCAAAAATAATAATAATAGGAATACAGTAATCCACGAATGATTCATCACTTGATCAATTCGCAAGCGAGCGCTCGGGTCGGTCTTAAGTAAGCCTCGAATGAGATCTTTGGCTAATTGTTGAATGAAAATAAATAAATAGTGAACAAAGATAATTTAAATTCATTTACCACTTTCAGAAACATTGTCCCATTCAGGTGATGGAAAAACATATTGACCAGAACGAATTCGACTTTTCATTCCAGGAGACATCGGCAAACCATGCGACGAATAGAATGGTGGAAATCCACAAAGACTGAAAAGTTGTTGACAAAATAATAAAAATAAATCACAAACAACATCTACAGTACTCACAGTATGTACATGACGACTCCTAGTGACCACATGTCGCAAGATTTGTCATATTTCTCTGTTCCCAAAATTTCCGGAGCTACGTAATACGGTGTATAGCATGGAGTTTCGAGTGATTTCACAGCACTGGGTTCGGTTCGTTTGGCAAAACCGAAATCAGTCAATTTAATTACAGCATCGTCAGTAAGTTTAGTGTAGAGCAAATTTTCTGGCTTCAATGAATAAATAAGCAAAAATTGAACATACACAAAAATAAAATATTAAATATAAAAAATAATTTATAGAAGAAAAAAAATTCTTTTTGTACTTTAATATCACGATGGGCAATTTGCAAACTGTGCAAAAAACGAACTGCAGAACAAATGTCGTACATAATCGAAGCAGCTTCTGTGAAAAGCAAACGATTATCACTTTTTCAATTCGCATAACTGAAATGTACCTCGTTCTGTAAAAGCGTGTTCGCCTCGACGTTGAATTCGACTAAATAATTCACCTCCTTCCATGCTATTGATTAAAAAGTAAAGTTATTTTTAAAAAGTTAAAACAACAATTAAAAGTGAATAGGACGTTAAATTTTAAAATAGTGGTCAAAGATCATCTTTGAAATTTGCATCAATCACAAATTTAATTATAAAATTAGAAATAAATGACAAAAAGCAGGACATAACTCAACAAATGATTTATCAATAAATATTATTTTGTTCAAAAAAAACACGCGCAATTATTATTAAAAATAAAATGTGTGTAACGAATGCAGAGCAATCAATACTACATACAATGTCATTTTATTCGTGATCAGAATATAGTTAGTTAATGATGATGATGTTGTTCTACGGTCGCTAAAAATAGTTTAGTCCACTGAACAAATTTATCTCTATTTTTACGACTGAAGAAGAAATGGATAAAATCGAAGAAAGCATTATTACATTAGATAAATATTCAAATTTTTAACAATGATCAAAATATTTGGACAGTTAAACGGATGGATTTGTTGAAAATTGCAAAAAATGATTTTCAATGAAATTGGAATAAGAAAGGAGAATAAAAAATCAATTTCGAATAAATTGATTTTCCACTTGGAAAATTTGGCCAAAATTGAACAAGTAGGATGAAGTTGAAAAATTAAAATTAAAAAAAAAGAAAATAAAATCCACTTACCATTCCATGACAATCAGCAAGCATTTTGTATTGCTGAACGAGTTCAGATAAACGTCATAAATTGTGACAATATTTTTATGATTTCTTGCCAAACAATGCAATTCCACTTCGCGTCTAGCTTTCGGAGTGTCGCACAGCACCTGAACAAAGAAGGCAGGGATGAATTTAAATTTTTTGTTGTCAATTTTCAAATGAATAAATAAAAATGCTTTCATACTTTGAGGGCAAATTTTTCACCAGTTTTACGCTTGAAACATTCGACAACTTTACCATTCAAACCAACGCCCAGAACAGTTTTGCTGACCCGGTAGTCTTCGGTTATCATGCGTGTAAGCGGCTTCAAGTGGACCCCATTCGCATCGTAAGTAAATGAAAACTGCTGCTTGTCGTCAGCACCATTGTTTTCTACAGTATCCGACGCTGCGGATTTCTTTTTCAAAGCGGAAACCACATCCGAACGACCGTCGACTACTTTGACCGTCGACTGGACGTTATTCATCACTGTGGTAGATTTGGACGACATGTGCTTGAGAAAAAAAACAATAATAATAATAATTAATAAATTGCTCGTTAATAATAATAATAAATGTGCAACGAATAGTGGGAAAAATTGTTGCCACAAAGTTTGATCAGAAATAGAAAAAAACCTGCCCGACGAGCAGCAACAACACAGAGATTTCATCGCAACAATTCACGTGAAAATGATCACATCAGCCACGTGAACAAAGCTACAACATCGCGATGATGATCAAATTGAAATCAGGCATCAATTGAACAGTTCGATTCGACTGCAAAAAAGAAAAAATACAACCAACACGGCCTTGAAATATCTGAACACTTTCATTGGCGTCAAATATTATTAAAACATCATCTTCACCAACTTAATCAAATCAAATGACATATACATAATCATCATTCATTCCATTCCCACAAAAAAATGACATTTATTTGAAACAATCAAGTTCATTTATTAGTTTTTTTCTTAATGCAACCTCTATTATTGTTCTTTTCTGTAAATTTTTTTTCTCTGCCGTGTTTACTGTATCCTCAACAAGCATTATGCAAAATTAATTTTCATAACAAATCAAAAGTGCAAGACTGTTCATCAATGGGATCAGATATTTTCTTCTCTTTACGCTTACAAGCAAGTATAACGTTTCATATTTTTGTTCTCATCTGCAAACATTGCATGTAACATAACATACGTCTAAATTGAATAAATAAATCAAATGCTATTTCTGAAAAATTGTAAGAATGTTCAACCTCAGAAACGAATAATAATTAAAACTGAATGACACGCGTACACATTTCAAAGTATTCTAGAAATAAACAAAATTGTAAAACCGGTTGTTCAAATCACTAAACCATTCACCATTTGCAAACTTCTTGGATCAACAAAATCATCCATGCTCCATTTAGTCATCTATTTTTAACCATGATGCATGCAATTAGATGAAAATTATGATTCACGACGAAAATTACTGAAACAGTCCATCAAACATGCATTTATTTTACATATTTATCACAAGCTGATCTAACAGACCATTAAAAAATCTACAATCTGCCGCGCAAACATAAATTATTAACAATAATAAATTAATCATCAAATTATCGTACTTAATATTCTGTAGGCTTTCCAATAATTAGCAATCACGCTTTCTTGTCACTTTGGAACAAATATATTCAAATATGCCGTGCCAGAAGTGTACCAATGAGAACTGGAAAACAACCCAATACCGTACACAACAGTGAAGACTGCCGCAAAGTTTAGAATTGACAGTAAATGAGACAATCAAGTTAAGCTATGTTAAAGTTTTACTGTAATTCACATTTGTAGATGCATTCATTGGAATTTAAGCATTGAAAAAATATTTAAATTGAATAAAATATTTCGATAAATATTTTTTCGATGTTATAAAAAACTTTTGGACATAGAAATTCAGTTTTTAATGATTCGTGCAGAATGTAGGCAGTAATTGGGTTTGAATGTTTTATTGAAAGTTCAATAAATGAATAAAATTGGCAAGAATGGAGAAAGAAAAATTAAAAATTCACAACACTGAATGATGCTTGAAAAACGACGAATGCTGTGGTTATTGATCGGCGGTGAGATGCCGACTTTAACGGCTCAAGTGTTGCGTTTTCAGAGATGTTAGCAACACGTCCAGTTCAGTGAACACCCGGATTTATGAGAAATAAATTGTTCTCTTCTTTTTTGATCCATTTCATCAATTGTTCAACACGGCTTACAGCTTCTGGTTTTGTGATCAAAGGATTGAAAACGGCATAAATTTCAAAACCAGTGGTGACCTTAAAAAACGTAAGTTTATGTAAATTATCGACTGCGGTGGATTTTGAAATTCTTACCCAGCCAAGAATGTTCTCTAAATCTCCAGTAACATAGAATATATTGTGCTTGTGTTTTTCACTGTGCATAAAGTTGTGAATTAACAAGTAACGATTGAACAGATGCTTTTCAAAATATTCTTCACGATAAGGTAAAGAAAGTGACATGCTAGTAAATTGAGATTTGGTACGATGCTTGTAAATAAAGTGAATCAAATCAGGAATACCCAGCTAAAATAAAATATAAAGCGAACAAATGGACAAATGAAAGATATTGAGTCGAATGAAAATTTAATATTAATTGTTACTTCGTTGATTTCAAAACGTTTTCTCTCCTGTTGCAGTTCATTCAAAATGGCCAGTGCTTTAGTTCGAGTAAATTTCTACAAAAGTGACAAAATAAAGTAATAAAATCGGTCAATTCATTTCAATAAAACTTGCACGCTATGTATACTGACATCGATGATTTTGTTCCTAACTTCGGACATGGTAAAAAAAGAATCCTTCTCCGCAGTGAGCAGCAACAAGCAAGCAGGACTATTTTCCGTAAGATATGAAATGTGAGCACTTAGAAAGGTACTAAAAATTTTTTTCCAAAAGAATTAATATAAATATTTTTCACATTTATTTGCAAAAAAAAAATACTTTTCATCATAAGCTGGCAAACATATCGGAGACCAAGATTCAGCATCTTTGAACGAAATGTTCGAAGCGACAAGATTGATGAGCAAAGCGAGATCACTGGGCGACAGTGTGGCTTTTTTCTTTCCTGAATACGCAACCAACTGATCGTGAACTAACAAAACAGCAAATACAATGCACTAAAGATAGAATGAAAAAAAAACAAATTTCCATTAATTGCAGTGTGTAAAATGAATAAAAAGCAGAGAATATAAAAATTACAACGTTCGGCTTCCAACCTTTGGCTGTGAACAGCAAGACGACATCGCTTGGACGATGGTTTCTCTGGTCGAATGGGGCAGTGTATAACAACGCACAGCGTTGAGAAGCAAAGAGAAATCCGTTTCCATGACCAGAATCAGACGTTCAAGTGTGCGTTCGGTTCCGGCCAAAAGCCGGCGTAGGTCGAAATTTTTACGCTCCTCAAATATGCGACTCAACTGGACTTGGGTCAGCACGGTCAAAATTTGCCGATGGACCAAATCCAACTGCCTCGACAATTGTTCAGCGGAATCGCTGCGCCTGCTGACCAGGCACAAAATCAACGGGGCCCTGTGGGAAAATACAAACGTCCACACGCCGGCTCGTATTGTCTGCAGTTCATCGCCTTCGTTTTGACTCGAAACAAAAGAAACCAGCGCTTGAATGACGCCCATCAAGCTCGACAATTCTTCTTCACTACCATGCCTGAAAATTAAATAAAATAATCATCAACAAAACTTTATTTATACGTGAACATCAAATTATAATACAGTAATTTTATCCCATTCATTTTAACACTTTATCAATATCGACGGTTTCGAGGAAAGAATTTTTAACTGAATTTTAACAACGTTCATATGCATTGATTTTACATTTTACAATAGTTTACATTATACAATGTAAACTTTTTGAACAAAATACAACAATATATACATATATGTATATGTATAGTCTACCTCGTATAAACTGGTTTTCCAGCATCGGAAAGAACAAATACATGTTTATCATGATCACTGAGCAAAGTGGTCACATAACTTTGCAACGCATCTGAACTTCGCGGTTCCGATGACCTTGAGCAAGAATGCAAATGTAGAGACTCTTCGCAAAAAGCAGATAACTTGTCACAGATAACAGTATCCAAAATCTAAATTCAAAAATGCATAAAAAACAAATAATCATTATTACATTAACTGATGACGATGAATCATGTCACTTGTTCAGTAATGGCTAGAGTTTCCATTTCATCTGTGATCTTCGGTACTGATCGATATGGTGGCAATTCAGACTCCGTTGTCTCATCACTGTTTTTGTCGTCAGGAACACAACGCGGCACACTGAACGCATCCACATGGCTAGATGCCTGACTTATCTCTGCCATGCACAGATTCAATAACTGAAATGGACTTATGAATTATTTACATTTTATAAAATAATATGAAAAAACAAAAAATGTTAATTTCAAATGAAGATTATTATTCGTAATTAAAAAGTCGACATTTGAAGCAACAATCAAATTACTTACCAATTTCAACAACAAAACTTGGAAATGGTGTAAAAGCTGAACAATGAATAAAATTAAATGCCAATTTTTCAAAAGTGATGCAACAAATTGATAACAGATTGCCACTGCGGAATGATAAATATTCTCAAAGGAGATTTGTAAATGCTATGGCTGTGCAAATGAATAACTGAATAACACATTGTTCTCAAAAATGCCACATAAAGTACGAAAATGATGCATTAAGTAAACAACTGATTTTGCCATTCGATGACGACTGAAGCGATCATTTAAACAAACTCCATTCCCATTTAATCATCACAAAGAAATAGAAGAAAATTTGATATCACAAACCAAATTACATTTGTAGATACGAAATTTTTTCAGATTATCTACTAGAAATATTTAAACTGTATAGAGCGCTTCATTAGATTCTCCGGAAAAAATATCATATTACATTAGAGTCAGATAAACTCAGAACTGAATTTTACATTTGTTATATTTCTTTACACCTCACGGACAACACCCGATCTTTAAATAACAAAAGTATCTCATGAAAGTATTCTAAAATTTACCAACGATCGAATACATTGTGCAAACAATAAATGATGAAGCACAAAGAAAAAATTGTTTCAATTTGAAAAGCTATTCAGTAAAAATTTTTGAACTGATACACGAAATGAATATGGATTCAAAAAAATAAATGTTTATTATATTTCAAAAGAAGAAAAAGTTATTTTAATGCATTTCACAATAAATATGAAAAAAGGTTTCCGATAACAATGAAACATGTGTCATACTTCAAAATTTCCTCTATGGAAAATTAATGTTCATCACAAATGACAAACTGAACGTCATAAATATACATATTTCCTTCTACTTCAAATATTTAACAGAAAAACATATTTTATGTAGAAGCTTCACTTATTAAAACATTCATCTTTAAACCAATCTTTATATTTATATAGATCAAATCAAATGTACTGAACAATTTCAAGTAATAAACATTTATTGTAAGATTCGATCAAAAAAATCAGACATTTTTTAATCAGTTAAAACAATTTTTACTAAATTATACTAAAATAAAAAATAAAACCAATAAAGGAAATCAAAAGTTCGAACAAAGAAAATTTAGACATTTTAACCTCGTTAACTTGGTGATCTCGCCATCAGAAACAGAGCGGAAATCACAAACTGCAATAATCACCTACTTTTACAATGCATTAACAGCACTGAAATACATTAAAGTTATATTAAATAAACTTTAAATTAAAAAAAAATTTCCACAATTGATTCATTACAATACTACTCAATGGCTGAGCTACAGGCTACGAATACTTATTAATCGAGAACAGTTACAAACCAATAAGTAAATCAAAGATATGTCTAATGTATAACGTAAAGATAACAAAATTCGATTCTCTTTTTAAAATTTTATAAGAATAAAACAATTAATTAAACAAACAAATAAAGAGATACATCGCTATTTACTCAGATAACTTAAGTTATCAAATGAAGGAACAACAATGCTGATACTAATACTAATATACAATTCATTATTGCCGAATTACTAAAAAAAGTAAAACGGAAAATATAATAGTAAATACAAAGATTAATGATTAATTAATGAAACACCATTTGAAAGCAACATAACGCTTAAAAACCAAAAAAGCAACATTAAATAAATATAAATAAAAAAAATAAATACATGCATATACACATATATATATAATGTGTGAAAAATTTTTTCTATGATTACAAACAACTGTTAAATAATGAAAAAAAGGCGTGTTAATGTTGCTTACCAATAAATCAGTCAGCAGTGAAATTTAACCAGAAGCTGCAGTTATAAACCGTTTGCTTCCCACAGCCAAAGCTATAACAAAAAATCATCAACCAACTAAAGAAGCAGTAATTTTAAAAGAAGAAAATGAAAAATATGTACAGAAATGAAACAAACATGTCACTTAACAACAAACAATACATGCTACAACTATTTAAGATGCAATATTTTTTTTTAATATTCAGAATAAAAACACATAAACTTCAAATAAAATTAACTTATTTCTACACTAAACTTTACACTTTTTACATTAATGATTTCTCATTTACAAAATAAGTTGATGCACATCACCTCTTATTATTTCAACATAACATTTACATAAAAATTAGGCACAACAAATTAAAAAACAATTAGTTTTTTAAGATAATACAGTACGATGGATACTATAATGCAAGGTCAAATGTATGAAGTAAATAATGTTCGTCCACTATAATAGCGATATGATTCATATGATGCATATAATTGTTATAATTTGTGTACGTAAAACAATATTTCATATTACTATACTATATAAAATCGAATAAATTGTTGATAATTCTCTTTGCATGTTTAACATCGTAAACTCAAAAATGGTTACAACTGACCATTAAATTCTTAGAATTTTTAAAAGTAAAAATATAAAATTACACATTTTTGAATTAAGAAGTGATCACATTATTACGCGTCCCATTACAAACGATTTCAACATGATTTATATTTAAAACCAGTAATGCTTAGTAGCCAAATACTAACAGCAATGAGTTAGTGCACGCCTGTCAATAAACCCTAATTTCAAAAAAATTAAATCATTCCTATTAAAATATCCAAATAGTATTTGTTCTTGAATCTAAATATTTGATTACGCTAAGATTATTACACTACATTATATTATATTATATTATGTTATATTAATAATAAACAAAATATAGGTGATTTCACATGTACATCTACTTTTAATTATCCTATAGCAAAGAAAAGTGAGATAAATTACGATCCATTAAATCAGTTATATTGATCAACTGATGTTCGGCCAGTTGACGAGAATGTTCTTGTTCTTGGAGCATTCCTCGAACCAAATCGCCTTCAAGCTGACCGTAATGTTTCTGTTGATCAGCATTTTGGCAAATTGCATACAAATTTTTCAAAGCTCCCGATGACCACACCTGTGCAGTAACATCGGCACTACTTTGAGCAAGATGCAAAGATGATGTGAACAATTTCAAAGCTTCTTGCAAATGTTCCGGTCTGGGATTGACACCAAGAAGCATTTGGCCAATCAGTACAAAGCAAAACGACACCAAGTGGTTGAGATCTTCTTTGGAAGTTACTTCTAAAGCGTCGCAGAGAACCTTTTTCGCCTCTGGATAACGTCGCTGAAGCATCAAATGCATGCCCCGTACGAATAAACTCGCCGCTCGCAAGTTGACCGATTGCTCAGCTGAACGTTCAGGACTTATGTCCATTAGATTGTAAAACTCAGATTCGCGTCCACACTGTAAATAAAGTACAGCCAAATTCAGATTGAGGTAAAACGAAAGCTTCGGATCTCTGTTGAACCTAAGAGCAGCGGCGAACTGAGCTTCACCTGCTTGAGCTTGGTCCATTGATACAGCATAAAGTCCGAGCAACATATGCAACCGCGAACCGTATTGATAAAACAGACGTGGGTTGCAATGACAAGCAGATTTTAATAGCGAAATTTCCTTCACTGCTGACACATAGTGGCCGGTATTCAACTGGGAAAGGATACTGTGCTCCAGTAATAATAGCCACAAACCCTGTGCCATATTATCCTCTTGATTCAATCTTCTTAATTTTTCCACATGCGCTAATGCTCGTTCAGCATACTGACGTGCTTTGTTAAACTTGCCACAATGCAGCGCTTCCATCACTGTCATTGCATACACTAATATACAAAGATGTTCGTCCGAGATCCATTGAAAATATTCATACTGTTGCTGTTCGTCTTTTTGTTCTTGATGCCCAGTGTGCGTGATCATCTTCAAAAAAATATTTTTCAGTAACAATTAAAATAGAAATTAGTACAGCAAAATTATTTTAATTTTGAAATAAATGAAATTACTCATAAAATAAATGCAACGCGCAAAATAAAATCTACTAACAACAATGATAATTTACCTAAAAACAAGGTCATACTTATAATTATTAAATTACGTTCTAAAAAAATAATAATAAATTTTCTCCGAATAAGCAGAAATAAAAATTACTTGAACAAGCTGTTGCAGTTCGATCAAACAGGCTTTGCTACTTTTCGCTTTACCTTCAGACATAAAATAACAAATCTGAATCACAAAAAACCAGGCTCGAAGATGGGCCCGACGAATCGATGATCCTTGCCAACTATCGATCAGCTGAGAAACCTTACTCAGAGTTTGATGCAATTCTTTTACACGAGATTCAAACATGTAAAGCTGTGATATACTAAGCAGAATCATAATACGTATATAAATGCAGTTTTCGTTCACGGCAGCTTGATAACCCAGCTGAAGCACTTCTCTAGCAGTAATGTAATCACGATCATTCACCAAATGTTGAGCAAGCTGAAAAACTAGTCTGATTTGCCGACAAAACATACCTTGGCAATTCTTCAATGTTTCAATTGTCTGATATAGCAGATTTCTTCCTAACGCATTTTCATTGGTTTTAAAATACAGTTGCGCCAGTGAATATGCAGCATCACTAAGCACATCTTCAAATGCACGATGAGAACGAGCTAATGTAATCGCTCTTTCTAAATGCTGCCTTGCATGATCTATATTTTCTGTAAATGACCAATACATGTGACCAACTTGAAAATGCAGCCGAGCCTCGATTACTATTGGTGGACTAAATTCAAAAATGGATAGTAAACATCGAAGAGCATTCACAATTTCAGGCGGATTGCGAGTTCGAAAATCTTCTGCCATCGAAAGCAAACCCAAATAGCATGCATCATGAAAGGGCAACATCTCGGCTTCTATTAAAACAAGATGTGCTTTCGGAATTCAGTAAAAACATTCAAAAATTATCTTCAAATTTTATTTACAGAAACTACAGTAATGAAAAATATAAAATTCAAGTTACATTACAGTACTTAAATTATATGTATAATTTCTGTAGATAAAAATTTATTAATATGATAAAAATAATCATTATACAGTTATATACTGATCAATTAATTATTTACCACGCGTTTCAACTTATTTTCATTCAATGTTATAGAATTTTTTTCAGTTTCATATAATAATGTTACGAAATTCTGCAATAGAAAGAAATAATGAAATAAGCCAAACTTAGGAAGCACAATAAGAGTAGAAGAGTCATTAGCAAAAAGGTGTATCTATAATGAATAATATAAGAAAAACTTTTTCAAAAATTTTACCATTTGAACAGATATACTAAAGAACTACACAGAAAAAAATATACCTGCCGTCCTGCTGTATTATAGAGTGTCAAATGCTTCTCTATAACGTTTCTGTTTTTTGCTAAAGCTGCGACAAAACATTAGCTTAGAGATTCATCTGAAAAGTGCAAATCCAATGAGCCACACTATTGGCTACCAAAAAAGTCTTACGCAAACTCTAATAACAGACGTAGAGCTATAGTGCTTTTATTATCCAAGTGAAGCTATGCATAAGCTCATTTTAAATGTTCTAATTTGCAATAGATACAATTTCAATCTAAATGAGAACATTAAAACTGAACATTTAGTTGAATTTCGCATAATCATACAATATTCAACCATATTACTGCAATTTACTGTTTACTAGAACATCATGAACTTGCTGACGTTTACTACATGTTTAAATGTGATGAATAAAACGAACTTCTATATCCTCACATTGATATGTTAATCAGGTAAAAATGGATGTTTACATATAATTTTAACAAGATGATAAAAATAAAAGTAAAAAATGATTTTAATATCACTTTAAAAATTCAACATCCTAAGATGTAATTCTTAATTGAAAAGTTGAGGCTTCTTGAAATGTCCAACTAAACAACTTGAAGTTTAGTTATGAACTGAAAAGTGCAAAGTGAAAATATTTCAAAGTACTATTCTGTAAAACTGCCATTTCTTTCAGAAAGCCATTTCCAACACTTTTGATTTTTAATTAGTACTTGAAAATCAATGTTCTACTTATCAAAATTGTCGTGAAGACTGGTTTCCACTTGGCGGGATTTTATATTTGTACCTGCTTTGATTCAAGTGATTGAAGTTAATTTACAGTAAAAGATGAAAAACAGAAATATGGCAGTTGTTTATAATTTGGCATTGATATCAGTTATTTAACGACGTTGCACATCATTTCTTATCTTTAACTTTAATATGACCATATTCTACAATGACTGTTTTATGAAAATGCACTTGCCTGCATCAAAGAAGTTTGATCTGCTTTTGTAAGACTGGAATGAAGTCCTGAAAAATGTGAATTACTTGCTAATTTCGGTAATAAAAAAACAAAAATTTTTATTTTTTATATTTGCAATAATAAATACATTGTAAAATTTTAGTGACTTAAAGCGAAATTGTTCTTCTTGGAATGAGAAGAGCAAGGCACAAAGTACATTTCCATTCCATCATCTAGACAAAAACAATTTTCAAACGGCTGCAGTGACAATTTTTGAATAATCATCTTTCGACGTTAAAGATTCCGACGAAAATGGTAAGTTGTTCATTTCCATTTCTTCCGCTATACTTGAATTTTCATTCACTCCGCTTGAGTATTCCAAACTACCTAGATCGACATCTTTCCCGTAAAATACTTCCCGCGCTATTAAATTTGCACGTCTCATTGAATTACTTATGTCGGAGGGAATTTTTGGCAACAACGTATGAACTAACCAGTGTAGTAGATAAAAGAACATTACAAACGCGATGAATACCGCTAGACGTGCAATTGTTATCTGCTGCCCTTTGACCGTGTGCTGGTACATGTCTCTGTAATAGCAAATTTGATTCTCCTCAGGATAGTATGTTTTGTATTGGGGCCAAGAGGTTGTATTGAAAGAGATGAGTGTAAATTCCAAATAAGATTCATTTTGATCCTGTTGGAAGTAGAAATTGTGTATCACTTTCGGTAGGATTTCGCTTGTAAAAGCCAACACAGCACCGTTGCAAATGATAGCCAGTTTTAAAATGATGTTCAAGCAGCGATGCCAAGTGTCAATGCCGGCTACTCTTATTGGCACCGGCCGTCTGTAAGAGACAACAAAATTGATTGCATCTAAGCGCACTTCGACAATGTTATTCAGCAGACAGATCATAGGTGCCAGTGGGAATATGGAAACAAACAGTGTCACATAACCAAATTGTACCATCATTTCTAAATATTCTGCATAGACTCCATCAAGATGAGGTTCGTTTAAGGCAAAGTCTTTTCGCCATGTAGGTTGATTTCGCCCTCCATTAGCACCCTCTTCCACGGGGCTTACTTCAGATGTGACTAGTCGACGGCCTGAAAACGAAAAATGATTTTTTTTCTTATAAAATGTTTTTTGTCAAACTGGACGTGATGAAGCTTAAATTTAATAATTCTACAACTTCATTATTTATTTATGCTCTGCAGCAATTCGGTTTTCTAATTATGAATAACGGAGATTGTTGCAGTCTATTTATTATGGACTGTAACATTATGAAGCATTATGAAAACAAAGTCACTTATTAGGACATTGGGACTGATTTATAGATTGCACGATTTCACTCGGCGTTTGATGATTTAAAGAAATTGTATTTTTTGAATTTATTAACTTAAGCGTAATAAAAATGTGTGAAATGAAAAAATCAATTTGAAAGTTGTAAAGTGAATTTTACTAACGTAATTAAGAAACAATTTTTTAATGCAATCATTTAACTGTCTATGCAAGCTTTCTATATATTTTGAAGAAAATTTCAACAACATTAGCATTACACTTGGTAATAGGAATTTTATAGCAAGAGAGAATAAACGAATTATTTTCTTTCTGCGCAGTTGAATATAGCATAAATTCTTTTTACGACAGCAATAGCAATTTATGCAGTTGACTGATATATTGTGGTGCAATCAATTTTTCACGCTTACAAAAAAAGAATTTTATATTTGTGTGAAAGAATTTATTCCCATGTTGAATAGATTGAATGATGACTTTTTGAATTAGTACTGAATGAAATATTCCAAATTTTTGTGTTCAGAGTTTTTTAATCCTTAAGAAAAATCTTATTTGTAAGACTGCCGTATGGCCGACGGCCATTGTATGTTGCTAAATATTAAACAGTTGTTAGTGTAAAATATGATTTTCATTACTCACAGTTGCATTTTTTGTTTACATTATGTTAGATTGCATCTTCAAAGATTATATCGGGGAAATGATGGACTGACTGTTTGTCATTAACTTCGCTGTAAATATTAATGCATACATCAATATTTGATATTGGTCAGTTTCTAAGGTGACATGGAATAATTCATAGTGCTCTTCTCAGAGCTGTGATTAAAAAATTGTTCAACTGACAGATCATATGGCTGATTTATTTCTGAATTTCCTGCCATAGTTTTCCATTAATATTAGAAAATAATATAATACTACATGTGCACATTGAAATAAACCACCTTTCAGTAGCTTTAAATAATAATTATTATCTTTTATTATGCATATTATTTCAAGTTAAATCAGTCAACTGCTTAATTTCTGCTATTTTGCATTCATAACAATGGCAATTCTACTGTGGAATTTAAGTGAAATTAATTATTAGTTGAAAATGAATTTCACTTAATGAAAAATTATTTGAAAGTGAGAATTTTATAATAAAAGAAATATTTGAAATTTTTTTGACAAATCAGAACTGTGTAAACTGTAAATATTGATGAGCTTTATGAAATTGACTGACGCCTGTTTCAAGACTGATGCTTATTGATTGCAAAGATAGACATATCTAATAGTCGTATGAATAATCGGATGCAGCCAGTTATTTTTAATATTTGACTTCAATTAAAAAATAATAAGTTAAATAACATTGATATTTACCAGTTTATTTTGTTTTTGTTAAATAATTTTCATTTTGGTTGATATTTTTGCACTGCTTGATATTTTCTTACGTTGTAATTGTCTTCTGCTTGGGGGAGTTAAACAAAGTAGAGAAGCGCAGTCAACAGAACAAGTGATTGATAATCGACAAACTGACCATTAATTAAAAGCATACAATCTACCTGTTGGCGAAGTGAGATTAAACACTGGGGAAGCGGATGCTGTTCATCTAGGTCTTCTCTAATGGAAACTTGAGATATTCCTCACATTTAAAGTGGAATAATATTGCTTTGCTAAATAATATAAACAAAACGAACCAATAATAGAATAAATGAAATAGATATTTGTCTGTTGAAAGTTATCTACAAATAATATTTAAAATAATGTATTTGTTGTGACTGAGCTTATTTTGTGTAGTAATAAATTTATAAATTAAATAAAGTAAGAAATTATTCGTACTGAAGAAGAACTCATATTTATAAATAATTATTTGTCATTTGTTGTTATTGTCATTAAACCATACTTATTGACTTATTGAAGAATGTCGAATGATGTATTATTTAGAGATGGCAATTAATTACCGAGATTTTTTTTCTTCCTCCTCTTCTTTGAGTTAATGTTCATTGAGGAGAATTTTTACTGTTTCCACATGAGCATTAGCATTAGCGGTAAACTTTCGATAGTGCAGTAGTTATACTGAATTGTGCAGCATGATCCAAGGGAGAATTTTAAAGTTGAAATTGAAAAGGTCAGTTAATTGAATTCAATGGAAGATGTTGAAAAATCTTTTCAAAAGAAGACTTACCTTTGAGAACTTTTTTCATAAGTGGATATCCAAGTTCAGCGGCGTTGCTTATTAACAGTCGAGCTAGGAGAAGTATGGCGATAGCTTGTACGGGTTCGTTGAGGCAACCTCCTGGATCGCAGAATTCTTTGAGATGGGTTTGTTCGTTGGGGAGTGAGAAATTTTGTCCGCGTATCAAAGCCGCATAGAATATTGGTCCGAAATTGTTGAGCAGCTCGAAAATGAACACCTTCCAGATGTAGCTGTTCAAATAATCCGTCTGTGTACGTGGACATTCGAAATCGGTCAATCGGTGGGCACTTTGTTCATAAATCAAGCCGAGGGTCATCACGACGGCGAATGTGCACAGATGAATGATCATGCTGGTCACTTCGTATTGGTATGCGAACCAGAAGCCGCCGATCTTTTTCAACAGACCGTAAATTTCAATTCGAATTACTATCAAAGCCACCAACGCCAACAGAACCGCACCGATCAGCAGCAGTACGCCGGATAATGATGCACCTTTGCGGCATATGCTCTTCAGTAGTGGCATTTGAAATTCCTGGTGGTTTATTGTTGTTGACGAAGAAGAAGAGTTGAGGCGGTGGATTTCGGTTTCGTATTCTGGTCTCAATCCTTCGCTGTATTCTTCCACGTCGAACGCATCCCACTGGAATGCTAGTGATGCTTCTCGTCGTTTCCAAGTTTCCAAAAAGAAAATTGCCCACGTCAACGTGACCACGGCCATCAGAATGCCGGCATAATTGTCGAACGTGTAATTCCAAATTGCACTTTCACAACTGCTCGCCAATTTCCACGGGACACAATTTTCCGGTATGCAAACTGGGCACATGGTCAAATTGCCGGGCGCCTTGTTGCTGTTGCAGATTTCGGCCAAATAATGATGGTCGCTGCTGTGGGTCCACGACAACGAGCAGACGAAGCAGATCAAGCCGAACAGACCCGGCAGTGTTAGCCAGGCGGTGTAATAGCCGAGCCAGGCGAAGTAGAAGGCGATTTTTTCGCCGAAATAGCTGCGGATCAACTGCAACGGCTGTGGTTTGAGCATGCAGCTGAAGTTTGCCCAAGTCAGGCGCAAAATTTGCCTCGTCGACCATTGGTCGCGGTCCCCTGGGTCCAGACCTTTGTAATCCGACGGACCGTCGTGGGGCGGGTAGGCGGCTTTGTAGGCGCCAATGCTTAACATCCAACCGATGCCGTGCTTGTTTTTGTTGTTCGGATCGCAACGGGTCCGTTGAAGCAGGTCGAAAACGATCCTGGAACGTTGATTTGTGGAAAACAGTTTCTCCTCTTCCAAAGCGTTGTACAAGTCCAGGCGACTTTGGATAAACGGTGCCGTGATGTGCAGTGTCGGCTGGCTGAGCAGCAGTTCTTCGTCGATCGTGAAGCCGAACGGTGTCGGCTTTTTCGACCTCTGGAGCTCGTTTGGCAAAACCTGCTGCCGAGGGGTTCCGTGGCACCCATGGACCGCCGTCCGCACGGGCAATTTCATTTGGAGCCTCTGCGCACGACGACAAAGCAACCCAAACGGCGCGTATATTTTAACAAAACAAACTCTACTGGACGGTTCACTTTCCACCTCCAATTGGAGACCCTCGGTCCGGAGGTTCTGTTCAAAAAAGCATCTCTGTGCCATCAGTTTGTCCACATTGGGCTGCTTTTCGTAAACAAGGACGAAATCCGCCAAATTTGGCTTCTGACCGTCGCTTTTCCGGCTGCCAATTGACCCGATGCTCGACTGGACCAACCGACCACCTTGTGTTCTACCACCACCACCACCACCTCCTCCTTTAGCTTCTTCTTCTTCTTTGTCTTGCAACAACAGCGTGGCTTTTGGACAACCGTTCGACAACGCCCCTGGCACCGATCCCAAAGCGACCAAGCTTCCACTCGACCGACGCCCACCGCACGGCCGGCTTGTGTTTTTCTCTTCAATATCTCCTCTTTGCGACTGCAATTCCAACCTGCTTGTCAACAACAAATTGTTTGATTGTTGCATCTGGACTCGCCTCGTATGGTGGCGGTAGTGGGCGGGTCAATTGCTTTTATTTATTGCTTTTTGACGTCACTTCCATGACCAATGGGGCTGTGACTTGCGATGGAATTCGACCTCCACTTTGCTACATGGTCGTACATACATATGTATATTTAAATTTAAATTTAAATTTATTCATTTATATGCAATTCAACATAAACAAACAAAAATTATTTTCAACTATAATTTTAAATTAGATAAAACTAGAATAAATAAGCAAATATATGTTTATTGAATTGCAAAGCGAACCTCTCTATACGGAAACAGCAACTCTTCGAAATAGTTGCAATCTATTATTGATCGATTTTTCTCTTGTTTTATTATTATCATTTTTATCACATTATCATCACAACTGATTAATTATTACAAAAAAATATTAAATGATTAACACCCACGTAAATGAGACAATGGTATAATAATAATAATAATAATGTGCGATTTGTACTGTTGTTGTTTTTTCTTCCTTCCAGTGGAACATTTGCATATAATAACGGCAGTTGCTCTTATTATCTGCTAATGTTATTGTGACAACTGTTACAATTGTTGTCACTTGGTGTCTTAGTAGTCGGTGCTGAACTTGGTTGAAATTATTCATCATCACTGGGCGGGGCGGGCGTTGGTGTTTGTTGCTTGGAAACTGCATTTACTGTGGAAACATTTTTGCCCGTTCTTGTTTGACAAACTTGTCTGTCACTGATCACATTTTATATCGATTTGAAAAATTGATTTATTCCATAATTATATTGTGCGATTTATTTATTAATTTTCATTTTTGAAAAAAGAAATATTTCTCTCCTCTTTTTCCATTTTCTGACTTCTCCCTTTGTATAATAATTGAAAAACAATTACAATTATAATGTAATTTTAAAAAGAGAACGTTGTTATAATGAGCGATTAATTGATGATATTGCTCAGCTGAAAATGGCATTACAAAGTTTGGATGGATTAGTTCATTGAATTGACAAAATGAATACTAATATTTTGATGCGTGAACGAACAATTTGCATTTTCAGGTGGAAGCGTTGAATGTCCTAGCTAAATTTCAATTCCTGGGATATTGGGGTAACAATAAGCAGAAATTCAATATCCTCTGTAAAATTGTTCTTCCATTTTAAATGAACAATTTTTAAACTACACTGATTCTATTCTAAAATTCTATTAACATTATTATTAGTGTTGTTGTTGTTGCGTTAAATATTAATAATAAGAGCAAATTAAAAATAGAAATTTTGTTATAATAATATATATATATATACTTATTTAGCAGAGGCGAATTATTCATTTCATCAGAAATGTTCTACTTGGAACTTTTTCCATGAAAATCATTTCAAATTTATATCATTTTTATATGATTATGCATTAATTATGTGAGATTATGTTGCGTAATTAAGCAAGCATAATATGTGTGAGATCATGAAGATTTTTTCCAATAAATGAATGCATCGCGTATGTTTGGAAAAATTGACATCTTTTTAATGAACAAATGCTTGTATGTTACAAATGATGAATATGTAACGTGTCGTTTACAAATCGATGATTGCAATCCATAGCGGACAACAACTGACAGACCTTAATAGTGCTTATTGTATCAGTTAATGTACTGAAGTAGCATGCTTAATTGTAATCCAACTGTTCTAAATGCGTGTTGGTTTTTTCATTTATTTATTCATTTGCGTCTTTTATGAAATATTATTTATAGCGGAACGCGGAATTTAATGTACATTAATGCTGCTTTGGAAATTTAAATATAAGCTACTGATTTTATAGGACAATTTTTCTCCTAATTTTAAAGTTATAAACAAAAAATTTGCATTCACTCACTTGGGAAGTAACATTAAAGTTCACGACTTAATTTATTGACTAAAAAACGGAAAACTGTATTCAACAGTTGAAATCTATTCTCTTCTCTATGGTGTTAATAGAAAATGGAAAATTGTTCATTTATATTGTTCCTCTGGTTGGTTATGCAAGGCGGTTTTTGAAATTTTACTTTCATCTTGGGAATTTATTAGCCCAATTTCAATCTGTTGTAGACTATATAGTATTGATATTATATTTTCTCTTGAGAGTTGAAGGTAAATTTCCGACTTTTCAGTACAATTCTTATTCTTTACCTCAACATAAATTTATTGGATTAGTTTTAAATTTGCATATTTATCTTTTATTATTACTTAATGCAGTGTATGCTGCTGTTGTTGTTGTTGTTTTTAATTGATTTTACACAATGCAACTTCCGTTTAAGTTGTGTAATAATAGAACATTAATAAAGTAGTAATGGATTTTGGTAAATTTTGGAAAATCTTAAATGCGCATTTTCATGTAATGTTGCTATTTTATTTCAACGAAAAATTGATATTATATTTTTCATGCATATATGTATATATATGTATATGGGGGAAAAGGGATTCTTTTATTCTGGTTGATTGGCATTGTCTGTTAGTAAGAAAATTTAAAGGACTGTCAAACGCAAGGGACTTGTAACTATCAGTTTTCATCTGGTCAATCATAAATTGAGTCAATAAACTGTTGCAGTTTCAATTTTGAAAATCTCAGGAAATGTTGAAAATGACGACCATTAATAAGATGAAAGCACTGTCACTTATAACTTCCTTTTTTGTAGAATTGATTGAAATCTATATATGGAATTTAAAAATGTTTGTTCAAGAAAATTTTTAATTGAAATTTGATACATATATATGCGTGTGTGTATTTATGGTTTAAGATGATGATTATATCTGATTATTCATGTGTAAGAGAGGATAATTTTATTAAGAAACAAATTTGAATTTTAAAATTCAAAGGCAGAGCAAAGTTGAGTCCTGTTGTGAGTGGAATTTATTTACTATGAAATTTGATCGTCTCTTATGAATTATTCAATACATTGATTGTAAAATGTAATATTTGAAATATTTTTTGACTATTCATACTTAGCTAATCATAAATGTACTTACTATGTATGTGATTTAAAATGTATAATTCATCAGCTACTTTTCACTACTATAAATTTTTTATTCCTGGTACTGTTTCTCTTTTAATTTGGAAAATTGAGCAGTGCAAGTTTTTTTAATAAATTATTATTCGATAATTCTTTTTTTTTAATTTCACTAGTAGTGGACAATTTTATTACCTTGCTGATGAATATGATTTATGTTAATTTTTTATGTAAAGATCACAATTCGTTTTTTTGTTTGAAAAGAAGTTATTGCTTTTTCAAGTTAAAATTGCTTTTATCGTGCGGTGGCATGCAAGAATATAATGAAGAAATATTTTAATTTTGTGCTTTTTATTTTGTTAATTTTCAAATCAACCTTAGCATCAACCTATGATAACATTAATCAGCTGTAGGCGAAGAATGTGTTAATTATGAGAGATCAATAATTGTTGCATTGCAAATAGGGGGAGAAAAAGCGAGACAGAAGATGGTGTCAAAATTTAAGCATTCTTCTTATATTCATATACATTATTTGTATGCAGTTATTGTTTTTTTGTTAATTAATTGTTTGCATTTAATGTTAAATTTATAGCTTTGAAAACTGTAAAAGCGTGCGGTTTTTGTTGTTGAGAATTTGTTATCTGAAACTGGTGCTATTTTTGTAGTTTTATTATTCATTCCAGAATAATTTCGAATAATCGATTAACAAATGCAACCAGTGAAACAATGTACAAAAAATATAAATTAGCATATTGTTATGTGAAAATCTTCACTTTGGTATAATTAAGATTTATTAATAAACCAAATGAAAAGTTGAGAAATGAATCACTTCTACTTTTAATATTTATTTCAAATTTGAATATTGAATGTAATTTTTTGAAAGTTTTTCTTCCATTTGTACAGTGTCAAAATTTTAGTTAGAATTTTTCAATTTTAATGGAGTAGGTTTGACGTCAAAAAGAATTTTTGCTAATGCGAATTTCGATCAAGTGCTCTCGATTTTAGTCGATATAAAAAAAGAAGCAGAAAATTATTTTTTCATATCTTTCATTATGAAAATTATGCCATGCCATTTTTGCAGGTTTTTATAAGAAGTTTGTTTTCGAATTAGAATTTTTTTTCAGACATAACAGTAATTGAAAAATTAACTGCGTTGTCAATTATTTGTATGGTCGTTCTGTACAATGAATTATTAAAACGAATATTTCATCAGAAGAAACTATGCTAGGATCAGCGGAAGTTGGTGGTTGTGATTTGTGTTTTAATGATGAATTTTAATTCTTAATTCTGTGATGGTCACAAATCAATCAGTTAATAATTTATATCATTATAAATCTTTTTTTTTTCATTAGACCAACTGAATCTACACACATTAACATACTTGATCATATGTATATTTGATGATGATGATGATGATGATGTGATTCTTTTATTGGAAAAAGAAGCATTGAATTAATGCGAAGAATTGATATTCAATGATTTCATGATTTTATATTAAAATTTTATTTATTTATTTATTCAATCAAAACTGCTGTTAACAATAATAATGATAATAATATGTTTAAAAAGGTACAAATTTATTCATTAATTTTAAAGTGTAGATTTATGAATATTTCGCACCCTTATCTGATGATTCTTTGGTTTAATTGTTTGATAAGATCAACAACTGTTTTTCGTGCTTTTATGTATTGACAGAAAAATTATTTTTTAATGATTGAAAATATGGAATGAAATGAATTATTTTCCCTTTTTTGTTGTAATTTACTTTG
The DNA here is from genome assembly GCF_000181795.1 of Trichinella spiralis. Lineage (NCBI taxonomy): Eukaryota > Metazoa > Nematoda > Enoplea > Trichinellida > Trichinellidae > Trichinella > Trichinella spiralis. The sequence continues at coordinate 9,609,802 of NW_003526941.1, read as the reverse complement.
CAAATTATTTCCCATCAGTTCCGTCATTTCAGCTTAACTGATTAAGCTGAATTTTGATTCATTGAAATGAATCAGTGAATCACTTGAGCAGCATTGTGTTATCCATTTACAATTTTCATTACTTCTCATATAATATAAAATCAGATTTGTTGGTTTTTTAATGAACTGAAGAAATTTGAAATGTAAATTTTTTTTGTGAATTTTGCACGGGGAAAGATTTTTTTACTGAAAATAAATGTAATGATTTCAATTGCAAAAATTGTATTGTAAGAAAAGAAATTACACTTTATCAAACGATTTGATTTTCACACGATTATGCTAATTGAAATTTTATAGATTTTAAAGTTGAAAATATTCGTGTTTTTTTCATAATGTTAAATTTTATCCACTGGCATAAATATATCAATCGATGAGGAAAAATCTTGAAGTCTTTTTCAAATTCATCATTATTTTGCTTTATTATGAGGTGAATTATGAATCGTTGTTGAACAAAAAATTCAAAAATTTATTTTTGACATTCATATCTTCCTAAGCAGATGTTTATGCCTATAACTTAATTAGTTACTTTCTCAATGAATTGATATGCTTAGAAAGAACTTTTGGAAATTTTCATTATATTTGTTTGTTGAATTCTATATTGACATTCTTCACAATATATCGTACTTTCACATTATCAAAATTTGTACAGTCTGCAAATTTTATCAAAGTTACAGTTAGGCTTTTTTCTTCTTTTCAAATTTGAGAATTGTAATTATTTGAATAGTTCAAACGTAGAAAATTGAAAACTATAAGCATCATGATTGATATTTATTTGCTTCTTCAGTTGCTGAACAGTTGTAAGCGGTTTTGTTGAGACATATTTCGATATATTAAAAACTTAACGTTTGCCAATAGAGCATAAATTGATAAGAAAACAGATTTTAAAAAACAATTATTTTTTAATACATTTTAACAACTTAAATTATTGTTATTATTGATTAATATTGTTTCGCTGGACGATTGATTTTGATGAAAGAGAACAGTGTAGAAAAAAATTTACTTTTTCTTGTTTTTATTGCATACGGTTGCCTCAGTACAACAGAAAAATTGAATATTATGCTAAACCGTAGTTATATTATAACTTATATTTATTTTCATCTTATTTAGTGGATATTGCATGTTCGAATGAACTACCGTTAACGAACAGTTACCCTACATAAATTGGGATGCTTGTCTGATGTTGTTGTAATTTATTTTTGAGAAATAAATTATAACCAATATAAATCCGATAGGAAATTTTCCACACGAGATTTTACAGTTAATTGTACCGAGAGAGAAGATTATCATTTTTTATTTTAATCAACAGACTAATTTCTACTTTCTGCTTTGAAGTTGCAGACAAAAGAAAAAAAATGCATGCTTATAAATAAATGTATATATGAATAGAAATAATTTTTTCTCCATTAGCAGATGAAAGTACTTACCAGATGAGTTGATGCTTCAACTGGTGATCAATACTTGGTAGGTTTATTTTCCAGTTCAATGCCAATTTCTTTCTTTGTACTGCAAAATGAGCAATGCTTGAATTTGATTTTTAATTTCTTTTTTTTGTTTTACTTTTTTTGAACAGAGCTTTAATATTTTTCTTCTTTTATGATGCAAACTTATAACAGTAAGATAGATAATTGCTTGCATGAGTTCAAGCTATACCATCATCACATTGGCAGATGACTGTTTTCGATTTGGTTTTCTCTTATTATTCATATTATTATTATTATTGTTGTTGTTGTTGTTGTTGTTGTATGGTGGTGGTATTGTTGTGTTATTGATTTTATCCGCACATTTCGCTCAAAATTAACTTCTGTTACGCTCAATCTTCTAGCATCATTTTGCAAATGGGCAAAATATGAAATAATAATTTTGCACCTTCAACTAAAAGAATGAAACGACGAATAAGAAAATATGATAACAGAAACCAAAGCTGATTGGCCTTTGTTTGATGGGGTTGTGGTTTAATTTTCATAATTCTCTCCCCTTGTCCAGCGGGTGAAAACGCCTCTATCCAACAACGACTGAACACATGCCAACCTTCCATTTACCCAACACTATTATTTTTTCAATTAAAAAAAACTTAATTTCATATTCCGTTGAATTGCATTTCGGAAATATTTCATTTTTACTTTTCACAAACAAACAGACAAATTGTCATTATTTTTAAATCAGCAATCCATTTGTTTGTCATTTGTCCAATTTGCATGTGCATTCGTGAAATTAGCTTTAATAGATTATCTTTTTCATCAATTTTGAAAATTTCAAACTTACTTATGATGCTATTATTCAATTGATATTGCTTTATCTCTGAACATTACGGCAATTGTGTTCTTCTGCATCTTATTATTATTATTATTATTATTATTATTATTATTATTATTATTATTATTATTATTATTATTATTATTATTATTATTATTATTATTATTATTATTATTATTATTATTATTCAAAGGATCATCTCTCAATGTGTAAAAAATTATTACACAATTCTCTTTTGATTCTATCATGAGATTGGTCGTTCTTATTTTATCATCTTCATTTTCTTTCCTATTATATGAATAATACATATATCTGATACTTTTTATTTCTTGTATTTATCATCATCCGTAGCGTAAATGTTAAAACATATTGTAATTGTATAATAATTACAGTGATAACATTTTGCCAACAAAAATTAAATTTTTTGTTTCAATTATTTTTGTTGACAGATAAAAAAAGAATTTTTATATAAATAGCATAAAGAGATTTATCGCTTATGTTTTGTTTTCATGCAGCATTATTCATTGATTACAGCATGGGTGGATTTTCTTTATTTATTTCTTATGATGACGAAAGATGCTCATCAATTTTGAATGAACGACTTGTGATTGTTCAACTGTTGAACTGCCTGAAAAACATACTGTAGGGGAAAGATGGTACTTTTTTTTAAACACTCTAATAGGAAGATCTGTTCTTCATTGTTGAATAAAATATTTTTATTGTTAATTTTAATAGAAAATTAAAAACAAAATTTTTTTACCGTAGACTTAATTGTTAATAGTTTATTGACAATTACAATCGACTTTTTCACTTCGACGACATCTTGTCGAAAATTTTATACAATGCACAATGCTCATCTTTGTTCTTCTTCTTCTTTATTTATTTTCAGTTTGTTTTATTCAAATCAAAAAAAAGGTAAAGCAAATGAATAATTAATAATATTCAAGCTACTTTTGACGTTAGATTTGATCAACTATTTTTTTGAAAAATAAAATTAAAAAAAATTCACTGAGAATAAATTTAATTTTGATATCATGTTATATTTATAGTAAAAATTTTGAAATGTTGCATTTTGAGATGAAGAAAAGATATGCGAATTAATCGTTGACGACATGCTTAGGAAAATATTCTTTGCGGCAGGCAGTCTGCTCGGCTGTTGTTGCTCGCTTTCTGCTCGCTCATTTTTTTGTTGCTTATTTCCCATTGAAAAAATTTTCTGTCAGTTGTTATTCAAAAAAAACAATAATAAAGAATTTGATTGATAATTTTTAAAAATTCACATTTGCACATTTTGATATTTTTCAAATTTGCAGTTGTGCTGGTTAAGCTATATGAAATCGGCAGCGGCAAGATAATTTTAAAATGAGCACGAAATCGGTTGTTCTCAAGGTGCATTTTCAAATCATCCGTAAGCAAGCATTGCCAATGGCAACAGTTGAATTGATATTAAGCTTTGTTTCAACTACCAGTTTATTTGTTGTTAATTTAAAATTCGACCAATCATCAACTTTTCTCCCTACGCGCAACACGTTGCATAATTGACCAATTGTACAGTATGCTTCATTTTTTGAAACATTCGTTCATTATTTGTCAGCTGTATGTTTCTGTGCTATTTTCAGTATGATTTTTTTACATTATATTTCATTATTACGTCGAATTGCTTTGGTCATATTGTAAATCAAATAATACAAGTAAAATAGTAATTCATATATATATATATATATATATATATATATATATATAGCTTTCATCGAATTTTAATAGTTCCACTTGGGCAGGATGCTGACATTTGAAATATTATAAGTGGTATTTTGAAAATTTACAGTAACAAATTAGAACTAATTTACATTATATGATGATTTTTCATTCTTCACAGGTAAGCAGAAATCATTTGCTAGGCGGATAAAGGGAAAATGTAATGCAATTGCGTATGTTGTTTAATCATTTTATTGACCTCGATTGTGTGACGTTTGCTATTCAATAAACAGAATTATGTAAAAAAACATTTTAAATCAGCATTGTCGTTTTTTCTTTGTGCCTTTCATGCTCAGGTTATATCGCACAATCGATGGAAATACTGTGCAAAATTTTCAAAGCAAATGCACCAAAAATTCAAATCTAATAACAACAAAGTGTTTTCTTTTTAATTTATATTTTTAATAATAATAATAATATAGGTTGTGTATTCTTCAAGCTATACAATAATTGAAATTTTGAAAAGATCGCGTTTGAATGAACTTTACAGTGAAATGAACTATGGTTTAAATAAGTTTGCACGGTCGTACATATATTGGTTATAATATGCTTCAGTTGTAGTACCAGCTAAGGCTGTCCCTGAGCTGAATATGCGTTTTTGAGTTAGAAAATTTCTCTAAACTATCTATCATGATGCCGGCGATAGAACCAAATCGCACTTATCATACTAAATTTCACTTCAAATGATATATTTCTTCTTCTTCATCTTCTTAAGGCTCAAAAATAATCAAAATTAATGGAATATACTGCATTCCTAGATTACGGAAAAAACAAATCACTTTTTTCATCTTTTATGAACATTTTGGATCACCTTTTCTCAGCTGTTCTGCAAAATGCGTCGCAAATATGCTCCATTTTGGTCAATTTCGAGTGAATTAATTTTACACTGAAAATAACAACTTCACGGACAAAAGAATTTTTCACACTGAACCAATTTTATTTTGAAAATCAGGGAATGAATTTTTCATATTTCTTAAATGTCATATTATTTGAAAGAAAACATTCACATACACACACATATATATATCATTCTAAAAATTCAATCAAAAATGTTTACCATTAATCCTGGAAATATTTTTTAATGCTGTGGAAAGTGGAAAAGATGGCAAACTGCAAATACACTAGAAAAACTGTAGGCATTTTAAACAAATATTCAATTTCAGACTATTCTACTTTCATCAGTAGATCAAGATGCAAACCACACATTTCTAGCATATGTCCCATTGGCGATTTTTTCACTCCAAGAGCTTCGATCTTGTTTTCAATTTTGTTGCGAACATTCCGAAGACGACACGACGCGTGAAATAATATTACTGAAATATTAAATTTCAGAATTTAAAATTTGGTTAAATTTTCAGCTTTTTTTAAACAATATTTACATCATCTAGAACTGTGAAAGTAAAAATTTGTTCTTTCATTTCAAAAATTATTTTAAAAAATGAAATAAAACAGATACTCACATAGTGCTGGCATCAGTAGAGCGAACACGGCAAACATGACAGCGTCAAACATTTGGAACAATATATACATAGAACTGACTATTATAGCTAAACACACCAGTGGATGATCTTTCTTGACTTTCACAACATCCGCTTGACTAGTGCTAGTGATATAAACAGCACCAACTGAAAGAACTGTCGCTATCAAGCCGAGAAGCATATCACGCGGTCGTGTTAAACTATAATAACGGTGTTGTTGTTTTTCTCATACAATGAAAGCACACTTTTTTCATTCTGATTTATTTAATCATTTATTTTTTTGCTTACCCTATTAAGAAAAAAAATATAATTTCCAGTAGAAAATAGTTCGACTGATAATACAGGAGATTTTTTAGAACGCGATTTGACCAACGTTGGGCGTCGTGGAAAGTTGGTGCTTGAAATCTTGCCGATCCGAGTAGAAAGTCATCCAACGTACGCACGGGAGAAAATTCCAGTGGACACATTTGACTGTTTTCCATTTTTATCCTATACAAAAACAATTCAGAAGAAAATTACAGTACAGCGAAGTTCAGGTAACATTTTATTTGCATGACATGTGCTTTCTGTCATGTTATTTAGCATTTAATTTTTTTTAGCAACATTAAGTTTTCGTTATAAAATTTTTTCATTTTATTAAGATTCAATGATCAATTTAAAATTAACGTCGACGAAATTATACTTAAACTTGTTTCAATTAGGAAGATGTGCTATTTTCATTTTTCTTTAATTTGGAAATACTTAATTTTATGATCGAGTTGAAAGTTGAAATCCAGATGATTTTATATTAGTTTTTTTTATGATGGCAGCTATTTCAATCTCAAATTATTTTTGCATTAATACCTGCAACCAGAAAATTACAGTAGACTAACGTTGGGCAACAATTTCTCTTTTTTGCACTTATACTGAGCTCTTTTTAATTTGTAATCTTATCCCATTTTGTTATTTGTAAGTACAATTTATTATAATTTCAAATATGTTATTTTTTTTAATAGAAGGAGACAGTGAATAAAATCTTTTTTCTTTGCTGTAATAAAAATTGAGGTCATTGATGCGTGGACAACTCACATTTATGCTGTACATAAGGCACCTTGATTAATTCACATTATTGTTTAATGTTATATTTAACTGAAAACTTTCACATCATTTATTTACTATATCATGTATTGTTGTTTCGTGTCGTTTCTTCAGAATGGTGAAACGGATCGCGCATTTGACTTAATTTATCTTAATACATTCATTTTCTTGTAATCAATTATGATTAATGTGGTTAATTGTTTTATTTTATAAATTATATTAAGCTTGTGCACTTGGGGTATGCTCTAATTATTGTTGTTAATAGTTTTTTTTGATGAAAAAAAGGATTGGTTAATTATTAATTGTGTTAACAGTTTCATAGTTGAATGACTAGTTGTTTTTTTTTCTTGATTTGAGTTTTGATTTTTTGTAGTCACAGCTTTCGCTCTTTTCGATGTTGAATATTTTAACTGAATTAACATCAAGCATAAGGAAATATTATATTCAGCTACTACTTATTGAAAACTTTGTAGTTTGTTTAGAATTGTTTTTAGTTTGTATTTTTTTTGTTATTTTTAATATGAATAATACATTTTTCTGATATTTGACATTTGTCTAAGTTCGAGGTATAATTTGTAAGATCACAGTGATACGTAGAACTTGTATCATGTACCAGGCAATTGAAATGATGTTGAGAAGTGAAATTCTCAGTGAGTATACTGTAATGTATACATTAATCTTCTTATCATAAAACAGGATGATTTTTTTGCAGCGAAATTGAATTTTTATGATTATTAATAATTTATTATTTTGTTAATTTTTTTTTGGTTTTGGAAATGGGCCGTTCAGAGCGTTCACATCGATCTCGTAGTGGTAGTCGTAGCCGTGATCGGGAACGTCGTCGTCGTAAACGTCGCCATGAGCATGGTCGACATCGGACGAAGAGCCGGTCGAGGTCTGGTTCACCTCGGCACCGCCATCGGAGCAGAAGTCGAAGCGGATCGAGCAGTGTTGAGCGGAATTTGAATGACGACGGCGCCGCCAGTGCTGGTTCTCAGTCTGCAGTGAATTATTTCGAAATGCCCGGCAAAGAGGCGGAAAAGAAGCTCGACGAAGAGATGCGAAAACGTAAAGAACGAATCGAGCGCTGGCGAGCCGAACGCAGGGCACAACTGATCGCTTCTGGTCAAATTGACATCGTTTCCGAAGCTAAAGTTAACAAGCCTTCCAAGGCATGGACGTTGGAAGACGATGCTGAAGATGATGAATCGGATTTGCATACCGAATTGAACAATTCCGAAACCAATAAGCCCCAGGAACCTGTACCGGAAGAGCAAGATGAGCCTGATCCACTTGACGTGTTCATGCAAGTACAATAATTTATAAAGTTGTATTTATTTGTTATGATGTTTGAATATTTGAGGAAGTGCATCAGCAGATTCGACAAACTCGAGGTATCGATCCAACAGCTGCTGGTGGAGCCGGTTCAAAAGGGCAATCAAAAGTCGTTTTGGTTACCAAAGTGAACAACAACAACAACAACAAGTCGAAAGATTCGATAAATAAAAAAGGTGACATTGTCGAGCAAAATGCCGATGCTTTGGAATATTCAGATGAAGAACAAGATGTGGACATTGAACAGGCGATTAGCAGTTTAGCAGCTCAGGCTAAACAATTGCCAATTACCAATCATGACAAAGTTTATTACAGAGCGTTCAGGAAAAATTTCTACGTTGAAGTGGCAGATTTGGCGAAAATGAGTCAAGAGGAAGTGGACGCTTATCGAGAACAGTTGGAAGGTATACGCGTGAGAGGGAAAAATTGTCCCAAGCCAATAAAAAATTGGGCCCAGACCGGCAGCAGTCGTCGTGTGATGGACCTGTTGAAGAAGTACAACTACGAAAAGCCGACCCCTATACAAGCCCAAGCTATACCGGCAATTTTGTGCGGTCGTGATGTAATTGGTATTGCCAAGACCGGTAGTGGTAAAACACTTGCATTTCTAATACCAATGTTCAGGCACGTGCTCGATCAGCCACCGCTGGACGACATGGATGGACCTATTGGTAATGAGAGACCAGTACAATACTGCGCATTAGTTAGTTTTTCCTTGAAAAATGAATGTATTTCTAATTTTATGCAGCGTTGATTATGACTCCCACAAGAGAGCTCGCCATGCAGATAGCGAAAGAATGCAAAAAATTCAGCCGTCCTTTGAATTTATCTACAGTATGCGTTTACGGCGGCACTGGAATTTCTGAACAAATTGCCGAATTGAAACGTGGCGCTGAAATTATTGTCTGTACACCAGGACGAATGATCGACATGTTAGCGGCGAATAATGGTAAAGTGACCAATCTGCGTCGGGTTACATATCTCGTTCTTGACGAAGCGGATCGAATGTTCGACATGGGTTTTGAGCCTCAAGTATGTTTGTTTTATTTGCTGGAAAGTAAATTTAAATGTATTTTTTTAATAGGTTTTAAAAATTATTGGCAATATTCGACCAGATCGACAGACAGTTATGTTCTCAGCCACATTTCCAAGACAAATGGAAGCCTTGGCCAGAAAGGTGCTTGAAAAACCGATCGAAATTATCGTTGGCAATCGAAGTACCGTTTGTCAGGATGTGGAACAGCATGCGATTATTGTTGATGAAGAGCATCGTTTTTTGAAATTGTTGGAATTGCTTGGTGTTTATTATGAATTGGGGAATATTTTGATATTTGTCGACAAACAAGAACACGCCGACGAACTTGTGGCTGATCTGATGAGAGCCGGCTATATTTGTGCACCATTGCACGGGGGCTTGGATCAGTTTGATCGTGATTCGACGATTGTGGACTTCAAAAATGGCGTCATCACGCTTCTGATTGCCACTTCAGTGGCTGCACGTGGACTGGATGTGAAAAACATGATTCTTGTCGTGAATTACGATTGTCCAAATCATTACGAAGACTACGTGCATCGTGTGGGGCGATGTGGTCGTGCTGGTAACAAAGGATTTGCGTATACATTCATTCAACCGTATGGTCAAGAGGTCAGCGCTGGAAATATTGTTAAAGCTTTCGAATTGGCAGGCCAAGAAGTGCCGCCTGGTTTGAAGCTGATGTGGGAAACGTACAAGCAACAGATGGCATTGGAAGGAAAAGAGGTGAAACATGGCGGAGGTGGTTACGGTGGTCACGGTTTTCGCTTTGACGAAGCAGAAGCTGAAGCCGTGAAATCCAAACGCAGCATCGAGAAACTTGTGCTTGGCTTGCAGGTATAGTGTGTGTGTATGATGGATGATTGTTGTGTTGAAAAAAATTGTTTTGATTTGTGTTTTGTGTTGCGTATAATATTTGATTTGTTTCAACGCTGCTTGCTTTTCACAGGGATCGGATGATGACGAAGAAGACATCGATCAACAAATACAGAGTTTGATGAAATCGACACGTCGTGTTACTGAAGGCTCTGTACCGCTTGCTTCGAGTTCATCCGGAGCGGCAACGACCAATCAGTCAGCGTTGGAAAAGGCGAAACAGCTGGCAAGACAGATCAATTTGGAAAAGAACATCGGCGTCGGTGCCAAAGACGTTACCCAGCAGACCGCCGAGGCGGTGATGAAAGGCGCCACCACTGGTCCGGTGAATGTTTCAGCGAAAACCATTGCCCAGCAGTTGGCGGGAAAATTGAACGAAAAGCTCAATTACATTCCAACCGAAATGCCCCAACAAGAACAACAGCAAACATTTTCTCGTTACGAAGAAGAATTGGAAATCAACGATTTTCCCCAACAAGTGCGTTGGAAGATCACCAGTCGAGATAGTATATCCCAAATTCAAGAGTACGCCGAAGTTGGCATATCGGTCAAAGGTTCTTACGTTCCTGCTGGAAAGGAGCCCAAAGAAGGAGAACGACGTCTGTATTTGTGCATTGAAGCGGTCAGTGAGCTGGCGATAACTCGAGCCAGAAATGAAATTATTCGCGTGCTGAAAGAAGAGCTTCGAAAGTTGGCTTCGTTGACATCTGCACAAACTTATAACAAAGCCAAATACAAGGTCGTATGAAAGTAGACGAAGAAGAAGAAGAATGTGAAAAAAAAACTATATTATATAGCAAGATTACAGGAAGCGAACACCGTATAAATAATTTTATTAATCTCGTGATGATACAATTGCATATTGAATATATACACACATATATATATATATATAGATATCTGTGGATATGTACGTATAGAAATTTGCTGTAGGTGTTCCATTTCAGCGCTGTTACTGTTTGCGCAGTTCCATTTGCTCTTCCTGATCACCACCGTCCTGTTCATCTTCATCAGTAGGTTCCGGTAAATAAGGGCTGAGATCAATTTCAAAGTATTCCATTACTGTTGGAACTACCATTAAAACTGCTCTTTCGATGAACGGACCTGAATTGATTAATTAATTATGTTAATCGGTTTTGGGAAGCAAATATTTATTATTATTATTCACCTAAAGCTGGAGAGCGAAGAGGATAAACAGTTTGAATGACTGTTTTCATGTTTTCTTCCAAGTCATCGTCGGGCATGTCCAGCTGAATAGAACAAGTATTCAAACAATAGTATTTTATCAATGAAACAAAGTATAATTTGAAATTTTTGCAGCAGTATATAAAGTATGTATACTTTTCCAATGAGAACATTCGTCACTCCCCACTGTGGATTGATCGCATCTTGTATCACTTCAAATCCGATACCAGTCCTGAAATGGTTCACCAAAGCGGCAATATCACTCCCAATGGCACCTGCAATAAATCGGTTAATATGTCAAAAGTGTGAATCCTTCATTTCTTCTCTTTTGCTGATGATACCAATTTTTCTGGAAGGAAATTTTCTCTTCATCACTCCCCTGAGTTGATTTATCTCGGTCATCATGTCCAAATGGCAAACGCTGTAGTCGATATCGTCGATTCGAACAACACCTTTCAGAATCTGCCGCACATAGATAATCATCGACTAGCAGTGGTTCCACTATACTACGGTTTGATATACCTTTTTAACTAATTCTGGACCACCAGTAATTTCCGCTCCAGCTTCATTGGCTATCACTTGAATATGTGGATCTTTAGCAAAAGCTAGAATTGTACGTTTTTGGCCGTGGTAGAACGGGTGTGGCATGGCAATGAACTGTTTCGACTGTTCAACAAATTTTGTCTTAAACGAAGCAAAACAAAAGTCACCATCTATATATAACAGGCGTTAATGTAAAATAAGAAAAACAACAACGACCTTTTTTTCCAATGTCATATTTAAATCAAGTCGTAAACGTAGCAGTGCTGACGGATTGTTGTACATGGATGGACTTTGCAATTCGCGATGCAATGCCAGTGCATCTTTTATAAAATATCGTTTTGGCATGTATGATTGAAGTTTCCAAACAGAATCTAACGGTTCATCCAGCAAATCGGGCAGCAGTTCAACTCTTGCAGGATACTGAGCGGCAATTGATGAGCTAAATGAAATTGTCTTTCATTTGAATAGTTAAAAAAGGAAAGTAAATTTAATATTCAGCAAATTTCCTATTTTTTCTTCATTTGCACATGACCATTATTTGTAAAAGGTTATCAATTTTATAGCGTCATGATAAACAACCACAACAACATTTTAATGTTGTAACTGGAAAGAACTTCAATTTATTGAAAAGTTGGCAAGTCAGCACCTCAACTTGGTGGTTGTGATGGGCGAAGAAGCACGTTCCTTTTTCACGACCTTGGTTTTAATACCAAGTTTGGCTTCTTTCAGCTTACGGAGCGCTTGCACTCCTCTTCTCTTAGCACCGCGCGTTGTAATCATCATCGGTAAAGTTGCCGATAACATGTCTAAGGTAAATAAATTTTCAGATTATTCTAATGGCAATTCAAAGCATAAACGTGTTCACCAACCAGAAGCACCCTATTCAACAAACAATACAATGAAAGCTACCTCAAAAATATACAGTAATACCTAATAATAAAGAATCAATCATTTTTATATTACTTGAGTTAAAATTCATATTGATTAAACAAATTTACAAAAGCGAAAAAAAACTAACATTTTTATTTTTAGATGTAAAATTCTAGAGTAAAATATTTCTCGCGGTAACGGTAAGTAAAATTTTTTGTAATCTCAAATTTATCTAATTGTAAAAAAGTAACATCCTTAGTTAAATTGAAAACATCCAGTTTTTATTTTTGTACATTAAATGGATGTAATTCCACAATAATGTTGATATTTATAGAATCATTGACTTTCATGTCATATAAGGAAGAGTACTGTATATGTTGATATTATCTATTAAAAAATATAAACAACATTATTAGTTGAAATAGAATCTTGACATTTGAATAGACATTTTGAATTTTTAAAGTAATTTTGCTAAATTTATTAAAACTTTTTCTTGTTAATTTATTGAAAGAATATGCAGGAACAAAAATTACATACGCTTGAAATATTGTTTTGTATTGCACGTTTTTGAATTTATGACTTAAATATGCCAAGTAAAATTTAACTTACTTTTAATTTATATTATATAATTTATTTTGTTAAATGTTACTCTTTTATTAAACAAAACAGTTTAATCATTAAATTAAATGTGAAATTTACATAAATATTATATTCCATAAATTATGGAACTATTTTTTCAATTATTTTTAAATAGAAAAATGCGACGTAAAAATCTCTTTATACTGTATTCTAAATTATGTTGTCAGAAAATTCAAATACTTTATTTAAAAAAATTTATTCTTTAATTTAATGTATGGTAAATTTTTTTAGAGTTTTGCACAAGCATCATCAGCTATTAGAAAAAGTTTATATGATTCATGGGCAGCTTTTAAAATTTAAACCTGATTATCAATATTGTCTTATACGTCAGGCGCTGTTTTGACGTTTTGTGTGAAGCGTTGTGCGGCACGTGGTAATTAATCGGTTTACTCGACCTGCATATTATGGAAGTTTATTTTTTTAATTCAGATGTAATGCGAAGAGTGTATGGCGCGGGAATAATTCGTGGATAGATTTGTTTTTTCTTGAAAGGTAATTTGAAATTTTTTCTACTGTTATCGGCTGTCATTTGTTTTGTAGATGGTGTGCAGTTTAATGCTTATTGTTTCGAAATTGTATTGTTTTAGATAAAGTATGAATGAGGAAAATCCTGATAAAGTTACTGAAAACCCTGAAAAAATTGTTGACAATTCTGACAAAATTAATGAAAACCCTGAAATAATTGTTGAGGACCCCGCAAAAATTGTTGAGAACCCAGAAAAAATTGTCGAAAATCCTGATAAAATTACTGAAAATCCGCCCGCAGTGTCAGACTGTGAAGTACGGTCATTGTTAGCTCGCGCTCCTGATAATTTGCCTTTCTTAAGTGGAAATGAACAGTCGCCGAGTGGCAGTGGTATTGTTTCCACTCTATCTCCGATCCGTAATATTATCTTAAGGAAGGGGCAGATTGTGCGTGCTTCTTCATCTAACAGTCCAACGATATTTATTCCTCCGAAATCGAACTCCCTCTCATTATTGAATGTTTCTCAATCTGTGACTAAATTTTCTACTTCTGCGGTGCAGTTACCTAAAATTTTGGGCAATAAAATTACCGTTCTGAAGTCTCCTGGTAAAAGTCTCCTGTCCTCTGATTTGACTGGGCATTCTCTGAATGTGGTGAACGTTAAAGGTGCTATAACTTCTACTGAAATTTCCGCATCGCCTTCTGTCACAAGGCCACCGCTTCCTGATGAAGCTCCTGTTCAAACGCAGAGTCCTCATAAAGTTAGACTTAGCTTGTCCTCTGCCGGTTCGAGGATAATTCCTCATGTATCTCCTTCCGCCAAGAGTACGCGTCTGATGGTTCTCAAAGGCACCGGCAGTTCGGCTGCCATCTCTCCTACAACTGTGAATAAAAATTCACCGGCGGCTAATTCTCCAGTAGTTGCCAAACTTTTGTTGAAATCCGATAAACCAGATGAACTTGGCCAAAAGAGAAAATTGCCTTCCGAAGCAAGAATGATTCTGCCGCAGTCGGTACGTGGCGTTTGCATGGTTTCCGGCGGTCAGTCAGTCACAATTCCAGGTTTGCTTGTACTTTTATTTTTCTCCTCTCTTCATTTGTCACTTCAAAGTAAATATTTAGTCGCTATCAATTCTCCATCTACTACAAAGTCACCGGTCGCCTCCAGCGTCAGTCCAGCCGTAGTTAGTGAAGTGAATGTACACTTTGAACTGTTTTGATTGTTGTATTATTCATGTTTTATTTATTAATAATAGGGTTTGTTGCTTTAGGGTTCGAATGAAACCAAAGCTGCATTTCCAGCTACCGAGTCGACTCCTGAAGCTCCTGTTCTGAAAAGGTATTTTCTGCTTGATTTATGCTTTTTTCGTACTTTGAAATTTAAATTTTTTCCTAACTACTGTTTTCAATTTAGACGCCAGGTGATTAATAATCGGCGTCCGTGCAACTGCACCAAATCACAGTGCTTAAAACTGTAAGCGTTCATTTTTGTTTTGTTTTGTTTCAGTTGAAGATTTCACATTTAAATTTTATATTATATTTAGTTATTGTGATTGTTTTGCGAATGGTGAATTCTGCAGCAATTGTCATTGCACGAACTGCCTTAATAATTTGACGAATGAATTGGATAGGAGTCGAGCAATTAAATCATGTTTAGAGCGCAATCCGATGGCTTTTCAGCCAAAAATAGGTAATTATTTATTTATTTCAATGAAAAGTTATTTTCTGAACGTTATTACTAATCAGTGTTGTTAATGAACATAGAAAGTGTACTTTGCATATATATATATATATATATATATGTATAATCAAAACTTTTTTCAATTTCGTTTTATTTCAACGTCGATTAATGTTAATTGACTCTGTTGAGATAATAATTATTTATTTTTATGCATAATTGTATGAGTAACATTGTTGGAGGTGATTTACATCGCAGAAGCAGCAATGAGCTACGACCATCAATCAACGCATTTTCATTAGACTTGTTTAATTATTATTTGAAAATTATTATAAAATGAACAGCCTTGATTGTCCGTTTATAGAATGATTTTGATAACACCTCCAGAGTGAGTTTTTGCTTTGCTTGTAAGAACAGCGCATTGTTCAGGTCGATTTCTAATGAAGGTCGTCTATCAGTACTAGATTGAATGTATGGATACTGTTGTGTTGATAGTCAAGGTTTATCTGTTTTACTGTAGACAGTATTAAGCCATTGCACATTATTGTTAATTAATATTTTATAAATATATGCGATATTTTGTGATCTGTAAATAATTTTATTTAACGCAGATGATCGCCACTTCTTATCTTAATTACTTTATATAATTGTTTATTTGCTTTTGAAAGAATTTTTCTTGTTCTTTCTATTTCATTTATAAATTTTCAGGTAATAAAACAAGTGAAATTATGGTAGCAACGTAAAAATAAATAATTTTAGTTGTTTCTATTTGAAACGTTTACTTTGATGATAAACATCTTTGTTCAACTTTATCTTTTTATACATCACCACTTGCTTGTTTAATAATTGTTTATATTTTTTAAATATTTATTATGATGAGCAGATGAGCATTATTGAAACTTTATTGAGGTTGTTATTTGTATTTTTCAGGCAAAGGACGAGCTGACACTGAACGGTTGCACAACAAGGGATGCAATTGTAAAAAGTCAAGCTGTTTGAAAAATTATTGTGAATGTTATGAAGTGCGTGGATGATGATTATCATAATTATAACCAGATAAGAAATGAACTTGTGATTGCGCTAGCGTTTCATTTTTCAGGCCAGAGTTTCATGCACTGTACGTTGTAAATGTGTTGGCTGTCGCAATACGGAAGCGGATCGTAATCATCGAAATCGTGGTCATTTACAGTCTTTAGTATCGTCTAATGCAACACCGACTAGTAATTCTTGTTCTAATCAAATTTGTGAATATCCGAATGATTCACTTTCATCCGGATCTGAAGAAACCGATGAAAAAAGCGATAATAAAAGGTATATTTATTTATTTATGATAGAAATATGGATATAAATTAACATTTCTTTCGTTGATTGAGCCGATTGCGTATTATTTTATGCTTTGCTTAGTATTATTTTTAATTGCTTTAGGTTGCCTGGTTTTTTGTTGAGTGAAGAAGTAATTGAAGCGGTTACAAAATGTTTAATTGCCGATACGGTAGAATTGAGCAGAAAAGTACCAAGAGACAGCGAGTGCATTCAGATGACTTTAGTATCTGAGTTTGGTCGATGTTTGGATCGAATTATTGATGTTCTTCTTTCGTAAGCATTTAAACGTATCGCTTAATCAGAGTAAATGTTTTACTCTGTTCTTTTTTTACCATATTTGTTTTCGTGTTCTCCGGTTTTCTTATTTAAAAATTTTACTTGTTCACGTATTTGACGTTACTTTAGCACTTTTTATTCATTGCTGTTTGTGCAATTAATTATTATTATTATTATATTTGTGCAATTTTTTGCATAGTTTCATTGTAAAATTTAAAGAACATTTTATCTTCATTCAATCAAAATTATTAATTTGACATTTTTACTTTTATATTATATGTTTTTTTTTGCGTAGATTAAGTATAGACGGTGAGGAATATTTTATTTTTATATAATGAAAATTATTAATATGGCATTATTTTATTCTTCAAAGTTTCGAATATTGAATATCAGTTTTCTAATTTTGATATCTTTGCTTATTTCACCGACTGAAGTAGCTCTGTCCGACTGTATAAATACTTACTTCATTATGTATTTTTAATCAAATTTAAAGACAGCACTCTGCTGTTTATGAAGATTGTAAGATTTTCCTCATGATGACAGATTAGGAAGGAAAACAGCACTTTCTCCACATCCTTTTCAAATCGATATTTTGTAGATCGGTATTGTTCAGCTTTGTCTTGAAGTTATTGTTATGAATTTGGCATGCTTATGAGAAGTAAACAGTGCAGTGCGATTTGTATATACAATTATGTCTGTTGCGACTTTTTTGTTATCTTGATGAGGGAAGTGGAAAGGTTATATCTTATGTTTGCTTTTTTATTGGAATGTGTGAAGTTGTTTTTACTCAGAATTACTGCTGTTCAGTGTTGTTTTTCGTTTTGTATAATTTAGTTTTAATTCAATAATTTCAAATTGTTTTGATCATGTATAAAAGAATTTAATCAAGTTATTGTTGACGAAATTAAAGTACTGTCTTTAGTGGTTTGGACCAATATCAATAATAAGCTTCTCCTCAGTTGCAGCAATTCATGATCCAGCTGCGAAAATTTCAAATAAAATTAGGTTTTTAAATTAAAAAAAATGGCACGTATTTAACTTACTGAACATGTTCCATACGGAAGAAATAAAATTTATGCCCCTTTCTATGATGCTCAATGAATTGAAACTTGCTGCTGAACGAACAATCCATGGATAGTATTGTAGTACTTTTACATATCCACAAAGTTTGTTTGATCTTCTTCCTTTAAAACTGACAATTCCGTGCTGCACCATTACTCCATTGACCTCGCAAAACAATGGCCCTCCAGAATCTCCCTTAATTATTCTTCTTTAACAAAAAGCTAATTATTTACTAATGTGATGAACTAATTTTACATTTTTAATGAAGTGTGTAATTAATGAAACGAAAAGTATCTATTTATGATTTACTAATAACATTTTCGTAAGCTACTAAACAAATAATAATTTAAAAAATTACGTGAACAGTAACACTGATATGAGAGAGGATGAATTTTCTAATTAGTCGATTCGATTTCTGATAAAATTTTAAGGCTGAAAAATTAATTTCTTATTTATTTTCTTTTATTATATCATACCTTCGAGGGAACATGCATTCTGTTCAACATTCCACCGCAAATACAGAACGAAGATTCAGCTCTTCTTATTCCACATTTTTTGGGATGTAATATAGGTGACGGGACCATTTTCAGACGAGGGGACGATTTATTATCTAATCAGTGAAATTCTTTTTCTATTATTCTTTCTGTTATTCATTTTATTGAACTTACTATAATCTCTACCCCAGCCAGTGGTCCAACATCGATTTCCAATAGGTAATATGTCAGTGAATTTTGGGATGCATACTGGCAGGCTATACCGATTATGAGGGACTGGTGCTCTTAATTTGAGTAATGCGATATCATGAAGCACTGAAGAATTTTTATACAGATAATGAATTGCCATATTCCTCACGCGGTACATAATTTGACGTGGTTCTTTTTTTTCAATATCGTGAGCTCCAACAATGATAAGTATTTTCTCTACCTCAATTGTTTTCAAGGTGCTGAAATGAACAAACGCCGTGAATAGATGCAAATTGAAATGTAATAAATTTAATAATGGAGATTATAAATTAAATGCGTGAAATTCAACTGTGCCCCTTGATTCTGACATTGAAATTTTGATTTTATTGTGAAAAGTTGGAAAAGAAGTAATTTGTAAAATATAAAACGACCTACCTGTGGTCAAAAACACAATGGGCAGCAGTGAGCACTAGCGAGCTTTCGTTTTCAGTATCCAATGATATCAGCGTTCCACCGCATAGATATTCACTGTTCACTCTCTCCGCTGCTACAAGTACTTGCCATGGTACGGAGTTCGGGTTCACTTCCCATCCTCCTACAATTTTTGAACCAGTTGGAAAGTTTTTTATCATTGGTACCACTGGTATTCCACAGTCCAACGTTACTGTTCTTCTCTATAATGTTGAAATTTCCATTTAATAATTATTCTTTTGGTCAACAAGTGAAATTTGTCCTGAAATTATTGTTATGAATGTGCCATGCTTATGAGAAGTAATTATTGTGAGAGTCATGCACATTAGAATTGTTCTTCAAATTAATTACTACTGTACAGCGAAGGGTTTGTTTTTGACAATGTGAAAAATAAACTTTTGCCACAAAATCTTCAATACGCGTACAGACTTACGTTAGCTTCAATTGTTACATCAAGCAGAAATTTATGTTGATTTTACTGGACGAATTTGAAAATGTTTCCTGTGAATATGAATGTTAATCGAAAAGTCATAAAAGTGAAATGATTTCATAAATGCAGTGTTTTTGTTTTAATTTAGAAATTTTTAATTTAATATATACAAATGCAATTTCTTTGTTTATTGATTAATTTGTAATGAAAATTTTTCTGTTCACGTCATATTCAGACTTACCAAGACTGCGCTAAAAAGCAGTAAAAGAAGTAAAATGAAACAGCTACCACAGATTGACATTTAAAATTTTGAATGGATTGAATGAAGAAAATCCAAATTAAAATAATTTAATTTAATTTAAGTATAAGCAACGTTCTTGGTAGTGGACCTCAAATATTTAGTTAACGCATTTTGAGTAAATGGTAGAAAAGATTCACCTAACTGCCACAAAAGACAAATATTTAAAAGTACCATTTAGCTTGTTGCATGTGCAGTAGAGATTTTATTTGAAAAGCACTATAAAATTCGATATGACATTTGGAAGAAAAATTGCAGTTTGAAAAAGTTATTTTAAAAAAAAGAATTTTAATTTCAAATAAAACAGAACATTAATCATTTTAAATATTTATAGAATGGAGCTAGCATTTGCGCAGTTGTACTTGAATAAACATGAAATTCAAGAAATGAGTGAAAGTTACAGAATGATGAACTGAAAAGTTCACTGTTGCATTAATTTTGTTCATCCGCACCCTTGAATGCAAATTCAGTTCAGTGAACAATCTATTCAAATATTATTGCAGCAAATAAGAAATGAACATTTATAAGTTGAACAAAGCAATTATTGATAAAATGAACACTACGAAACGAGTAACAGATAAATCTTCACGGCAAAGTAAGTGTTAACGTTATCAAAATTGAATTAATGTTCTGCATATGGCGTGGAATGTTGATTTCCAGCGAAACTTTACAAGGCCAGCTACTTTGGTTTTCTCTCATCAAAATTTTTACACCAATATATGCGTCTTATGTTACCGTTATACTTAGCGTCCGTGCGTGCAGTAAGTGTTATAACTTTTGGTGAGATTTTTTTGATTTCCTTCGCTATACCGGGTCATTTTTGAATATTTAATTCTGCTCGGTTGAATTTAACAATGCATATGGATTTTAGTATAAAAAACTGACACGAAAAATTAACCTCTGATTTACAGTCCAGGTTGTATCCTTTGGGTGACTTTTCAAGCATTTACCGTATGTTAAGCGAATCAAGATTGCAGTTAAAATGACAATTGTTCTTAATTATCATTACAAAAGAGCAAAAAAATTTGCATACAAATTCAACTGTGAACAAATTCTGTGAAATTTTTACACTTATAAAGTGCATTTATGAAGTTTATATAATAATCATAATGATGATGATAAAGTCATAAGTCTCGCATTAAATGAAATTTTCGTGCTGAATAAAAAAGCAGTACATTCAGAATACAAGTGTAGATTTGTACTGTAATTAAAAATGAAATTGAGTAAAATATGAAATACAGTATATCCAGAAAAAGCATATTCTGAAAAAATGCAATATTATTTTCGTGAAACTATCTCAAAAAATACACTATTCACAGAGTAAAAGTGAAAAAGGTTGATCATCATTAGTCAGATTAAACACATTACTAATTTGGACGTGGCCTCACAACGTAACATTTCACAATATCATGTGCAACACTATAATTACAATAATACTTTTTATCACAATAAATCAAAGTTTATTAATTCAATGTGGATTTATTTTAAATGTTTAAACGTAAAACAGCAAAAGCAAATATCAAATGAATCGGGTAATTGATATTTTAATGTTAACACAACATGGGTAAGTTTTTTTAGAGCATTTAAATTTTAATATTCATAATCTTTGTTCATATTTCAGTATAATGTAGCATTCCCTACTGAAATAATGAAAAAGAAGATTATATAAATTTCCATAGAGAAAGCATAAATAAGTATTTTTTTAATTTATTCTTTAGATTATTTGAACAACGTTGAACAGTGCAAATCAATACTTTTTTCAGACAATCGCTAACTTTCTTTAAGCTGCATTTTTAGCTTCTTCACTAACTCACCAAGAGATTTTCATCCACAGAATTCGATATAGAGCACTCCATTATACAAATAATGATCGTCACAAAGGTGCCTTATCATCAAGTGGTAGCGTCGTAAAATATTCTCTGAATTAGCTATGGCGTCAAAAATTTGTTTAAAGGTAATTTAAAGTAATTCTGTTTTCTACTTGTGTTAGTTATCTTCAAAAACTGTGCACACTTATTTTGTAAACGTTATCTTTTGATTAAAAATTTAATGTAATTATTATATTTGAAAATTCAGTTTTCAATTTATTGTAACTTTCACTATGTGATAAAGTGCGACTATTTGTTATTTAGCATTCAACATTATTACAGATATGAACAATGGAGAAAAAAGAATTTTAAACGCCGTCTACACGGAACAGAAGACGCGCGTTACGAAGCACAACAACAGAATGCAAGAGGTATGTGTGATTTTCTGTCAGTCAGGATTCTGTAATTCGAGGTTGGGGATACAGCGAAAGGGTGAATTTTATTCTTTAGTTTAATTAAAATTGGTAAATGTAAGATGTAAATAAGATTTTTCACTGTAAAACGGTATTTTTTGTTTTATACATGAGATGGTATTGAGATTAGGGAAGAATGACTTGATTGTTAGAATTTAATTTTTGCTCATTTAAACCACTTTCAATGCTGCGCGCCTGGTGTCTCTCTATTATAAGCACATCATCTTCTATTGTAGATTGCTTTTTCAATAGTTTAACAAGCATTTATTTGAAAATTTCTCAATTCAAAGCATCTTCTTTGACAGAAATTAGCTTCACATTATCAACGTTGTTATTCCTTTTTTTCAAAAATGCGGAGGCGTGTTTTGACTAAGTGAATATTTTTGTTATGGCGTTTATTGCCAGATAGTTTATATTTTTGACTGAATTGTCAATGTCAAGGTCATTTTTGAATTTTCCTTTGACTGCTTACGATGCTAGCCTATATCGCCTGTCTGAACGAATTGTTTTTTCGAATCCTTATTTCTCCTCTTATATAACAATTTACCTACATTTGCTATTAAATGATCATTTATTTCGATCTTTGAATATTAATCCATCCATTTGCTTTGCATATTATTAATACACACTATAAAATTACTGTCTCTCTTCAGATTTATTATATAGTATACTAAATAACCTGAGTATTAGTCATAACTGAGATTCGAATAGACATTCTACTGTTCAGATAGGGTTAGTTAACATGACGAAATGCGTAAAATATTTTGCATCCAAGATCTATCGCCATATTGACTATAAAATTCTAAATGTG
>NW_003526941.1:9584890-9586930 GCF_000181795.1 Trichinella spiralis | reverse complement strand
CAGATAAATCTTCACGGCAAAGTAAGTGTTAACGTTATCAAAATTGAATTAATGTTCTGCATATGGCGTGGAATGTTGATTTCCAGCGAAACTTTACAAGGCCAGCTACTTTGGTTTTCTCTCATCAAAATTTTTACACCAGTATATGCGTCTTATGTTACCGTTATACTTAGCGTCCGTGCGTGCAGTAAGTGTTATAACTTTTGGTGAGATTTTTTTGATTTCCTTCGCTATACCGGGTCATTTTTGAATATTTAATTCTGCTCGGTTGAATTTAACAATGCATATGGATTTTAGTATAAAAAACTGACACGAAAAATTAACCTCTGATTTACAGTCCAGGTTGTATCCTTTGGGTGACTTTTCAAGCATTTACCGTATGTTAAGCGAATCAAGATTGCACTTAAAATGACTATTGTTCTTAATTATCATTACAAAAGAGCAAAAATAATTTGCATACAAATTCAACTGTGAACAAATTCTGTGAAATTTTTACACTTATAAAGTGCATTTATGAAGTTTATATAATAATCATAATGATGATGATAAAGTCATAAGTCTCGCATTAAATGAAATTTTCGTGCTGAATACAAAAGCAGTACATTCAGAATACAAGTGTAGATTTGTACTGTAATTAAAAAAGAAATTGAGTAAAATATGAAATGCAGTATATCCAGAAAAAGCATATTCTGAAAAAATGCAATATTATTTTCGTGAAACTATCTCAAAAAATACACTATTCACAGAGTAAAAGTGAAAAAGGTTGATCATCATCAGTCAGATTAAACACATTACTAATTTGGACGTGGCCTCACAACGTAACATTTCACAATATCATGTGCAACACTATAATTACAATAATACTTTTTATCACAATAAATTAAAGTTTATTAATTCAATGTGGATTTATTTTAAATGTTTAAACGTAAAACAGCAATAGCAAATATCAAATGAATCGGTAATTGATATTTTAATGTTAACACAACATTGGTAAGCTTTTTAGAGCATTCAAATTTTAATATTCATAATCTTTATTCATATTTCAATATAATGTAGCATCCCTACTGAAATAATGAAAAAGAAGATTATATAAATTTCCATATAGGAAGCATAAATAAGTATTTTTTTAATTTATTCTTTAGATTATTTGAACAACGTTGAACAGTGCAAATCAATACTTTTTTCAGACAATCGCTAACTTTCTTTAAGCTGCATTTTTAGCTTCCTTACTAACTCACCAAGAGATTTTCATCCACAGAATTCGATATAGAGCACTCCATTATGCAAATAATGATCGTCACAAAGGTGCCTTATCATCAAGTGGTAGCGTCGTAAAATATTCTCTGAATTAACTATGGCGTCAAAAATTTGTTTAAAAGTAATTTAAAGTAATTCTGTTTTCTACTTGTGTTAGTATCTCAAGAAGTGTGCACACTTATTTTGTAAACGTTACTTTTTAATTAAAAATTTAATGTAATTATTGTATTTGAAATTCAGCTTTAAATTTATTGTAACTTTCATTATGTGATAAAGTGCGACCACTTGCTATTTAGCATTTAACATTATTACACATATGAACAATGGAGAAAAAAGAGTTTTAAACGCCGTCTACACGGAACAGAAGACGCGCGTTACGAAGCACAACAACAGAATGCAAGAGGTATGTGTGATTTTCTGTCAGTCAAGATTATGTAATTCGAGGTTGGGGATACAGCGAAAGGGCGAATTTTATTCCATAGTTTAATTAAAATTGGTAAATGTAAGATGTAAATAAGATTTTTCACTGTAAAACGGTATTTTTTGTTTTATACATGAGATGGTATTGAGATTAGGGAAGAATGACTTGATTATTAGAATTTAACTTTAGCTCATTTAAACCACTTTCAATGCTGCGCGCCTGGTGTCTCTCTATTATAAGCACATCATCTTCTATTGTAGATTGCTTTTTCAATAGTTTAACAAGCATTTACTTCTCAATTCATGGCATCTTCTTTGACAGAAATTAGCTTAACATTATCCACGTTGTTATTCGATTTTTTC
>NW_003526941.1:9579639-9584880 GCF_000181795.1 Trichinella spiralis | reverse complement strand
AAGGCATACATGCATTTCTAGGTCAGCAGAATAACTTTATGCTAAATGTGATGGTAAACACTGCCGTTGGCATTCTGCTACGTGCACTTTGTGCTTTTCAAATGCGGTAGCAGTGTTCCCTTATATAAATATCTGTTAATTGAGAGACTGCACTATAATGTAAATGTTCGCTGCTGAAGGGCGGTCTATTTACTTACTGCATTGCGTTATTTGGTCATTTCGATGCTTCACTGCAACAATTACGTTGTGATTGTTCGACTAAAAATATGAAGAAACCACGAACATCAGTTACAAAATGTATGGCTCTACGTTTGTTATATACGTTATCCCTGACAGGTCTGCTGACAGGTAAAAACTTTCATATATTTGCTATTTTTCATACAACGTTTTCTTTCTTTCTCTTGGCGCACTGCACTAAACATGCGCGCTTTTTAAGCTTTTCGTAGTTGTTTGATTTTAGTCTTTTTGAATGGAAACTAGCGCGTTGTTTTTCAGTAATGATGTTCAACTAATATCCGAGACTTTATTACGGCCAAGCCATTATATAATAGTACTAATGGTATATTTTGCTATAATTTTCAATAGTCCTTACAAATCCATTTGTAAAGTAGTACTCTGACATAGCAGTTGAACCCCTCCCGCCTTATCTTTACAGCCCACTGTAATGTTTATGTAACATTATGTAACATACTTGCCCAATTGTTTAAAGGAAATGTCGTGTGCAGTCGCACAATCGCACCCCTAAATGCTTGTCACTGCTCAAATTGTGCACAAGATTGTTTCAGCATGACATAGGAAAGCTGCTGTTACCTAGAGAACACACTTTTATACTACCACCTTTGATACTTTCAGAATGGCAGTAACGATCCCTTCATTTCTGAAATGACTCCTTAAAGTTTTTGTTATGTCATTGTACCGCCAATAGCACTGATTTATACAGATGCACCTATTTTCTGTCATTGAGAAAATAACCCAATGCCCATAAATGTTGTCAGTATTGATAAATGAAGCAATGCCTGAATATTATACGTGAAGATTGAGTGGAAGAACGCACCTGACAACTTCCACCTCCTCCATCCTTCAGCTTCTCCCTCATTCCTTCCTGCTATGCTGTCCCGCCCTCCTTTCCTTTCTAATGATCCCCATCATTGAGCTAGTAATAATAATAAGCTGAACAGAGATCGCATTCAACTGAAAATTCTTCCCACCCCCTATTTCGAGTTGAATGAGCAGCACTTAGCTGTTTTCATCTCATATAAATCGAATATCTCATAATTGCTGTCGACTAGCAATATAACCAAATCCAGGCTATTCGTGATTCTTTTGTTTTATTCTTTTCATGAAGTGCAATACAGAATTGTCACCCGCATAAGTTTCTTGAATTCATCGCAAATCGTTGAGTTACTTAATTTCTGCAGGTAGGTTTATCTCACATCGTCTACGCTGCGCACTTGTTAAATTCTGTGCTGAGATAAATTGTATATTATAAAAGTTCTATTGCAATTATCATCATAAAATTTCATGTCAACTGTTCAATTTTTTATAAATCTGAAAACGTATTTTATTTTCGAAACTATTTTCAGTGGAAGCCATTTTTTATTATTCGTATAATTTTGATTAGAAGAAAAACATTGATAAAATATAAATTATTGAATCACCTTGTACTTTCAAGCAATTAAATTACACAGCATGCATAAATACGCAGTGATAGCATTTCCGTTTATTTTTAGCAATTTGCGATGCTTCAGGTTAATAATATTTCCTTTTAGGTAATTTTAGGGAAAAATATTTGCATAACAATGCCATATTACGTACTAATAGGAAGTGTGTAAATAAAAACGTAATAAATTTCATCGTCTCGTTTCATAATGTTGCTCATAATGTTTATTTTACTGCGCTATTACTGATGGAAAATTAGTTTGTTCTTCCTGAGGCAAAGTAAATAGTCATTTGCATAATTTACTTAGTATTATACATCTAATCAGAGAACTTCGATTACATTAGGTTATTCAGTTCACTGCAATGCTGTCAATCTAGCACGTCGTCAACTATAATTGCGCTCTTCAACACCATCCATGAATAACTGGTAAGTTGGATTTGATATTTTGGTGGTGGTATGCTATGCATGTTACTTTGCATATATGGTGATTGGAATCTGGCGGGTGTTTTTCTAGTCTTATTATTGCTAAGTTTTATATACATCAGATGCTGAAGACGAAGAAGTATCTATTTCTGTTTTTTATTTATAGATGACTGCATTGATATAATTCACTTTTAGAACTTACATTATTTTATTTTCATATCAATGAATATAAAAAATCCTATCATGAGAAGATGATGCAACTATGCATCATAATTATTCTCATCTGCTGTTGATTTGCAATCTTGTTTATTCCCGTGAAATTTCAATGAAAATGATGGCCAACAAGCAGCTGCGCAAAATGATTATTTGCGAGATATTTAGATTGTAAGTTAGCAACGCCATCAGCGGCACATCTGTTATTGTATTCGTACGTGCAACGTAAAGTAAGTAATATTGTAGATTGGTTGCCTTTGATTTTAGTAAATTTGAAATTTAAATTTTACATTAGAAATATAGCTTTTTAGATGTACAAGATAATACAACGCAATATCTGGAAAGAATGTGGGTAAAAAATATTTTGTTTATATGACACTAATTACTTATTAAATAATTTCAGCTTTCTTTATTTTTTGCTGAATTGTCTTCATTGGTATATCATCAAGGAGGTAATGCAACTGTATTTATTTCTGTTCTGTATATTATGTTGCGAGCGCTTTACATGAACTCAGGATGCGGTTGAAAAGATACTTAAGAGAAACAGCCATATTATAAAAAATGATTGAAACCGAATAACAGTGCATCACGATGATATTTGAATTTAATTCATTTTGTAATCCAATGCTTTATTTCGCTGTGTTATTTAGTATCTATTTTTTAGTTTGACTATTGCTCTGTTCATGTTTCTACCGTGATCAGTCATGAGTCTCAACAGTTCCGCTTTCTGGTTTTCTTCATCGTCACAATAAGAATGAATTTTATGCACTTTGTTATAGCAATGGGTTGTGTCAGTGCAGTGGAACCATTTCTACAAACTTGAATATCTTTCTCTAATGGTGGTTCACGTTTCCCTCAATGGATTGAAAAGATGTACAAAAATCTGTAAGTAATTGAGTATCTATAATATGTCACTATTATTAATGTCTTTTAATTCTACTTATATCTGATCTTGTATGCTTCTTGTTATCGAATTAAATAGTGTACGTCAACATAATTGAAACGTTTTCGAATTCCTGTTGCTCTTGCCAACATGGTATGTCACCTTTACCTCAATGCGTTTTAAATGTGCCATCACAAAAATAAGTATACATTTTGCCCATTATAGGGATGGAATACACCATCAACATTGAGCAGATATACGTTCATACTCCTGCGTTAGTTTAAGTTGGCTTAATGCCGTTATTCAGTATTGCTCCAGAAATCTGTGTGGCTTCGCTTATCACAGGGGTACGGTATAATTAAATAATGATTGTAATAGTAGTGTATAGTCGATTTGCGCTGGTTTTCGGATATCTCGCACAAGTCTGGTAGTGCGTGTTGCCATCAGTGCGTTTGGTGAGTATTTTTGTAGAGTATTATGTGAGTAGGTAAGTTTTAGTATTTTGTAAGTAGAGATTTTGTTTTTTATTGATGAGTGATAGTGTTCACACTGCGGTGTTGCTTATCACATGCTTAGGATGTTTAACTGAAAATTTCAGCGCGCAGCTGTTGAGATGCTTGCATCCTGAAGGACAAATGTTGTATGACTAGCAAGTAGTTTTTCTACAAATTTGTATACTTAGTAATTAAGGAACAACGATGCACTGTTATTTGTCTTCAATTAATTTTTTATAATATGGCTGTTTTATATCAATTTTTACTTTTCTGCTTTTACATTTTGCATGCTTTACTTTTCAGCACACTTGTTTTGCTAATATTTTCAGAATCAAATTAAGTTTAGATATAGATGAATGAAAACGCTGCATTCTTTGGTAACTATTCTTTGGTAACATTGAAATGTGGTGTTTTTACAAAGATTCGTAATCATGTCGATAAATACGTCATCACAAAGCACTACTACCAGTTGATGCCGCTCAGTTTGGCGACGTATGTACATTTTACTTTTATAAACTGAAAGTTAAGTGTAAATTTTGCCGTTTTAGTTTTTCAGGTTTTTATAATTTTGCTTTTCATAATTTTTTCATAATTGCTTTTTATAATTTTTTACAATTATTGTTTGGTACTAGTGTTTTCAAGATTTTTCATTTAAGTTTAGGTAAGAATTCATTTTAGTTCCGGATTCAGAGTCAGTTAAAGGCAACATGGTGAAGTAAATAGCGTCAAGTGTAAATCTAAGTCTAAAAAGACAAGGAAGCTATGGGTAAGTATGAAGATAGGTAAGTAGTCTAATAGTTAAGGGTAAGTCAGGTAAGAATAGGTGTGAAGGTAAGTATAAGTGTGAAGGTAAGTATAACAGTGAAGGTAGGTAAGTAGTGTTTTTGGTGAAGTATAAGTGGAAAGGTAAGTAGTGTATAGGGTGAAGGTAAGTATAAATGTGAAGGTAAGTAGTGTTTTTGGTGAAGGTAAGTATAAGTGGAAAGGTAAGTAGTATTTAGGGTGAAGGTAAGTATAACTATGAAGGTAAGTAGTATTTAGGGTGAAGGTAAGTATAACTATGAAGGTAAGTAGTGTTTTGGGTGAAGGTAATTATAAGTGTGAAGGTAAGTAGTGTTTAGGGTGAAGGTAAGTATAAGTGCAAAGGTAAGTAGTGTTTAGGGTATGGTGAATGTACTTGAGAATATTGAAATTACAAATTTTAAAAAACCTGAGGCGATTTATTTACTAAGATATGCAAATTTTTAATAGCCTATGGGTAATATGCAAATTTTTATTTGCCTTAAGGCTACGCCTTAGGCTATGCCTCGGGCAAAATTCTGAAAATTTCGAATTTTTTAAAATATAGCCCCAGGCTTTACCCTCAGGCTATGCCCCAGGGCAAATAAAAATTTGCATATGCCCTAAGGCTATCCCCCAGGCAATTTATAGCACAATATTTACCTAAGGGGTTTTTTATGCAAATTTTTATCGCCTCAGGGTAATATGCAAATTTTATTTGCCCCTCAGCTACGCCTGGGGCTATGCTCAGGCAATTTTTGAAATTTTAGCAATTTTTGAAATTTAGC
>NW_003526941.1:9575101-9579521 GCF_000181795.1 Trichinella spiralis | reverse complement strand
CTCAGAGTATGCTCCAGAGCAAAATAAAAAATTGCATATGCCCTTAAGGCTATCCCCCAGGCAATTTATAGCACAATATTTAACCTAAGGGGTTTTTTATGCAAATTTTTAATCGCCTCAGGGTAATATGCAAATTTTATTTGCCCTCAGGCTACGCCTGGGGCTATGCCTCAGGCAATTTTTTGAAATTTTTGAAATTTTTTGAAATTTAGCCGCAGGCGTCGCCTCAGGCTATGCCCCAGGGCAAATAAAAATTTGCATATTCCCGCAGGCTACGCCGAAAGCATTTTATTGCACAATATTTGCCTTTAGGGGGATATGCAAATTTTTATTTGCTTTCAGGCGACGCCCAGGGCATTCCCTCAGGTATTTTTTTGAAAATTTGCATAATTTATTCGATACTCGCATGTTTTAGAATTACCCCACTACTTAACTGCGGTTTCCCGTACTCCACTCAGCTTAGAGTTACGCCTCATACTTACATTTACCTGTACGCTATCGCACTTCAATACTTACCTGCAAAACTTACCTTTTCATTTTACTCACCTGCACCCTACGTTATCGTACTTACCTTCAGTACTTACCTGCATTTACTCGTACGCAATCACTTTAAAACATCCGCTTAGATTCTACTTACCTGCATTACTTTATCCACTTACTTTGATGCTACGTACCAGTGCTAATGTACTGCTCTTAATGAAGAATTTAATATAAACATGCCATGATTCTAAAATTCATAGTAGAATATAGTTATATACCATATTACAGCCATATTATAGAAAGTAATTGAAGACGAACAGTAGCAGCATAACGTTATTCGATGGAGATCATGCAAGATGCGGCTCTCGTCTTCACAGTTACGCACTAAAACTAATGTTTTCAATTCTCCTAAAAAAATAATGCAATTCTTCCTTACCTTGCGTGACAAGGAAAAACAGAACCGTAGGAAACGCAGATTGCCATCGGCTGCGACTAAAAAATTCATAAATTGCTATCAAGAACAAAATGCTGGGATGTACAGCGACATACCTGTTCTATTTATTTAACGTATTTCATTGCTGTCATAAACAATATCGAATTCCTTCTTTGTGAATTTGTGATAAGCAAAGGCACACTGGGACGGCTAGGAAGCGCCTTTACGTCCATGTGAACACGGGTTGCAAACGGTACAAGATTCATGGGATGACGTAATCCACAGCTATTATAAACAAAAACTACTTACTAATTTTTGTCATATCACATTGGAAACGCACTCACGAAATATCTATACTGGCGCCAGCGCTACTCGACTGTCTCAACGTAATCTGCTAGAATTACAATCATTTATTTCTTTCTTACTCTTATGATATGTGAAATCTACTAGTACCAATGATGAACGTCACTGCGTCAACTTCAACTCAGAGGGCCATCAGAAGAAACATCGAATTCGCTTGATGTTAATGTAATGCTGTCATGGATAAAATGTGCACACTTTACGTATCCAACTGCAATCAGGAGCAAGTTAAATACTTACGGATGTTTGTGATGCCACATCTAGAACAAACTGATGTGAACATGACTAAGCACGGTGTCCAGAGCGAAAGTAACTTGAAAACAGTTCAGCTAATGATGTTATCTGTCATTATAGATGTTATCTAATTCAATCCATGTAACATTCGCATCTTCCAACTATCTAATTAATCAAATTCAATACTTACTGATAAACGATACTATTTGGGATAATCAAAGGCACACTGGGATGGCTAGGAAACGCCTTTATGTCCATGTGAACAAGGGTTGCCAACGGTACAAGCTTCATGGGATGACGTAACCCACAGCTATTATAAAAAAAGCTACTCACTAATTATCATTCAAATAATAAATTCATCAATTCAAGTAAAAAGCAAGGCATATTCATCATGATGCATAGTTACCATATTCAGTTAGTTTTCAGAATTTGGTTGATTCATATTCATTGATATGAATATAAAATAATGTAAATTCTAAAAGTGAATTATATTAATGCAGTCATCTATAAATAAAAAACAGAAATAGATACTTCTTCGTCTTCAGCATCTGATGTATCTAAAACTCAGCAATAATAACACTAGAAAGACACCCACTAGTTTTCATTCACCATATATGTAAAGTAACATGCATAGCATACCACCACCAAAATATCAAATCCAACTTACCAGTTATTCATGGATGGTGGGTGTTGAAGAGCGGAATTATAGTTGACGACGTGCTAGATTGACAGCATTGCAGTGAACTGAATAACCTAATGTAATCGAAGTTCTCTGATTAGATGCATAATACTAAGTAAATTATGCAAATGACTATTTACTTTGCCTCAGGAAGAACAACCTAATTTTCCATCAGTAATAGCGCAGTAAAATAAACATTATGAACAACATTATGAAACGAGACGATGAAATTTATTACGTTTCCATTTGCACACTTCATATTACTACGTAATATGGCATTGTTATGCAAATTTTTTTCCTAAAATTACCTCAAAGGAAATATTATTAACCATAAGGCACATAAGTAAAAATGGTAGATACAGAGCGATTGTTAAACTAAAAAAAGTAATAAATAACACAAAGAAATAAAACATTAGATTACGAAATTCCTGAAAACAGAATATTTTTGAAAACAGAATATAAACAGAATAAAATTAAAATAAAATTAAAATATAAACAGAATACTTTTCGTCTTCAATCTTTCCAGATAATGCATTGTAGTAAATATACACCTACATCTAAAGTTACATTTACCATACATAGTTACATAGTTAGTATAGTTACTATATTTAGTTAGTCTTCAGAATCTGGTTGTTTCACATTCACCACATAAAATAATGTCAATTCTGAAATTTATATCACAAAATAAAAAACAAAGAACAAAGAAAATACAGACATTGGTGCTGATGGTGGTGCTAACCTACACGGAAATAAACATAATTACAAACAAACAGGAGTGAAAAATTATAATGATGCATAGTTACCATATACAGTTAGTTTATTGAATCTGATAGATTCATATTCATTGATATGAATATAAAAAAATGTCCATTCTGAAAGTAAATTACATCTTAAAATAAAAAACAAAAAATATCAATTTCTTCTTCTTCAGCATGTGATGTACCTGAAAGTTAGCAATAACAACAATAGAAAAGAAACCCGTCAGTTTCCATTCACCATATAAGTAAAGTAACATGCATAGCATGCCACCACCAAAATATCAAATCCAACTTACCAGTTATTCATGGATGGTGTTGAAGAGCGGAATTATAGTTGACCACGTGCTAGTTTGATAGCATTGCAGTGAACTGCATAACCTAATAAAATCGATGTGCTCGGTGAATTGTATAATAAGTAAATTATGCAAATGACTATTTATTTTGCTTCACGAAGAGCAACTCAATTCTCCTTCAGTAATAGCGCACTAAAATGAACAATATGAGCAACATTATGAAACGAGGCGATGAAATTTATTACGTTTCTATTTACACATTTCCCATTAGTACGTAATATGGCATTGTTATGCAAATATTTTTCCCTAAAATTACCTAAAAGGAAATATTATTAACCTGAAGCATCGCAAATTACTAAAAATAAACGGAAATGCTATCACTGCGTATTTATGCATGTTGTGTAATTTGGTTGCTTGAAAGTACAAGGTGATTCAATAATTTATATTTTATCAATGCATTTCTTCTTATCAAAATTATATGGATAATAAAAAATAGCTTCCGCAGAAAATAGTTTCGAAAATAAAATACGTTTTCAGTTTTATGGAAAATTAAACAGTTGTCATGAAATTTTATGATGAGCAGGGGCGTGGAGCATATGGGGATAGGCATAGGGAATCAGGCATAGGCAATAGGGGATGGGCAGCATTTTCAGTTGAATGCGATCTCTGTTCAGCTTAGTATTATTACGAGCTCAATGATGGAGATCATTAGAAAGGAAAGAAGGGCGGGACAGCATAGCAGGAAGGAATGAGGGAGAAGTTGAAGGATGGAGGAGGTGGAAGTTGTCATATGCGATCTTCCACTCAATCTTCACGTATAATATTCAGGGGTTGCATCATTTATCAATACTGATAACACTGATTGGCATTGAGTTATTTTCTCAATGACATTAAAATAGGTGCATCTGCATAAGTCAGTACTATTGGCGGTACAATGACATGATAGAAACTTTAAGGAGTCATTTCAAAAATGAAGGGAACGTTACTGCCATTCTGAAAGTATCAAAGGTGGTAGTATAAAAGTGTGTTCTCTAGCTATTAGCAGCTTTCCTATGTCATGCTGAAACAATCTTTTTCACGATTTGAGCAGTGGCAAGCATTTAGGGGTGCGATTGTGCGACTGCACACGACATTTCCCTTAAAAAATTGGGCAAGTATGTTACCTTAGCAATAAAAATTACAG
>NW_003526941.1:9573068-9575091 GCF_000181795.1 Trichinella spiralis | reverse complement strand
TTTCATTATGTTGACACACACTAATTCGATAACAAGAAGCATACAAGATCAGATAAAAGTAGAATTAGAAGACATTAATTATAGTAACAGATTATAGATACTCAATACTTACAGATTTTTCTACATCTTCTCAATCCATTCAGGGAAACCTGAACTACCATTAGAGAAAGATATTCAAGTTCATAGAAATAGTTCCACTGCACTGACACAACCCATTGCTACAACAAAGTGCATAAAATTCATTCTTATTGTGACGATGAAGAAAACCAGAAAGCGGAACTGTTGAGACACATGACTGATCACAGTAGAAACATGAACAGAGCAATAGTCAAACTAAAAAATAGATACTACATAACACATCGAAATAAAACATTGGATTACAAAATGAATTAAATTCAAATATCATCGTGATGCACTGTTATTCGGTTTCAATCATTTTTTATAATATGGCTGTTTCTCATAAGTATCTTTTCAACCGCATCCTGAGTTCATATAAAGCGCTCGCAACATAATATACAGAACAGAAATACAGTTGCATTACCTCCTTGATGATATACCAATGAAGACAATTCAGCAAAAAATAAAGAAAGCTGAAATTATTTAATAAGTAATTAGTGTCATATAAACAAAATATTTTTTACCCACATTCTTTCCAGATATTGCGTTGTATTATCTTGTACATCTAAAAAGCTATATTTCTAATGTAAAATTTAAATTTCAAATTTACTAAAATCAAAGGCAACCAATCTACAATATTACTTACTTTACGTTGCACGTACGAATACAATAACAGATGTGCCGCTGATGGCGTTGCTAACTTACAATCTAAATATCTCGCAAATAATCATTTTGCGCAGCTGCTTGTTGGCCATCATTTTTATTGAAATTTCACGGGAATAAATAAGATTGCAAATCAACAGCAGATGAAAATAATTATGATGCATAGTGGCATCATCTTCTCATGATAGGTTTTTTTATATTCATTCATATGAAAATAAAATAATGTAAATTCCAAAAGTGAATTATATTAATGCAGTCATCTATAAATAAAAAAGAGAAATAGATACTTCTTCGTCTTCAGCATCTGATGTATATAAAACTTAGCAATAATAAGACTAGAAAAACACCCGCCAGATTCCAATCACCATATATGCAAAGTAACATGCATAGCATACCACCACCAAAATATCAAATCCAACTTACCAGTTATTCATGGATGGTGTTGAAGAGCGGAATTATAGTTGACCACGTGCTAGATTGACAGCATTGCAGTGAACTGAATAACCTAATGTAATCGAAGTTCTCTGATTAGATGTATAATACTAAGTAAATTATGCAAATGACTATTCACTTTGCCTCAGGAAGAACAACCGAATTTTCCATCAGTAATAGCGCAGTAAAATAAACATTATGAGCAACGTTATGAAACGAGACGATGAAATTTATTACGTTTTTATTTACACACTTCCTATTAGTACGTAATATGGCATTGTCATGCAAATATTTTTCCCTAAAATTACCTAAAAGGAAATATTATTAACCTGAAGCATCGCAAATTGCTAAAAATAAACGGAAATGCTATCACTGCGTATTTATGCATGCTGTGTAATTTAATTGCTTGAAAGTACAAGGTGATTCAATAATTTATATTTTATCAATGTTTTTCATCTAATCAAAATTATACGAATAATAAAAAATGGCTTCCACTGAAAATAGTTTCGAAAATAAAATACGTTTTCAGATTTATGGAAAATTAAACAGTTGCCATGAAATTTTATGATGATAACTGCGACAGAAATTTCATAATATACAATTTTATCTCAGCACAGAAATTTAACAAGTGCGCAGCGTAGACAATGTGAGATTAAACCTACCTGCAGAAATTAAGTAACTCAACGATTTGCGATGAATTCAAGAAACCTTATGCCGGGTGACATTTCTGTATTGCACTTCATGAAAGATAAAGAAAGAATCAGGAGTAGCCTGGATTTGGTTATGTTGCCTAGTCGACAGCAATTTATGA
>NW_003526941.1:9570502-9572656 GCF_000181795.1 Trichinella spiralis | reverse complement strand
GGAGATCATTCGAAAAGAAAGAAGGGCGGGACAGCATAGCAAGGAAGGAATGAGGGAGCAAGTTGAAGGATGGAAGAGGGTGGAAGTTGTCATATGCGTTCTTCCACTCAATCTTCACGTATAATATTCAGGGGTTGCATCATTTATCAATACTGATAACACTGATTGGCATTGAGTTATTTTCTCAATGACATTAAAATAGGTGCATCTGCATAAGTCAGTACTATTGGCGGTACAATGACATGATAGAAACTTTAAGGAGTCATTTCAAAAATGAAGGGAACGTTACTGCCATTCTGAAAGTATCAAAGGTGGTAGTATAAAAGTGTGTTCTCTAGCTATTAGCAGCTTTCCTATGTCATGCTGAAACAATCTTTTTCACGATTTGAGCAGTGGCAAGCATTTAGGGGTGCGATTGTGCGACTGCACACGACATTTCCCTTAAAAAATTGGGCAAGTATGTTACCTTAGCAATAAAAATTACAGTGGACAGTACAGATAATGCGGGAGGGGTTCAACTGCTATGTCAGCGTACTACTTTACAAATGGATTTGTAAGGACTATTGAAAATTATAGCAAAATATACCATAATTACTATTATATAATGGCTTGGCCGTAATAAAGTCTCGAATATTAATTGAACATCATTACTGAAGAACAACGCGCTAGTTTCCATTCAAAAAGACTAAAATCAAACAACTACGAAAAGCTTGAAAAGCGCGCATGTTTAGTGCAGTGTGCCAAGAGAAAGAAAGAAAACATTGTATGAAAAATAGCCAATATATGAAAATTCATACCTGTCAGCAGACCTGTCAGGGATAACGTATAAAGCAGACGTAGAGTCATACATTTTGTAACTGATGTTCGTGGTTTCTTCATATTTTTAGTCGAACAATCACAACGTAATTGTTGCAGTGAAGCATCGAAATGACCAAATAACGCAATGCAGTAAGTAAATAGACCGCCCTTCAGCAGCGAACATTTATACTATAGTGCAGTTCTCTCAATAAACAGAAATTTATATAAGGAACACTGCTACCGCATTTGAATAGCACAAAGTGCACGTAGCAGAATGCCAACGGCAGTGTTTACCATCACATTAGCATAAAGTTATTCTGCTGACCTAGAAATGCATGTATGCCTTGAAAACGTATAACAATCTAATGAGCCAACACCAAAGATTATAATAATTGCTGAACAACAACAAAATCCTGAATACGTTACAGATCAAAGCCACTATCCATCACAAATAATATTGTGACGTAAATTAAAGAAGTATAAAATAGTGTCTTACGTAAATGGGGCTGCACTGGCACGATAATAATATGTCGCAATATTCAGCAAAATTCATTCATTTATTTAAAGGAACTGATTGTTTAGTGAACATTTCAATCAGACTTTGATCAACCACTTTGAAAAGAAGAAAAATGAATGCCTAAAACAGAAGAATGGCAAAACATAACATTTGCTTAAAACACAAGCATAATGAATTGATTAATTAATATAATGCACATGCTGGGTTGAAGTACTAGAAGTTGTGCATCACGCATTGATAAATTCTAACCTATGCCGGGATACAGTATGAACAGAAGAAATGCACTGTCCAACAATTCAACCAGTAAGGACTATTTGAAAATTCAAAAATGTCCTTAATTTTGAAAAATTAATTAAAATATAAACTATCTGGCAGAAAACACGATAACTAAAAAGTTGACTTTGACAAAACGCACCTATGTATGTCTGAAAATTTTCTTAATTCAGAAAAGCAAGTAGTTCAAATGAAGCTGATTTTAAGTGAGCTGCTTGCAAGCAGTAGCTTGTTTAGTCAATTAAATGTGCCTGTTAGGTATCGTGAAGATGATCTTCAAACGACCATATTTTAATAATAGATAAACAATACCTATATGGTATTATTTAATCAATCTTAATTGTATGGAAATTTGACGTTCATGTAATCAACTATCATCTTATGTTGAGAATTGTTCATAGAGAATATAATAAGAAATTATGCTAAATATCGATATTCAATTGCATTGTTAAGTGATTACGACATAAAAGTGAAAAAACTGCCACTTACTACTCAATGCGCTGTCTTCTCATTGTTGATGTTCATGCTCTTTCAGTGTTCATGATTGAAACTTATTTTTTCGCAAA
>NW_003526941.1:9568352-9570492 GCF_000181795.1 Trichinella spiralis | reverse complement strand
TTCTACTCTTTTCATTGTTCAGCTTCAGAGTAAAGATATAGTCGCTATCAATTCTCCATCTACTACAAAGTCACCGGTCGCCTCCAGCGTCAGTCCAGCCGTAGTTAGTGAAGTGAATGTACACTTTGAACTGTTTTGATTGTTGTATTATTCATGTTTTATTTATTAATAATAGGGTTTGTTGCTTTAGGGTTCGAATGAAACCAAAGCTGCATTTCCAGCTACCGAGTCGACTCCTGAAGCTCCTGTTCTGAAAAGGTATTTTCTGCTTGATTTATGCTTTTTTCGTACTTTGAAATTTAAATTTTTTCCTAACTACTGTTTTCAATTTAGACGCCAGGTGATTAATAATCGGCGTCCGTGCAACTGCACCAAATCACAGTGCTTAAAACTGTAAGCGTTGATTTTTGTTTTGTTTTGTTTCAGTTGAAGATTTCACATTTAAATTTTATATTATATTTAGTTATTGTGATTGTTTTGCGAATGGTGAATTCTGCAGCAATTGTCATTGCACGAACTGCCTTAATAATTTGACGAATGAATTGGATAGGAGTCGAGCAATTAAATCATGTTTAGAGCGCAATCCGATGGCTTTTCAGCCAAAAATAGGTAATTATTTATTTATTTCAATGAAAAGTTATTTTCTGAACGTTATTACTAATCAGTGTTGTTAATGAACATGGAAAGTGTACTTTGCATATGTATATATATATATATATATATATATATATGTATATGTATAATCAAAACTTTTTTCAATTTCGTTTTATTTTAACGTCGATTAATGTTAATTGACTCTGTTGAGATAATAATTATTTATTTTTATGCATAATTGTATGAGTAACATTGTTGGAGGTGATTTACATCGCAGAAGCAGCAATGAGCTACGACCATTAATCAACGCATTTTCATTAGACTTGTTTAATTATTATTTGAAAATTATTATAAAATGAACAGCCTTGATTGTCCGTTTATAGAATGATTTTGATAACACCTCCAGAGTGAGTTTTTGCTTTGCTTGTAAGAACAGCGCATTGTTCAGGTCGATTTCTAATGAAGGTCGTCTATCAGTACTAGATTGAATGTATGGATACTGTTGTGTTGATAGTCAAGGTTGATCTGTTTTACTGTAGACAGTATTAAGCCATTGCACATTATTGTTAATTAATATTTTATAAATATATGCGATATTTCGTGATCTGTAAATAATTTTATTTAACGCAAATGATCGCCACTTCTTATCTTAATTACTTTATATAATTATTTATTTGCTTTCGAAAGAATTTTTCTTGTTCTTTCTATTTATTTATAAATTTTCAGGTAATAAAACAAGTGAAATTATGGTAACAACGTAAAAATAAATAATTTTAGTTGTTTCTATTTGAAACGTTTACTTTGATGATAAACATCTTTGTTCAACTTTATCTTTTTATACATCATTACTTGCTTGTTTAATAATTGTTTATATTTTTTAAATATTTATTATGATGAGCAGATGGGCATTATTGAAACTTTATTGAGGTTGTTATTTGTATTTTTCAGGCAAAGGACGAGCTGACACTGAACGGTTGCACAACAAGGGATGCAATTGTAAAAAGTCAAGCTGTTTGAAAAATTATTGTGAATGTTATGAAGTGCGTGGATGATGATTATCATAATTATAACCAGATAAGAAATGAACTTGTGATTGCGCTAGCGTTTCATTTTTCAGGCCAGAGTTTCATGCACTGTACGTTGTAAATGTGTTGGCTGTCGCAATACGGAAGCGGATCGTAATCATCGAAATCGTGGTCATTTACAGTCTTTGGTATCGTCTAATGCAACACCGACTAGTAATTCTTGTTCTAATCAAATTTGTGAATATCCGAATGATTCACTTTCATCCGGATCTGAAGAAACCGATGAAAAAAGCGATAATAAAAGGTATATTTATTTATTTATGATAGAAATATGGATATAAATTAACATTTCTTTCGTTGATTGAGCCGATTGCGTATTATTTTATGCTTTGCTTAGTATTATTTTTAATTGCTTTAGGTTGCCTGGTTTTTTGTTGAGTGAAGAAGTAATTGAAGCGGTTACAAAATGTTTAATTGCCGATACGGTAGAATTGAGCAGAAAAGTACCAAGAGACAGCGAG
>NW_003526941.1:9564668-9566521 GCF_000181795.1 Trichinella spiralis | reverse complement strand
TAATCAGTGAAATTCTTTTTCTATTATTCTTTCTGTTATTCATTTTATTGAACTTACTATAATCTCTACCCCAGCCAGTGGTCCAACATCGATTTCCAATAGGTAATATGTCAGTGAATTTTGGGATGCATACTGGCAGGCTATACCGATTATGAGGGACTGGTGCTCTTAATTTGAGTAATGCGATATCATGAAGCACTGAAGAATTTTTATACAGATAATGAATTGCCATATTCCTCACGCGGTACATAATTTGACGTGGTTCTTTTTTTTCAATATCGTGAGCTCCAACAATGATAAGTATTTTCTCTACCTCAATTGTTTTCAAGGTGCTGAAATGAACAAACGCTGTGAATAGATGCAAATTGAAATGTAATAAATTTAATAATGGAGATTATAAATTAAATGCGTGAAATTCAACCGTGCCCCTTGATTCTGACATTGAAATTTTGATTTTATTGTGAAAAGTTGGAAAAGAAACAATTTGTAAAATATAAAACGACCTACCTGTGGTCAAAAACACAATGGGCAGCAGTGAGCACTAGCGAGCTTTCGTTTTCAGTATCCAATGATATCAGCGTTCCACCGCATAGATATTCACTGTTCACTCTCTCCGCTGCTACAAGTACTTGCCATGGTACGGAGTTCGGGTTCACTTCCCATCCTCCTACAATTTTTGAACCAGTTGGAAAGTTTTTTATCATTGGTACCACTGGTATTCCACAGTCCAACGTTACTGTTCTTCTCTATAATGTTGAAATTTCCATTTAATAATTATTCTTTTGGTCAACAAGTGAAATTTGTCCTGAAATTATTGTTATGAATGTGCCATGCTTATGAGAAGTAATTATTGTGAGAGTCATGCACATTAGAATTGTTCTTCAAATTAATTACTACTGTACAGCGAAGGGGTTTGTTTTTGACAATGTGAAAAATAAACTTTTGCCACAAAATCTTCAATACGCGTACAGACTTACGTTAGCTTCAATTGTTACATCAAGCAGAAATTTATGTTGATTTTACTGGACGAATTTGAAAATGTTTCCTGTGAATATGAATGTTAATCGAAAAATCATAAAAGTGAAATGATTTCATAAATGCAGTGTTTTTGTTTTAATTTAGAAATTTTTAATTTAATATATACAAATGCAATTTCTTTGTTTATTGCTTAATTTGTAATGAAAATTTTTCTGTTCACGTCATATTCAGACTTACCAAGACTGCGCTAAAAAGCAGTAAAAGAAGTAAAATGAAACAGCTACCACAGATTGACATTTAAAATTTTGAATGGATTGAATGAAGAAAATCCAAATTAAAATAATTTAATTTAATTTAAGTATAAGCAACGTTCTTGGTAGTGGACCTCAAATATTTAGTTAACGCATTTTGAGTAAATGGTAGAAAAGATTCACCTAACTGCCACAAAAGACAAATATTTAAAAGTACCATTTAGCTTGTTGCATGTGCAGTAGAGATTTTATTTAAAAAGCACTATAAAATTCGATATGACATTTGGAAGAAAAATTGCAGTTTGAAAAAGTTATTTAAAAAAAAGAATTTTAATTTCAAATAAAACAGAACATTAATCATTTTAAATATTTATAGAATGGAGCTAGCATTTGCGCAGTTGTACTTGAATAAACATGAAATTCAAGAAATGAGTGAAAGTTACAGAATGATGAACTGAAAAGTTCACTGTTGCATTAATTTTGTTCATCCGCACCCTTGAATGCAAATTCAGTTCAGTGAACAATCTATTCAAATATTATTGCAGCAAATAAGAAATGAACATTTATAAGTTGAACAAAGCAATTATTGATAAAATGAACACTACGAAACGAGTAACAGATAAA
>NW_003526941.1:9545206-9562799 GCF_000181795.1 Trichinella spiralis | reverse complement strand
AGGAATTTCCGTTATTTAGCAGATCATGGTGAAAAGATGATAAAGTCATAAAAAAATTCAACATCAATCAGTCAATAAGTATGGTACGTTAGTCTTCAGTTGAAAATCAAATCGGGTCAATATGTCGTCAAGATATCATGATGTGTAATATGTGAATAAAGCAAACGAACCTGTATGCAAATTTTTATTTCATTCTTTCCTGCTCATAAATATAACTACTGCGCAGTTTTCACTGCGCTTTATTTACTTAACTAATACACGGTTTTTGGGAGAATATATAACTCTCATTGCGGAAACAATAATTTCATCATTATTACCAAGTTTATTTCAAATACTAAAAATACTATAAATACAAGAAATGAAATACTTGCTCATTTTATATGAAATGCTGGCTTGTTGTAAAATAAGAGAAAAAATAATGATTTGAAAAAGCAATTCATATAGAGTGGCAAATTAAACTTTCAATGATGACAGTCATTTGAAAATTCAAAAATGACCTTGACATTGACAATTCAGTCAAAATATAAACTATCTGGCAATAAACGCCATAACATAAATATTCACTTAGTCATAATACGCCTCCGCATTTTTGAAAAAATCGAATAACAACGTTGATAATGTGAAGCTAATTTCTGTCAAAGAAGATGCTTTGAATTGAGAAATTTTCAAGTAAATGCTTGTTAAACTATTGAAAAGGCAATCTACAATAGAAGATGATGTGCTTATAATAGAGAGACACCAGGCGCGCAGCATTGAAAGTGGTTTAAATGAGCTAAAATTAAATTCTAACAATCAAGTCATTCTTCCCTAATCTCAATACCATCTCATGTATAAAACAAAAAATACCGTTTTACAGTGAAAAATCTTATTTACATCTTACATTTACCAATTTTAATTAAACTATGGAATAAAATTCACCCTTTCGCTGTATCCCCAACCACGAATTACAGAATCCTGACTGACAGAAAATCACACATACCTCTTGCATTCTGTTGTTGTGCGCGTCTTCTGTTCCGTGTAGACGGCGTTTAAAATTCTTTTTTCTCCATTGTTCATATGTGTAATAATGTTGAATGCTAAATAACAAATGGTCGCACTTTATCACATAGTGAAAGTTACATTAAATTTAAAACTGAATTTTCAAATATGATAATTACATTAAATTTTTAATTAAAACGTAACGTTTACAAAATAAGTGTGCACCCTTTTTGAAGTTAACTAACACAAGTAGAAAACAGAATTACTTTAAATTACTTTTAAAGCGGACTTCAGCAAATGGTTGATGCCATAGTAAATTCACTGAACATTTTACGACGTTTCCTCTGGGCACGTAATCAAACGAACAACTGCACCGTTGCTGATGATAATGAACTTTGATTACGGTCATGCATAATGTTTGCATAATGAAGCATTAAAGATCGATTTTAGTGGTTTGGAACTTTCTGAAGATATATGTATATTACATTTCATTTTTAATATGTGGATTTTTGTAAAAATTTCATCTTTTTATTAGAATTGTTTAATTTTTTATTTTGTAGTGATACGTTTTCCAACGTGTGCTTTATTAACTAACGGCAGGCA
Source organism: Trichinella spiralis (assembly GCF_000181795.1). NCBI lineage: Eukaryota > Metazoa > Nematoda > Enoplea > Trichinellida > Trichinellidae > Trichinella > Trichinella spiralis. The sequence goes on along the minus strand of NW_003526941.1, from coordinate 9,561,218 downwards.
GTTGTAAATGTAGTTAATTATTTAAGTGAAATTGAACTTGCTCATCACATGATTAATACGGTCAGATGGAAAATTAAAATTTTGAAGGAAAGTTTATTTATGTTGTTCTTGCAGATTAAGTAATAAAATTAAATGCAAGTAATAAGAGAATAAGAAATATTAATTTTCTGTTCAGAAAACAAAATTTTCTATTTTCCTGAATTTACTGTCTGCATATTTTTCCATTTATTCGCAGTAAATTATGGACAATATCTAAATCTGTTTAATGTTTATATTAATAAGAAAAACCACTTTTGCAAAAGTTCCAAATTCGTTTGTATTCATCGCATTCTGATTTTGTTTTTCGCATTATAATTTTCTTCACTTGTTCCTCAGCCGCATCGGCATCATAACACTTTTTATACGTTCTTCTCAACTGTTGAACAATTTCCGGTGATTTTTCTTTTGCACAAGCGCAGAAGGTTTGCGGCAACTTTTTCAACTTTTCCTTGCACTCGTTATTCATTCTGAGTATAAAATAAGAAAACTTTTCAGGATTCAACATCAAAAGATTAAATTCACGCAATTTACAAATCAGTGCATTTTTTATCTGTTTTGCACCACATTGCATAGTCTTCTTCTAATTCAAGCACATTTCGAAATGGATTTAGTTGTCTTTTTTCAAATTCTGCTTTTACACATTTTTCAACAATACCAGCTTTGTGCGCTGGACATTTCTTTCCTTCTCGTATAGTTTTCAAGTAATAACTAGCGCCATCTTCGAGTTCTAAGTAGATCCTAAAATGCATAATTTAAAAATTTATTCAACAAATGCATTTCTCTGAACATTTGGTACAATATTTTAAATGTTCGTATAATTTTAATTTTCATATTTATAATAAAATCTAGAGAAAATACTAATGCCTTTTCGTCAAGTATTAAATGCAATTTGCTGGGCATATGTAGAGTAATGTTCACGTTGACGTGCACATGAAAGCCACAATTTAATAAAACCAGCAAACAAAAATAATTTCTTTTGCTAAAATCAGCTCTGCAATTCTAGCCAAATGTAACACAATGCATAAAGTCATAGTCCATTTATGTTAATTGAAAAAATTTTATATAAATTCTATTTAAATTCATTATTCGCAACACCAAACATCTATGCAAATCTGTAATCAATTGAACAGCAGATCAAAATTACACCAATATATATATAATTGATGTAATATTTTTGATTTTTGATAATCATTTGTTTAATTTATCACTTCACAATTTGATACAGCTTTTTGAATATTCATAGTTATTAAATTTAGACAATGAAGTTTAACAAAATTACATTTTAAAAGTATACCTTTTGAAACGTGTTTTTACAGATTCCAAAAAGAAGTCACCATCAATTAGCATGTCATCATCTGGATACATAAAATCAGGAATAGTTTTCTTTATACAACTCATAATGATGTTGCTTTCTTGGTCTTCAGAAACCATGCATTTGTCGTTTTCAGGAGTAGGCGTGCGTTCTTTTACTCCTGGAAACAATTTTGGATTGAGAACCACTTTAGTCACGGTTACTTCTTCAAAATCAGCATCAAGATCATCATTTGCATCGGCGTCGTCATCATCATCATCATCATTGACATCGGTATATTTTTCTTTTTCTGTAAGAAGTATAGCTTCCGGCTTTTGGCATCCATTTCTACAAGTAATTACTTTTAAAAGCAACATACACGGATGAGTATGTACTTTACGTTGTGAAGCACAGTTCAACATCTTTGCTTAAAGTATTGAATTTTTCAGATGATTCACTATTATTTACCAGTGGTGAAAGCTCGCTGGTCATGCATTCAAAATATTGGAATATTTCCTTTCCACAGACCAGCGTTGCCGCGCTACTGGCAATTTCTGTGCACAATGCCAAGCATAAAACTGCAACATAAAACTGATAGTTCATCTTGTAATTTGATAGAAGCATAATGAAGTACAGTGATGCAAAAATTAAATTTTTGTATATAAATACTTAAATTTTAAGGACAACTTGTCATCGATATTTCACTGGCCCATATATATGTTCAGGTTTCCACAGTGAAAATTGATTTTCAAAGTAACATTGCCAAAAACAACGTGAAATATCACCCACGAAACAGCTTTATTTTATCAATTTATCAGCAATATTTGACATTTATAGAAAAGTAAGTGACAGCACTTTCGCCTAGTTTAATTTTTTCTTGTTTCACATTTTCTTGATACAACAATAGTATTGCAATTTTAGCATTAATTAACTGGTTACGGTAAAACATTATCGTTTATTATTACAAATAAGCCAACACTACACAGTACTACATGAAAAACTGATGAAAAATTATGCTAGTTTTATTTTATTTTTATGACACTATTTCATCGATAATTTTAAAAGTACATTTTCAACTGTAATGTCTTCATCAAAAGCTTAAAAATGCACTTCTGTTCTATTAAAATGCAACATACATTAACAAGTTAAAATGAGCAAATAATTATTGTCAAGTAAATTTATTTAAAAAAACAGTGTTTTTTAAATACTTTGAAATTTATCTGAAGTATAATTCGATTAAAAATTATCTTGCTGAATGTTTGTTTAAAGTGTGTTATCTCCATCGTGCGGATCGCATGAAAACAGAAAATCGCACAACTATTAAATACAATTTTATACTGTTTAAAAGCTATTCGACTAAACATTGTCACACTCAAATGTACATTTCACTGCAATAAAACTGAAATTTACTGCCTGCAACCTGTTTGGAACAGAAATGAAAAATAGCTTTAGGGGTATGATCTCCTAATTTTCAACAACAACATGTTTCTTATCAATTTTTTACAAATCTGTTAGAACGTTGAAAAAGTTTTTTTTTTTGACTTTCTGTTAAATATATCGCAATACTGTGACAAATTTTATGTTCGCTAATTCATGCATTAAATTTTCTATATAAAAAAGCGTCTTAAAATGTACCTTTTTCATTAGAAATCCTTTGCATGTTTGCGTGTTTGCCTCTTTCCATTGCAAGCAGATAATAAGAAAATTGAAATCAATTTTGGAGAAGATTCTTTTCATTTTCTGTAAACATTTCAGAAAAATGTTGCATTTATCTATAAACATAAATATAAACATTAAAATAAACATCGATATCATGCTTCTTGTTGCATCGCTAAACTGTTGCTGATAATCAAACATTTCCTCGCAAAGTTGGCGAAGCTCCCATTGTCGCGTTCGATGCGATTTTCACATATCTTAGTTTTGAAAATTATATTAATAATTATTTTTCTATGTTTCTACAGTTGATGTTTATGACCACCATGTTCAGTATAAATGATCTAACATAGGGGGCTGTTGATGCAGTATTCATTGCTTATTCAGTGGAATGAAATAATTTAAGTTTGTAAAAAAAGTTTCTTCTTGCTTTGTAATAAAACACAAAAAACTATCACATGCAGCAAATATATTTCACACAAAACACGTTAGAAGACAAATAATTTAAACAGAAATAAAAATCATGCAACAATAAACATATTTTATTATGAACAATTAATACGGTCGATGAAATTTGTGAAAAAAAACAATTAATTTAACTATAAATTCCGGTGTTACTATAATTAAAAATTTCAAGTAATTTTCTGAAAAACTTTTCACTGCATTTGAATTTAAATATAAAACATCTAAGAAATAAGTAAATAAAAAAACATACAGATTTCAAGTAATAATAGCATAAACTGCACGTATAAAAAATATATATGTAGATGCGTATAACTCTTTACTTTCTAAATTTTAAGGTAAAATTGAAGTAATTCTCAGATTCTTATAAAATTTCAGAAACCATCAAATAAATATCTAAATTATGAATATATTTCAAACTCGATGATCAGTTCCTATTTCGAATTGTAAGTATTTAATTTTTATCATTGAAAAAATTACAAGTACTTGCTTATCTTTATTCATAATTAACTGTAGTTCAGATATAGCAACGCTTTATATTTTATTTCTAATTTCAGAAAAGCTTCACAATATACTTCAACAGATGGACCATATTAACTGTTTCTAATCTAGTCGTATTAATAACTCAAAAAGGTGCTCAAATCTCAGAAGTCGACAGACCCTAATTGAAAAGAATACTCAAATAAATGAATTTCAACAAGTGGAATTACTAAAAATTATGCTACGCACCAATACAGATTTCTTACACAAATTAAACAAAATTCAAATTCAAATATAATTTAACAAAACCTGAATTGAAAACAATTAACGACATTAATAAAAAAAACAAATAATAATTAAAGTTAAACAATTTTCCACAGAAGAATTTCAAAAGTATGTCTGTACCTGATTTTTTTTACAGTATGAATTTTATGGAAGGAAGATGGCTTAGCAATAAACTGATCGGTTGTGTTATGCTGCTTGATTTTTTGTTCTATGACATATGTAGAAAACTCAGCTTCAGTTTATGCTTGCGTGTACAAGATCTTTTCATGTAGTGTGATTTCGAATAGCGGATGCAGGAGAAATCGTTTCAGTACTTTTAATACTTATTTATCAAGATGCATGGAGAATTTCTTTGAATTTTCTACACACGTTTAACTTCATATCTGAAAACAAAAAATTTTCAAGAAACTTTTTATGTGATTTTCATTATTTATTTTTCTCACTTTTTAGCTTTGTTCATCAATCAATTTTCATTCACACATTGCTCGGTTTCCAAATTCTGCAGCTGAAATCTTTCAATTGTTTTATAAGGCTATATCCAATACATACGAATGCATATAGGTAAGCTGTGGTTAAAGTTATTTTGTAATCCGATAATGAATGCTGGGTAAAGTTGTACTGTGAAATGAACTTTGACTAGTTTACCTGTGCTATTTTTTCAAGTTAGAATTTTAGCTGAAAAGTTAATTTAAATTCGCTTAATTTTATTTAATTTTTTAACCCTTTTCTATTTCTGCTTATAGTGAAATGCGATGCGCTGACATTGTCTATGATAGTACTTGTCCATATTCCTTATCGGAATTTTGGTAAAGATGTTTGATGCTAAACCATCGATCTTGTTGGAATATATTGATATGGATTATACGGATGATTTGTCGATTAACAATGGTGAGAACGATGGAGAGAACAACGAAACGGTGGAAACAACTGTCAATGCTACAGAAGAATTGGGATCAACGGCCGATGAGATGTCCCAATCCTCTTCAGATGTTCAGCTCAATTTGGAAGATGCTCAGAAGACTGAAGAAACTACCCCCGCTGAAAATGCATCAACTGAAAGAGAAACGGATCTTTCAAACAGTCCCGAAGTGTTTACGGTTCTGAACATGCTCATTGATGAACAAGCAGTTTCGATATTTTTTAATATGATTACGGATTCGGATTCTTCATCAGCTACACCCACAACTCAGAACGGTCTCGAAACTCAGACTGCGTCAAGTGGAACGAATAAAGCGGAAGATTCAAAGTCACTTGGAAAGAAATCGCGCAAAGGAAATTCAACAAAATTTATTTCCTGCATTTGTCCACAGTGTGGTTTATACAAGTCTTACTTGCGTTTTTCTGTGCATCTGGAAAAGTGTTTACGCGGAGGCAGAAACAGGCGTTGCGTTCCAATTAATCTTATGGAAGCTCATTTAGGTACACTTTTTATTGTTATTTATAATAAACTACCATAGCTAATTAGTTAATTGGTAAGATGAAAAAATATCCCACAGATATCATCATGGGTGAAAGTGTTAAATTTAGCACAGAAATGGTTTCATTTTGTAGGCGTTGAAAAAGAAGTGCTTCCTGTTATTTTCTTATGTAATGCTCACTGTTGTATTTTGGCAAAAGTTCAGGAAGTTTTTTTTATCTTTTCAATGATGGTACTTTCACTGCTTAAAATAACAGTTTTGTTTAATTGAATCTTTTAAGCGATTTCTGTTTGGTGGAAGAAATTCTTGAAGCTCAGAGAAATAAGGGGAAGTAAATTTTTCTGAAAGTAATAATAATAATTAATGTAAGTTTCAGAATTCAATCGATTCAACTATTCAATAACGTTAAATGTTAATTAAGTCGTTTTGCACTTTTTTGTATTTTTACTTAGGAATAATGATTTGCAGGTATAAACATGTTTTTCTATGAATTGGAATGTGTTTTTTTGTTCTATTTACTTATTATCATCTCATGTTATGCCCATCCGTAGCTGACAAAATTTCTAGCCCAATTTTAACCTAATATATTTTGTAAATGTTGAAAATTTTCAAATTTTCTGCCCGTATGAGAGATCAATGGGTTTTAGATGCAATATCGGGAAGCGAAATTGATGCCGCTGAAAAATCAGGCGATGAAGAATGGTCTGTGTCGAAGAAAAAGTCGAAACGAGGAAAAGCGCGAGATGTGAAAAAGAAAAAAGATGGGAAAAGTTCGACTAAAGCACAGAAAGTGTCTGCCGTTGAAAATGAAGAAAAAACAGAATCGGTTCCAACGGAAGGCGTTGTGATGGAAACAGTATCGACTGCAGTTACTGATACTGGCTCACCACCGTTGGCAGACAATCAAGAAGACATGGAAGCAAGAAGCAAGCCGGATAAGCAAGAAGAATAAAGTGAAAAAAGTACAAAAAAAATGCATACCTTTTTTATGCTAATTTTTGTTCAGTTGAAGACTTTTTTTCATGAAGACGTATTTCTTCATCTTTTGAAGGGCATTTTCTGTTTCCTTGAGGGTTGTCGCGAATTTCTAAGCGCACTGTTTGTAATTTGATATTTTTGTCTGACGTATTGCAGCCCTGAATGGCCGGTTGTAATGATCGGGTATTTATCTTATGTTGTTTATCTCTTTCACCAGTTTCACTTAACCCTCACAGGAAGACACATCTGAGTTGAACATTGTTAAAGCCCTGAAGTTAAGATTTTGCTCAACTGAACCTTGCCTGCCTCAGCAAGCTCGTTGTTTGAAAATATTCACGAAAGCACTGCTGTATTTTCCCATTTGATGTGATGATGATGATTGAGATGTTTTGCTTATTGTTCCTGCAAATGTGTATTTCTTTTTTATTATTTGGGATATTTTTTTGGTGTTACAGTGAAATAAAGTTGCTTTAAAATAAAAAATAAATTTTTCTTACTTTAAATAAATCATAATTTTTGCTATTATGAGATATTAGAAAATTGGTGAAAAAGGAGACGATCTACGATGTCGATGGCTGAATGTTGTGAACATTGGGGGAAAAAAATGAAATGCACCGTAGAACTGGTGATCGTGGAAATGGTTGGAACAAGCATTGCTAGCCTTGCATAACGCAGTCTACCAGAAGAACAAGGTACGCTGATCATCAGATTAGATCCACTTTCAACGGCTGATGAAACTGTGTGCTGGTGTTGTTGTTGTTGTTGTTGTCTGGCTGTCAGTTCACTCATCAAAATCATCGTTTGCTCTTGAGCAGTTTGAACTAGATGCGCTGTGCTCAGTGATTTCACTGCAAATTATTATAATTGATTTGAAATTTAAATTATGAAAGCAAAAATGAAATGCTTACTTGGTTTGAATAAAATTAATGCCAACAAACAGTAAAGTTCTTCAGGCGAAATGTTCAACTGTTCAACCATGCTTGCCGCTTGTTCCAACGATAATTTCTCCTCCGGGCTGATTTTCTCCATTGTCGAATTTATTGTTTTCACTTCTACAATAGAGTGTCCATTTATTAAAAGAAAAACATCGTTATATATCATTAGGTTTGTTCAATTCAGCAATCTGGTCACTTACTTGATAGCATTAGTTGAAACTGTCCTCGACGCATCGCCAGTAGAACAAACAGCTCGTGCCAAGATTTCATCAATAATTGACGCCTATCTTTCAATGGCAACTGCCAAAATTGGGCAATCGATTGCAACCATATTTTGAGGATGTTCAAAATCCCAACAGTATCATTATGATCTTTGCTGCTGCCCATTTCACGAGGTGACAGTGTGAAAAGATTACGCGCAAATTTTTCAAATGTCATATAATCTTGAATGGAATTATTATAAATTATGACAAAGAAAAAAAACAATGACAAAAGTATAAAAACAGTACTGATGTTGCCTTTTGAATATATTCGATTGTTGAAAGTAAAATTCGGTACCACATGCGACGGGGTTACAGTGTTCGGGTAGGCGTAGGGAATACTGTAAGATTGCATTTGCATACTTTTCGGCATCACGTGCGAACAAGAAGACGCGGCGTGGGTGAAGTTGGAACCAAAGTTCAGAGGGAAATTTCTCCAGCACCACCAACCTACAGAGGAAGGAGTCACAGCCAACAAGCGATGATTTCGTTCTTGCCAAACGTCAATCATATTCATGCTCTGCGCAAAATTATTACGAGCAGAAGAGAAAATTGCATATTCATCACTGCAACGATAATGTCGTCGTGGTTCTTTCGGAACTCGCTCATTTTGAACGGCTAAAAATATACTGCTTTTTTTCATCACATCTCCATCATATAAATATTATTTACAATTATCAATTTAAATAAACTTTTTATAAAATAATTTTAAAAAAACGAAACACACTAATTCTACCTGATTATATTATATATTGTAATGAATGTAACAAGTAGTGAAGTGTAACAAGCAAATTTATATGTACTTGAAAATGTAGATGATTTACATAAATAAATAAAAGTAACAGATTTGTTAAACTGAAGTTTGAAACAAGTCGATAAAGGAATTGAACATGTTCAATTAAGTGTTTGAAAATAATTATTATTGAAAATGATTTTAACTGTTTAATTAGTATATTGATTGTTCAAATAAACTAGTATCTGTCGCGCTGTTTATTAAATAAACAAATAGTCTGCACACTTGATATTAAATAAGACCGAGTGCAGCTGTGGTCAAGTTTACACACGTAACATGAGCTTTCCATATAATTGATCTTATGCATTCACTTTATTATAAACGAACAGCTTTTTTATATGAGATCAAAACAAAAAAATTCATAACAATAAATTACAATCCCTTTGCCAATGAACATTCTTTCTGATCATATTTAAATTTAAATACAAGTGACATTAATTCAATTTTACATTGAGCGTAAATGGTTTCAATTGAAACAAATTAAACAGCAATGAAATATTCCACGTCCCATAGAATTTACCATACAATAATATACACATTTTTTTATCGTTTAAAGTAAATTTAATGATGAACAGAAAATAAAATCCATGATGAACTTTGTTGAATAGAAGTGTTTCACATTAAAGTGAATGTACAACGCAATATTAAGGTTGTTTTCTGATGATGTTACATTAAATTGAAATATAATTTGAAAATGTTGACAAATGAAATGGAAAATGTTAAAAAAACAAATGAAAATAAAAATAATCTTACCATGTCGATTCATTTTCACTTGAAGACATTTTTTAAGACGGCATGCTTGGCATTGATTACGTCTTGCCACGTCGACAACACAGTCATCGTTACTTTTGCATTGATAAGTGAGATTTCTTCGGATGGATCGTTTGAAAAATCCTCTACAACCGTCACAACTCGGTACACCGTAATGCTTTCCCGAAGCTTTATCACCGCAAACTTGACAACAACAATTCGATTCTGTTGTTAATGGTTTTTTATTATTTTGGTGCATGATTTTTGAAACGTTGCTTTTCGATTCAGCGCTGTTAGTAGCGTCCAAGCTGGAGGAGAGCTGTAATAGTAGAGAAGCAAAAGTGCAACTCATCATCTGAGCATCAGACAGTCTAAATCCTGGTTCTCGAACCTGGTTGGTCGGGTTGTTCAAAATTGGTCCAGACCACCGGATCAGTATAGGCGGTGGAAAGTTCAAATCCGATCTTCATTTTATGTTACTTTGCTAGCCAAAAGCGGTCTTTGCCTGCAAAAGCAGATTAACTTTACCAGTGACCGGTGGGAACTGAGGCAGGTGTGCCAAATTGAACCAGTCATCCAACTTTGTCATGCTTGATCGACCATTACCATTGGACCATTGCGACAGGATAAAATTACCCAAGCCCGAGTCAGTTCACATCATATGCGTTAATTAAGCGCAGACGTTTGCCGATCGGTCGATGGGTCATTAGCTGAGCAGATATATTCAGTCGGTGTCCATTTCACCGAAAGCAACTTGACTGCGCAGACCAACGCTTGTGGATGAACCAAACAATCGGCTTGCCGTTGCCGCAATAATCGACCCTATATTGCGCAACTGCAGCCAAAAGACAGACAATTCACCATTCGAGAGCACCGACCACTGAACGGCTGCATGCAATGGAGATTATCTTTATAATCTCGCTTTGTTCTACCGTTTTCGATTAAATTTGCATTCTAGACCTAATTTTATTCCTTATCATCTTTAACCTTATCAGTAACACTGGGTAAATTCTTTATTCAACGAACAAATTCACATTATTTCTTTTTTTCATCAACTAATGTACTGCTTTAAACAATTATTTATGTACATTTTTTTATTACCAAGAATTTTTTTCAGTGTACAAATTGATTTTTCTCTTGTAAAATTAAAACTTAACAAAACTTGTTGCTTCTTAAACTGCACATTACTGAATTTAAAAAGAAAATTTTTTTTTCATTTATTACACAATTCAACTATTTTCACTAATACTTACTTGATTTTCAGCTATCTTCATATAGTTTATAAGCCCTGAAAAGTAAACGGTAAAATTTATAGGACAGAATATTCCTGATTAAATTTCAAAATTAAATCAAAAAACATTTATTATAAAATTAAAAATATATAATATTCACTTGAAATAAAAACTGAATAAAAATTTTATATATTCATCAAAAGATTTACGAAACTTTTCATACATGCATAATAGAATGACATACTTATTTAATTTTAACAGTAAGACAAGGTTTCTTTCATCAGATAAGATTCTGTTTCACTTTGGAAATGATAAATTTCTGCAGCTAAAATATGATAGTTTTCAATAAAATTTATCAATTAAAAGCTACTCAAAAATTTTGAGTGTTCCAATATCATACTAAATAAACATATTACTCCTTACTTTTATTTTTGGGTACTGTAATGCATAAGTAAATATTTAAAATTTAGCTAAATAATGCTAGCGTGCTTGATAATATTGTTTTTGTTTTTACTTTCGTATATCCATTACATTTTTCTTTCATGTACAATAATTACAAAAATGAAATTCAGTAATGAATAGTGTTACTGTAGTGATCCGAATTGAAGAACAATTTATGAATTAATTTTTTTAATAAACAGATTGTTATTGGCATTGACTTTTTTAAAGATAGCAGAGACTTTATGAAGTTAATTTCATTTTCAGTTAGTAGTTTACTAAGTGAACATCAAACAGCAAAAAGAAGCACTGGAAACATTTTGGACAATAAGAAAATTAAACTGATTTCTTTTTATAGGCGGAAAATATCGATTACATTAGGTAGAATGTTTAAACTGTGTAAATTTCGTCAAATTATTCGAATTCCTCCACATCGATTTGGTGAAGATGTCGTTAAATACTTGGAAAGAAAAATAGGTGAAATGTTTATCAATAAGGTAATAAATAGGATGAGCGTATTTTTCAAATTTAATTATTTACATTTAGGTTATCCTAAACTATGGCTTGGGCGTTTGTGTGCACAGTATTGAAGAAATTGGAGACAGCATTACATTACCTGGTGATGGCGGAGCGCATACTGAAGGTAAATCTTTTCATTCGTCTTCTCTTTGCATTGAAAGAAATTGCAAAATATTTGGTTTTATCAGTAACGTGGAACATGATCGTTTTTCATCCTAATATTGGAGAAGTATTGAAAGGCGAAATTTCAAAATGCGACAGTACCGGCGTAAGTGGTAAGTTGTGATAATTTTTGCATTTCGTTTTACTGCTTGTGTAAACAGCATCCGAATGTAAATTGCTGAACAAGTTTTAATTTAGTTACAATGACATTTTTTGAAGATATATTTATCCCAAGGGAATATTTACCACAGCCATCTAAATTTTTACAAAATGAGCAAATATGGTCTTGGCAATATGAAGTTGATGATGGTTTCGCTGAGTTGTTTTTGGAACCAGGTCTGTCTTTTATCATTCATGACAAATATTATTTTATTTATAAAAATTTCAGGTAGCAAAGTTCGGTTTCGAGTAATTGATGAAGTTTTTAAAGATATTCCAACTCAGGTCAGCGATGATAGTCAAGAGAACACAAATCAAAAATGTTATGAAATATACGGAGCAATGAACGATACTGGCTTAGGCTGCATCTCTTGGTGGAATGCTTCATAAAGACAAAAATTTATGTTCCATAACTCTATCAGATGTTTTACATTAACTTTTCATTGCATTTACAAGTCGTTCCAATAAAAATATTGGTCCTTTTGCGAAAGAAAGAATTTTTTCTGCGGTGAATTTCTTATTATATAACAACGTGTAAATGAAAATATAGTAATAATTGAAAAAAGCTTTCACTAACTACAATAAAAAATATTAGAAGCAATAAGAAAAAGTAAAAATACAGATTTTAAACGTGAATTATTACAGTTTTCAATAATAAAAATTCAGCTGTAAACAACTTACGCAAAAATATTTTGACTGTAGCAAGCAAAATATTAAATTTTAACAATTAAAATCTTTAAAATATAACTGCATCACACTTTACAAGTAAAATAATCTTTTTCAATTCATCATAACCTAAAGTTTTTTTTCATATTACCGTATTTAAAAAATTAACAGAACTAAAATATTCAAATATAAGACAATAAATGCCATTTCCTATAAACAGTATTTTGCAAATTTTTAGTACAAATTACGTTCTGAATGCTTGGAGTGAAAGAGTACTGCAGTTTACACTTACTATTCATAATGAAATTATCACCGAAATATATCGTATTGACATTCATTTCTTGGACATCTAGTGAGTGGTCTTACGTAAAATTAAAAACTAGACATTATTTATTTATATGTAATAATTGGTAAATTAATACATATACTTTTATATTTAATAGAAAAAACGAATGGAATAACGATTTGTTTAAAGCTGTAACTGAAACAAAGAAAAATAACATAAAAATCGGAAGAAAGTAAAAGTAACAATTATTTCAATCGTACAAAAATGTAAAGCACAATTAAATGATGAAAAGAATAATATAAATGCTGAGAGAAAAGTGAATTATGTGTCAATATCCACTCCGAATGCTTTCAAACCAATTTTAGCATCTTCAACTTCCTAATAAAATCATATTTATTTAGATTTGTGAAAACCTGATGCGAAAAACCTTACTTTAAATAACTTTTCTGCTTCAGTGGGACGGTCTCTCAACTTTCGGACGTCATAAATTAATAAATGCACAAAATAGGCCTACAAATGCTTTGTAAACATCAGAATACTCAGAATATTTTAACCATAAAACATTTTGTCTACACTTACACCAAAACCCATTAGAGAGAATACCGGAAGCTTAAAAATGACAACTTCAAAATGAAATATTTTAATGAGTTACAAATGAAAGCATAAACTTACTAAAATGACGGACGTGAAAGATAAAAATGGTCTAAACACCCATTTAGTCAACGAATGAAATAACAACAAAAGCCATATATAAATATACGGCAAAATAGCTTTTCCAAATTTGTCTATCGGACGATGAGCTGATGCCATTTGTTCAATAAAGTCAAAAATGATTTTAGGCTATACGTTGCAAGAAGAATATAATATGAACTGCAGCCCCACGAATTAATTATATTTATTTACTTATGATTGCCTATAGTAAATAGTGACGCACAGGTACTATTTTATGGAAGGCGGTTAATACTTATCAAAAAAAAATTTAATGAAGGTTATGTTCCTTTTTTAAGTTTTTATTTTAAATGTGACTGTTTTTAATAAAATTTTTATGCTCAGTAAGGAAGACTTTAACTTTTCATTATTACTATTTGCATGTAAGTTTGCAAAGCAAAGCCAGTTTTCATCTGACTCTTTAAAAGGCATACAAAATAAAGATATTTTATCATTAATTGATAATAAATAATCTTCCGTTAATCAATGATTGTTATTTAAATTTTGATTAGTTGATAGTAGCTGATTTGCAAGTTTTTTTTAAGTTAGTAGATGATGGAAATTTAAGAAAAAATATATGCATGCGTAATTATGCAGTTTCATTATGCTTTGTTTTTGCTATTTTCAGTTACCTTATTTTATTAAATTATTATTTCGAAGATGACGATGCTCGGTCGAAATTTTACGTCGTCGAAGCTCAAAAGAATTGGAGTTTCTCGTTTTGATGAGAGCATTAATTTGAATTTGGCTCGATTTGTGCGCGCATTGATTGAATATTCTGCTTCAAACAGCAATCAACTGCGCTCATTTGAAACAGGCCAATTCTTAATTGAACAAACGCAAACGGTATAAAAAATCGCAGGTAAGAGTTGAACAATAAAATCCAAGCATAACGTTAGCAAAATAGAAACAACAATGGAGCATATACGAGGTATAAATTTCAAATTAAACGAAAAGATGAAAGTAGGAAAAACAGATGAATAAGAAATTTTCATAAAAGCCTTTGCTGGTGGTGTTGTTGCTTTTTTGTCTTTGTTATTTGCAAAATTGATTAACTTTGCCTGTGCAATAATTTTGCAACAGAATTGGCAAATGTTGAAATTGATAAAATCTGAAAATTCAGCAAAGTGAATAGAAAGTAATAGTAAGTGAAAGTGAAAATTCGGCAAGTCAGTTTTTCCATGACTATTATTCTAAGCGTTCGTTTATCAATTGTGTGTGCATGTGTGCAGTGGATGTAATTGGCAGAATCGTCAGGAGATGGCCGCTTGACCGTTGAGAATCGATCTGGCCAATTCGTCCAAATCCGCAGCGGAAGTTTTAAGCCTCGCCCCTGTCTATTCGTTTAACTAGCTAATATTTCGATCTGACCACAGCTTCAAGTGTACGTCAATTTTTGGATGTTGTATTCTTTTTTCTTTCCTTTCTGTTCTACTCTTCTTCCAACAAAAATTACATCATGACGTCAGTGGATGTGAATAATTTTCTTTTTCTTTTTTTGTAAATCTATTTCGTCACCATCATCACCAACGTTCTATGATAAAATTAACAAGTGTGAAATTTCGTTTGTTATTCTATTTTAGTTGAAAATCGTGTCCCTTCTAAGTTGTACTTGTGAAAAAATGAAATTAATAAAACGAAAAAAAAATCCTACAAATACATATAATATGTATACAGCATTGTTGTTATGAAAATATGATGAATGAATTACATTTCAAAGTATATATAATAAAGAAAAAATTGTTCTATTCTGTTTTACATGTTGCTTGGTCGTGTATTTTCACTTACTATTGTCAATTAGCATGTATTGATTGAAGAATGGAAGATTGCAAAGTATTGAAATGGTCATTGAACAACAACATTAAATGACCGGGGCTAGCTTTAAATGCTGACGCAATATACTGGTCACGTATTGCCGCTAAGTCAACTGAACACATATATACATATATATATATATATATATATATATATAAGCAACGACGTTGACCAAATTTTATTAGACTTGCCGAAGTTGTTGTTATTCAGTGTGAACAGAAGTCATCATGCTAGTTGGTGGTGGTGATGCTGGCTGCCGTTCTGCGGGTCAGCTTCTATCCTCGATTCATTTGCTTCACCAATAAAGCTTTGTGATCAAGTTGAAGGAAAAGTTTACTTTTCTCTGAACAATATATATATATATATATATATATAACTACTGCCAAAACAAATTTTACAATTGATTTTTCAGCTAACCTGTACTTCTGTCCTTCCACTGACCACGAAATATATTTTACACTACTTGTTATCAACTTTATTCTTTATATTATTATCATCATCACCACATTTCATGAAAAAGGTAAATTATACATTTATTCATCCATTATGGCATTGTTATTAATAATGAAATGACATAATTGCATCATTTTATAAACAATCATCATTTGAAATGCAATACGGAAATACTTTTAACCTACATATTACAAACTAACATGTACATTTATTACACTAATTCAAGAAAA
>NW_003526941.1:9438037-9545196 GCF_000181795.1 Trichinella spiralis | reverse complement strand
TTTCTGTGGACATCTAAGTGAGGTGGGTCTTACGTAAAAACTAAAAACCTAGGACATTAATTTATTTATATGTAATAATTGGTAAATTAATACATATACTTTTATATTTAATAGAAAAAACGAATGGAATAACGATTTGTTTAAAGCTGTAACTGAAACAAAGAAAAATAACATAAAAATCGGAAGAAAGTAAAAGTAACAATTATTTCAATCGTACAAAAATGTAAAGCACAATTAAATGATGAAAAGAATAATATAAATGCTGAGAGAAAAGTGAATTATGTGTCAATATCCACTCCGAATGCTTTCAAACCAATTTTAGCATCTTCAACTTCCTAATAAAATCATATTTATTTAGATTTGTGAAAACCTGATGCGAAAAACCTTACTTTAAATAACTTTTCTGCTTCAGTGGGACGGTCTCTCAACTTTCGGACGTCATAAATTAATAAATGCACAAAATAGGCCTACAAATGCTTTGTAAACATCAGAATACTCAGAATATTTTAACCATAAAACATTTTGTCTACACTTACACCAAAACCCATTAGAGAGAATACCGGAAGCTTAAAAATGACAACTTCAAAATGAAATATTTTAATGAGTTACAAATGAAAGCATAAACTTACTAAAATGACGGACGTGAAAGATAAAAATGGTCTAAACACCCATTTAGTCAACGAATGAAATAACAACAAAAGCCATATATAAATATACGGCAAAATAGCTTTTCCAAATTTGTCTATCGGACGATGAGCTGATGCCATTTGCTCAATAAAGTCAAAAATGATTTTAGGCTATACGTTGCAAGAAGAATATAATACGAACTGCAGCCCCACGAATTAATTATATTTATTTACTTATGATTGCCTATAGTAAATAGTGACGCACAGGTACTATTTTATGGAAGGCGGTTAATACTTATCAAAAAAAAATTTAATGAAGGTTATGTTCCTTTTTTAAGTTTTTATTTTAAATGTGACTGTTTTTAATAAAATTTTTATGTTCAGTAAGGAAGACTTTAACTTTTTATTATTACTATTTGCATGTAAGTTTGCAAAGCAAAGCCAGTTTTCATCTGACTCTTTAAAAGGCATACGAAATAAAGATATTTTATTATTAGTTGATAATAATTAATCTTCCGTTAATCAATGATTGTTATTTAAATTTTGATCAGTTGATAGTAGCTGATTTGCAAGTTTTTTTTAAGTTAGTAGATGATGGAAATTTAAGAAAAAATATATGCATGCGTAATTATGCAGTTTCATTATGCTTTGTTTTTGCTATTTTCAGTTACCTTATTTTATTAAATTATTATTTCGAAGATGACGATGCTCGGTCGAAATTTTACGTCGTCGAAGCTCAAAAGAATTGGAGTTTCTCGTTTTGATGAGAGCATTAATTTGAATTTGGCTCGATTTGTGCGCGCATTGATTGAATATTCTGCTTCAAACAGCAATCAACTGCGCTCATTTGAAACAGGCCAATTCTTAATTGAACAAACGCAAACGGTATAAAAAATCGCAGGTAAGAGTTGAACAATAAAATCCAAGCATAACGTTAGCAAAATAGAAACAACAATGGAGCATATACGAGGTATAAATTTCAAATTAAACGAAAAGATGAAAGTAGAAAAAACAGATGAATAAGAAATTTTCATAAAAGCCTTTGCTGGTGGTGTTGTTGCTTTTTTGTCTTTGTTATTTGCAAAATTGATTAACTTTGCCTGTGCAATAATTTCGCAACAGAATTGGCAAATGTTGAAATTGATAAAATCTGAAAATTCAGCAAAGTGAATAGAAAGTAATAGTAAGTGAAAGTGAAAATTCGGCAAGTCAGTTTTTCCATGACTATTATTCTAAGCGTTCGTTTATCAATTGTGTGTGCATGTGTGCAGTGGATGTAATTGGCAGAATCGTCAGGAGATGGCCGCTTGACCGTTGAGAATCGATCTGGCCAATTCGTCCAAATCCGCAGCGGAAGTTTTAAGCCTCGCCCCTGTCTATTCGTTTAACTAGCTAATATTTCGATCTGACCACAGCTTCAAGTGTATGTCAATTTTTGGATGTTGTATTCTTTTTTCTTTCCTTTCTGTTCTACTCTTCTTCCAACAAAAATTACATCATGACGTCAGTGGATGTGAATAATTTTCTTTTTCTTTTTTTGTAAATCTATTTCATCACCATCATCACCAACGTTCTATGATAAAATTAACAAGTGTGAAATTTCGTTTGTTATTCTATTTTAGTTGAAAATCGTGTCCCTTCTAAGTTGTACTTGTGAAAAAATGAAATTAATAAAACGAAAAAAAAATCCTACAAATACATATAATATGTATACAGCATTGTTGTTATGAAAATATGATGAATGAATTACATTTCAAAGTATATATAATAAAAAAAATTGTTCTATTCTGTTTTACATGTTGCTTGGTCGTGTATTTTCACTTACTATTGTCAATTAGCATGTATTGATTGAAGAATGGAAGATTGCAAAGTATTGAAATGGTCATTGAACAACAACATTAAATGACCGGGGCTAGCTTTAAATGCTGACGCAATATACTGGTCACGTATTGCCGCTAAGTCAACTGAACACATATATATACATATATATATATATATATAAGCAACGACGTTGACCAAATTTTATTAGACTTGCTGAAGTTGTTGTTATTCAGTGTGAACAGAAGTCATCATGCTAGTTGGTGGTGGTGATGCTGGCTGCCGTTCTGCGGGTCAGCTTCTATCCTCGATTCATTTGCTTCACCAATAAAGCTTTGTGATCAAGTTGAAGGAAAAGTTTACTTTTCTCTGAACAATATATATATATATATAACTACTGCCAAGACAAATCTTACAATTGATTTTTCAGCTAACCTGTACTTCTGTCTTTCCACTGACCACGAAATATATTTTACACTACTTGTTATCAACTTTATTCTTTATATTATTATCATCATCACCACATTTCATGAAAAAGGTAAATTATACATTTATTCATCCATTATGGCATTGTTATTAATAATGAAATGACATAATTGCATCATTTTATAAACAAATCATCATTTGAAATGTAATAGGGAAATAAATTTTAATTAAATATTATAAACTAAGATGTAAATTTATTAGACTAATTTAAAGAAAAAAGAGTATAAAGTATATATTAAAAAAAACATCGAGCTGATCATTAATTATCACGGTGGAAAGCATTTGTTTAGCAGAATCAATCTCTGAAACAATGTCAAGTGTAAAATTTATTCCTTAAATTTCCATTTGGAAAAGAATTCTCAGTTTCACAACGTGCCAACATTTGACAAGAAGAACATTGTACTTTTGCAGTTGAAATATTTAATAGGTCAGATGGAGATTTTATAGATAAAGTTAATCTATATTTAGAACAATAATTGAACACTTTATTAACCATTAGTAAAATATTCGTCGAATAGTATGATGATTATATTTATCGCTAAAATTGAAACTACTATAACAATTTAAAATTTATATTTCAAATCAAATCGACTACAACAATTAGAAGTTGTGTGATTTTTTGGCAAAATTCTTCATCTTAATTAGTTATGAATGAAATTATTACGCAATTTGCAGCATTGATAAAAATTTCTCTTAAAATAAGCAAATAAAAAGTGCGAACAGAGTCAAAGTCATGCTGAAGAACAATTATATGTACCTCCTCCTCATTTTTGGCAGCTCGGATGTCATTCCAAGCTGCTGCTGCTGCTGCACATTTGAAGAAACTTCTCTGAAAACAACTGTTAAAACATTTTAACGCTTTCAAGCTATTGTTGACAGCCGATGAAAAGGAACCTTCTTTTACTTTCAAGACGGGATCTGTGTTCTAACAAGATGATTTACTAGAGCTTCAGTTGTGGTGGCAAAGCGTGCCTGATGTTTCTCAACTTATGCAATTCAAGAAATGCGTGTGCCTGTCATTTAAGTGCAGCTGCTGTCCTTCGCTCACCACCTTTTCCTATCTCTATCTATCGTTGCCTTGCATGTTGAACGTATAAAATTAAAATATGAACGTACGTGGTGGTGCACAGCTTAAAATTTCACCCACTGGTCATTCATAGCATATCGCCCTGCTGATTCAACATAATTGGATATTCGAATACATTTGCATGCAAAACCTTTTGTTCAATCACAATCTACGAATATTTTTTTACTTAAAAAAAAAGTATTTTACTGATTTTATGAGTTTTTTTGCAACTTATTCATCTGCCTTTTATTTTTGCAATGCATCATCTTCCGCTCATTCTACCCTTTTCCAGGTTATATATACATACATAGATATATCTTATTTAACAAAATATTTTGTTTCAACTCATTTAAATTTAATTCAATTAAATCATTATTTTATTTATTAATGACATCAGAAAAAAATTGCTTTTTATTAGTAATTTTAAAATACCTTATATGAAATTTCTTATTTCTTGGATTCACGCATAAAACTGTTGGGGTAACTGAAGTAATAATAATATCTCTACATGTGTTATCACTGTGCTTGCTGATAAGCAAAACTAGAATTCACACAAATTCATTGTACATCAATGCATGCATGTCTGATGTACATTTTGATCAAAACTGGTAATGAAAATATGAAATTTACAAAATGTGAGATTTGTGAATGGAAATTTCCAAATTGCACTCTGATTTCAATGTCATCATTATTCTCATTTAGCTGATGATGATGATGATGATTCATTTGAAAGAAAAAATAATTAAATTATCACATGAAGAACTGTGAATTTATAAAAAGACCAATTATTGTGTAATAGAGAAGAAATGAAGAAAAAGTGAAAATTAAGAAGAATAACCGTAAAATTTAATGTACGAGAATCATTTGAAACGTCGAACTTGTGTCCTTGCTTGCTTAGTGGGCCCAGCCTAGAGAAATGCATGTTGCCTATGACAACAGCTGCTGATTAGTTAATTTAAATTGCGTCGATTTCAAGGCGGTATTCGAACAATGATCATCAAAGTAGACGGACACTGCCGAAGCAGCTGCTGGATCTTTTTTTTTCTTCTTCTTCTTCCTGTAACACTCGCCCGGTTAGTCATTTTTCATAATCGTTGCAAAAACAAGCGCGCTTTCACGCTGAGCTTTGGTTGTTTTCAAAAAATTTTGCAAAATTTGCCTCAACTTGCCCGTGATTTATGTCCAATTTGCACCAAACTTCTCAAGATATTTTTTCTGCAATTTCACTGCTGTCGTCAACTTTCGGTGAGAATTGCTTTCAGCAGCTGAGTTAATTTGCAACAGCATTTTTCGTTACTTATTATTTTATCAAAAATATTTATTTATTGTAACGATTGATCGAATTGAATGAGCAGAAAATTATTAATAATAAAGTTAAAAACAACAGCCTAGCGTAGTGTAAAATATTTTTGAAATATTTCACTTGAGAAATGAGATAAGATCATTCTGAATGTGTGTTTTCGAAGTTTTGCTATAAACTTCAATCAAGCGAGCAAAGCACTGATCGTTGGTTGAGCAGAAAAAGAGAAAAGTTAAACAAAGTAAGTAAAATTAAAAGCTTGCTTTAAATTAGCATAAAAATAAGTTCATGCCAAAAATAGATTTTTCCCATCACTTCAGGCGGCAGTGTTGATTTCATTTGCACGATCGGAAATCGAGTGGAAAATTGCATTTCGCTTTTATTTACTTAGTTATTCAAAATTTGGTCCTTCTTGTCTTCGTTTTATTACATTTAACGGATGAATCAGTTCTGTTGAATGTAACAGAATAGAATAGAATTGTTTCAAATTCGAAAAATAATCACAAAGCTTTTTTAAACTGAGATGAGCATTGAATAATTAATTACTTGACGTTTCGAAAAATACAATTTTCTTTTAAAATTATTTGCTCATACATTATTATACAGTAACATTTACAACTGGAAAGTTGTGATAAAAACAAAATGAAAAAAATCGAATCAACTACTACCATTTGCTTTTTTCCTTTTTTTGCTAATTCATCCAATATATAGAACGATGTGCTAATAGATCGATCAAATTGAGACGCCAATTTGAAACATGCCATCATCATCTTTCAAAGAAGAAGTAAAAAAAATAATTAATAAATAAAAACAAAAGAATCATCTCCGAACAATTATTTTCCACTCCACCTGGTATATTTTAGCTGATTGATCAGACAAACGGCATTGTCAATTTGTTCATTTACTTTTTTTTACCTAATTGCACAACGGAAACGTTCGATTCTATTTATGAAAAAGCGAGCGAAATTGTCAAAATCTGTGAATGCAGATTTTCAAATCCAATGGCCTTCTTCTTCTTTTTATTATTATTATTTTTTCATCCTTTCCCTCTCCAAATTGCAACGCCTTTCTATTCTGTGAAAAGCCTATTTAAAATGATTAGTGTTTCCGCTAGGAAAATTTTTATTGCTTCAAGTTCAGTTGAAGTAAGCTCGTGCCACAAATCCGTTACTGCCTACCCGCCTGCCTGCCTGCCTGCCTGTCTCCCTTTTCTACTACCTACCCAGAGCTTTTTTCACCAGTTTAATTTTAAAACAAACAAAGCCATATAAACTACCTGGACATTATCGTCACCTCAACATTTCAACATTCCAGAAACAACGAGAAAACTGTTGGTGGTAATGAAATCTCTTTGCAAATTATAAATATTAAAATATTTTTTCTAATATATTATTAATATACATACATCTTAATTTATATAGTTATATGTATTTCTTTTGAAATATATTCCAACTAAATCATGTAAACAGAAAATGTCAATCTGAACAGAACGTTGCCCTGATTTCATATGCTTCTCTTGTCAGTCAAATGATGAACATATTAATAACTTTGCATAGCAATGACCAGAACATAACTGATTTCAAATGGGATTGTGAATTAGGTTTCTTCACCTATCCTCTGTCAATTGTCATAATATCCAGGTGTTATTATAATATATTTTCTACAGTCATATAATTATATATACATGCTGAGTGAAAAAATCTGTCATTTATATTCAACTGATAAATTACAATCATCACCATTGGAAACAACTAGATGTTCGACTGGATGCATTATATAAATATTATTTTGAAGTAGAAGAATTTTCATGAAGAGGAAAAAGAAAAGTAAGAAAATAAATTTATGCATAAAGAAGCTGCAAATAAGTGTTGTATAAGCTAAACAGCTGCTGTCCTTCGCTGAACGTGAAAATCATTGGACAAAGCTTTTACACCAATGACGAGAATGAATCAGTGCTACCAATTGGAACAGATTTTCTTCTTAATCAACCAGTATAGGTTAGGTTAGCGTGCAATGCCTAATTTGGTTTGGTCTGTACTATTCGGTGACGAATTTTTCTCACTATGTAATAATAATAATAATAATAATAAATGAATTGCTAATTTTCTCTTCGGTCATTCTTCTGTGTACCCACCCAATGGATATCGATTGGCAATTGGTTACAATGTATATATTATAATCTAGTATTTCTGATCATCAAATCTGGTGGTTTGTTATAATATTTGAAACTTACATCCATACTCTTCCACTTGACATTTTTATTGTTTTCTTTTTTTACTTTCAAATTTAGAGAAAAATTGATTATTGCCTTAATTTTCCGAAGAAAAACATTTATCATCTGACAATAATTATAGCATTACTACTTCTTTCTTCCGTGCGCGCTAATACGTTCTCCTTTCAAACAAAATCATAAATTTCTAAATTGAATTCAATTGTGATAATATATTTTCAGATACAGCGTCAGGAAATCAAATTCAAATTTTGACCATTTTCAACATCCGAAAATCGATGAACATCGTCAATACAAATACTCCACTGATTTTTTTCTCTCTCATCTTTATTACGTGTGGAAAATTTAGTAAGTTTTATTTTGATTATGAAATTTCTTTCAAAATTTTCAATCAACTCCAATAAATCTTACTCATAATAATAATAAGTGATAATTATAAATATATTAATTGAAAATAATTTGATTTAAAATATAATTATCATAAATAATTATTAAAAAATTAAGCAATAAATTAGATGTGCAAATGTTTGAAAGATGTTTTCATTAAACAAGCTAATCAATTCACCTTCTCGGATGGATAAGCCATTCTGTTGAAAAGAAATTGCATGGTACCCACTAGCATTCGGTCTTTTGGCCATCCTTGTACAATGATTATTTGCTAATTGACCTCTTGGTTGGTCGATTCCACATTGAACAGATTATTGCTTTTTGCTTGATGCTTTCTCATATTTATGCCCGATCTCATCGATTGGATTTATAAATACGTGATGATGATTCTCGAAACAGATTTTTACCAATTTACTGACATCTCATCCCCTTTCATTTGCGCAACAAAATGAATAAATGAAATTTCTCTATTCTTCATAAAAACAATACTTTCATTTTACAATAAATTATTAATAATTCTTCTTATTGTAAAAGTTATTTAAAAGTGACAAGTTTTTTTTGCACATCAATGGCATGATAACAAATTTAACTCACCACTGCGCTTCATGAATAAACAATGCAAGTAAATGTTTCTGATGAAAAGCATACTGTTATTTTTAGACGTTCTAATTGTATAACTTTTGACAATTACTTTTATATATGAAATAAAATTTTTATAATTTTTACAGTCAGCTCACCCCCTAAATTGGAACACGAATCAGAGCACGTTGTATGGTTTCACATATCGAACACTGGACAACCGAATAAATTTTCTTTGAAATGCGAAGCTACCGGTGATCCCGAACGGTAAGCAATGATAAATTGCAATGCTAATTCCACTCCCTGTACTATGTGTAACGGGGTAAATTGAACTGTTTCAATTTGAGCATAACCGTTTCTGAAAATTCAATTCAACAATTTACACACATTGTCCAAATGCGAACTTTGCAATAAGAATAATTTAAATAATTGCTTAATGTGAAATAAGTGACGCGTGAAATTCCTTCCTTCGATAATTTGTAGCAAATAGCAAAAATGAGAAATTGCCTTTATACAAACTATACACGTCAACCAAGTCGGCATCACAATAAGCACATGCGCCGTATGTTTCAAGATAAGCTGATGGAACCAATCTTATACGTATTCTATATAGTCGCCATCGCTTGTCATCGCTCCCATGCGAGAAAGATGCAATCAATTTTTGCCAAAGCAAAGTACTGCCAGAAATAGTGGTATATATATTTGTTTAGTCGATGCAAAATTGAAAGTCTGTCGCTTGAAGCGTTTAGTATCTTTTCATGCGGAAAAGTCACAGCTTAATTTCCAGTCAGTCATAACTCATATATTTATAATAACTAGAAAATATTTAAGATACAAAATCACTCAAACCTTTTCATCATATTCTGTAAACTATTGTTTTATTATGCTTCTGATTTCTGTTTTGCATTTCATAATATTCCCATAAAATTCAATTTCTAACAGATTATAACTAGCTAGCTGCTTAACCGTTGGAAAGAAAATGTTGCATTGTCTAGCGTTTTCCACTCATTGCAAAGCTAGCTAGCTGTCACAGCAAAAAGTCAATCTAGAGAAGCAGCAGTAGCAACAAGGAAGATAATCATTTAATTTAAAAAGAAAAACATGAACAGTTTGCGTCAAGAGACAATCTCATTTCCTTTAACAATCTGTTAAGTCAACCGTCAAAAAATGAAAAAATAACAATACCTCGTTATATTAAATTTACGCGTTTATTTAACCAAAAATAATTTAAATACATATATAATTTTTAAAATTCATACATTAATTCTTTATTAATAGTAGATTTTAAAGTACTGAGCTGATTTTATTCAGCTCTTTTCAATGAGATTGGGCAGTATTGCACGCGATAAGTGCATTTGGTAATTTAATTTTGATTTTCTAAACATGAATTCTAAATGAACATCAAAATCAATTATAAATTCCTCATTCGGTGGCATGATTAATGGGAAAATTATTCCGTATCTCACGTCAAAACAATTTTTACATCTAATTCCATTATTTGTTTGCATTAATTGAAAGCCTCCAACAGTGATCTGATACGACCTCAATTTGAATAAAATAAACTGATAAATCTATCTTTATTTGCGTACTATGCATTGCAGTTTTCCTTATTCTTTTAAATGTTTTACAACAATAACCATTATTTTTTAAATTAATTTAATGAACTGAAAAACCTTATACCGCCGGAAAGCAATTTATACTAAAACTTAATGTTTGTTAATTAACTAAGAAAATTTGAACACAAGAGAAAAGTACATATATGTATGTGTATGTGTGTGTCATTTTACTGATGTTCATATCTGGGAGAGTTTTATTAGCATACAATTTTCCGTTTCGATCCATGTCAAGGTGAAAAGGTGACAAAACTGACAATTGGACCCTACCGGACATTGCCTAGTGATAATGCGTATTATATCTGTTCTGAAAGAGGCATATATACTTGCAAACAATAGACTGAATTCTTAATGCTAGGAAACTGAGAATTTGCATTTTAAATGAATGAAAATTAAAAACTACCTCTTATTTCGCAAGTTTGTTCAAAAGAGCAAAGTACGTTTGTTGGCCTTGTTTTGAATTAGCTTAAATTAGTATTGATGATTTCATTGATAAATATTTTATCAATAAAATCATGTTCGAAAAAACAGGAAGTAAAATTTTAATAAAAATCAATAAGGCAATTAATTGTTAACTACGTTGATTTGACTAACTGAATTATTTTGTAGTTTCATGTGGTTCAAAAATGGAAAATCATTTGTTGTTGATGGACACCGTGTAATTTGGCAAAGAGCCGGCCAATCCGGTAGTATTACATTTCTACACCCTCAAGTCGATGATCAAGGCTACTATCAATGCAGCGTATCAAATATTTATGGTGTGGCGATGTCTCATATTTTTGAAGTAAAAACTGGAGGTAATTTTAAATATTCTCATCTTAAGTTTAAATACATTTCAAAAATATATATTCAAGTTTTGAATTACTTTGATCGACGGCCCGTGAAAGATGTTATCGTTGAAGAAGGTCAACCTTTGACATTAGAATGCAATAAACCTTACGGTGTTCCATCACCCACAATATTTTGGTTATACAGAGATTTGAAAAAAAGTTACGCTATGGATACGATTCACCGAGAACATATAACAAGTAAGAAATTGCAGAACACAGAACTCTAGTAATATTACATAGAAAAGAAAAAACAATAAATGTTGTGTACGGATTTGAAATGATGATGATGATAATTTCAGTTGAATAAAATATACCGTAGTATGTTAGATAAAAAATAAAAAAAATAAAGAAAAAACTTACAGTTCATTTATTTTCTAAATTTTACAGTTGATGGCGATGGAAATTTGCAATTTTCATTTGTAAAAAGCAGTGACAGTGATGAATATCGAATTTATCAGTGCGCTGCAACAAGCCCTGTTTTGCATGATGAGTATCGTGCCGGAGACGAATTTCGTTTGCTCGTATCTCCAACTGAAAGTAAGTTTATTTGTTATTATGCATAAATTAGAACAGATTTCATTCTTTTGAAATGTAAAAATACTTTTTCCTGTCAATTTATTTAGAAAAAACTGCCTCTATTAAAAAATTATGGACATCACCAACTAATATTGTCCTGCAAGCAGGAAATGATCTGCACTTAACGTGCATCTTCAGTGGAAGGTAATCTTTCAGTAGAAAAGTTTAAATATTTATGAAATATACTTTCCTCTTTTAGACCACTTCCCTCCATACACTGGTCAAAGAAAGATGCTCAACTGCCAACGAATAGAATTGCTCATAAAAATTTTGGAAAAACCTTAATCATAAAATCAGTAATAAGTTCTGATAAAGGGACCTATATTTGTGATGCAAATGGTCTAGTTCGACACGAAATGCATGTAGAAATATTGAGTAAGTTCATTCAAAGAAGTTAAATATCTATACATATCTAAAATTAATTTCGACGAAATTCAGACGCTCCTCAATGGGTTGACGGACCACCAGCAGACCTCAACGTTGCTGAAGAAAGTAATGCTGAATTACATTGCAAAGTTTTCGGTGATCCCCAGCCTATCGTACGATGGTTTATTAATGGACAGCCAATAACTGGTATACTTAATTAATAAAAAATGTATAAAATAATAAATACATGTACTTTAAGATTTCTCTGAAAATTCTCGTCGGCTTCTTTCATCAAATGGTGAAATTTTGAAAATAGTGAATCTAAATCATGATGTAGATACAGCCGTGTACCAATGCAATGCCTCCAATCCTTTAGGATATATTTTTGCGAATGCTTTTATAAATGTATACGGTATGTTGTTTATTATATGAAAAAAATATGGAACCAAGTACTAAATATTTGATCTTGTAGCTCATGCTCCTCGTTTTACTACTGAGGAAGACGAAATTGTTCCAACAATTCTTGGTCAAGATGTAGATTTGGATTGCAGCGTTGAAGCTGCTCCTAAGCCTGAAGTTAAATGGATGGACAATAAAGAGCGGGAAATTAAAGATAGTCGACCTCGTTTTCACGTAAAAAAGACTATTATTTATCATTCAAGCTTTTTTACATTTATTTGTAATATTAGATTCTGAGTAATCACACACTACGCATATCAGCTGTTACCGCGAAAGATGCTGGCCTGTATTTTTGTCATGTGAACAACAAATATGGTTTAAATCGAGCTAAGAGAAAGCTCGAGGTTTACAGTATGTTCCAACCTTTTCCCACATTTCATAAATTCAAAGCGATTTTATCACTGATAGAAGCAACGCAGTTTCTTGTTGAACTGAAGCCTGCAAAAGCAATCATTGATGCAAATTCGAAATTCAATCTCTTTTGCGAAGCGAAAGCAGACGATCGACTTGAAATAGAATATTTGTGGTATAGAGACCAAATATTACTAAACAATGCAAGTGACAATGCATATAGGTAATCAAATTTAAAAAATAAATTCCTAATTAATAAATACAATTTTTTAATAGAATTGACATCCCCAACAAACTCGAAATTGTGAAACCAAGAGGACGTCATTCTGGAATTTATACATGCGTTTCAAAAACAAAAGTTGATACACTGAAAAGCAAAATGCAACTAATTGTTAAAGGTATGTAAACCCTTTTCTTCAATTTCTACGACAAAGTGCTGAATTGAATTGCTTTCGAAGATGTCCCAGAAAGCCCAAAATTACTAAGTATCGATTGCAATGAACGAAGAGCATTAGTAAGATGGGCAGCAGCTTATGACAATCACGAACCTATTACAAAATATACTGTCGAATATGAGACTGCATTTCACAAAAATGTTTGGATTCCTGCCTTGGTGAGTTATAATTGCATTTTCAAACATCCAAAATTGTAATATAAAATCTTGTAGACTGAAGAACAGACTGACCAAAAAACATTTGAAGCTGTAATCAACCTCAGTCCGTGGGTCAATTATACGTTTCGCGTAATAGCTTCTAATAAAAGAGGAGCTGGTACACCTGGATATTTGAAAGCAACGTGCCAAACACCTCCATCTTACCCTTACACAAATCCAAAAAATGTAAGCGCTGCTGGTACTGAAAAAGACAACCTGGTGATTTATTGGGAGGTAATGTTCTACATTTCTCACAGCTGCCATCATTGCCTTAAAAATGTATCATCATCACAAGCAACATTACTCTTTTAAAATTAATTTTAGCCGATGAGCAAAGAAGAATGCAATGGTGAAAGATTTCGATATTTAATTCGATATCGTCTTGATGAACCTGGTACCAGTTGGGAAGAATTTGAAGTAGAAGATCCACTTCAAGATCATGTTGTCATTAGAGATCAGCCAACATTTCGAAAATATGTTGTTCAAGTACAAGCTGTGAATGCAATTGGACGATCGTTGATGACTCCAGAAATGTATATTGGTTATTCAGGACAAGACAGTAAGCTAAACTTTAAATAATACCAAAATCATGTTTCCATTTCCGTTTTTTAATAATAATATAATCTAATCTAGTACCAGTAGCAGCTCCAGAAAATGTCAAAGTTACTGAAGTGATCAATTCAACAAGCATAGTCTTAGAATGGGATCACGTTGATCCTGATTCCGTCCGCGGTCATTTCTATGGATATAAGGTAAAAATACAAATCTGCCTATCAGAAAAACGGATCATCTTATTTATTTAGATCTTATGCTGGTTGGTTAATGATGCTGGAAAACGCGTTACAGATAAACCAAAAGTTACACTCGCACCACCAACCGAACGAACTGCAGTTTTGAAAGATTTACAGCCTATGAGTACATATCAAACAGCTGTCTTAGCATACAATTCTATGCATGATGGACCTACAAGTTCTTGGATATACATAACCACTCCTGAAGGAAGTACGCACATATTTCATATTCAATTATTTTCATTAGAATTACAAACGAAATTATTTTTTCAGCACCATCTGCAGTTAGAAATTTACATGCCAAAGCGTTAGGCGCTAATACAATTTTAACAAGCTGGGATGCTCCAGAAACTGCACGGGGTCGTTTACGTGGCTATTACATTGCATTTAAAGGTAATAATATAATACTTTATTATTATTTTGAATGCTAAATATTTTCTTTATTCTAAAGGAACGACAGAACAAGAAAAGGAAGAAGAAACTTGGGTGCCTTATCCACGATCATTTTACTTGTATGAAACTGCAAAACCGGCCACTAGATATGAAATATCTATTTGGGCTGAAACTGGAGGAGGGGAAGGTGAAAAAGCGTATAAAATCGTTAATACGTGGGATGTGCAAGGTAATGAATAATGTTTTTTTTCTAATTAATTTAAATCAAAAAATAATAATTCATTCAGATCCTGCTAAACCGGAAATGAAAATTACTCTTTCGGATTCAAATTCCGCAGAAGTGATATGGTTGCCACCTAGTAAAGGCATGCCTGGGACGATGTTTTATGTCAATTATTCATTAATAGGTTATTTTAAATGATACATTTTATATTTAAATTAAAAAATTATTTCATCACTCCATTTTCAGGATCAAACAAATGGGAAATTACCGACACTGTCAATGTTCCTCAAAAGCAAGTGATCATAAGAAATTTGCAACCAAACGCTGATTACAGCGTAGTATTAGTGGCCAAAGATGGTGACCGTTTTACAGAATCTGAAGCTCAATTTTTTCACACGGTAAACAGGACAGTTCTTATACCTGACATGACCGTGGGTATGCCTATCACATTTGATAAAATATCTATTGAAAAAATATGTAATATTTGCTTATTTATGTAGAACAAAGCCTTAGTGGTGTTGCCTGGTTTATAGCCGTCGTTTCAGCAGGTGGCGTTTTAATTGCTTGTTTGGTTATTTTATATGTTTTCCGTAAAACCAGAGGAGGCAAATATTCAGGCAAGTTCTTTAAATTGCATGATTTTCCATTTGCAAAGCAAAATTAAAAATTTCTTACATACCATTTCAGTTAAAAAGAAAGAATTAGAAAGAGGAACTAATGCTGATCGAGATGAAGAACGCACCTTTATGGAATACCAATACGGCACAGGTTGTACGGATATCGGATCTTAGCAGTACAATGAAAAGCTAGTGCTGCTATGTTATGACCAGTTAGAAAGGATAAAAAAACAGCATACATTTATTATGTTTCTACTTGTTGAAGACAGCACTTTTTGTTAAATAAACACTTGTTTCCTTTGTATTTTCATTGAAACTGACAAAAGAAATACAAAAAAATGCATTTTGAGGAAACATTTTGGCGGAACATATGTAAATCCACTATTGCCTAAGTGTCAATAAAAAAACACAGATGTAAAGAATACGCATAGTGCTTTAACATACACTGCTTGCTAATGCTCAGTGGTGAAGATATTTTAAATGAAGCCTTTTTTTAACATACAAAGAGACAGACTAACCGCTAAGAATAGAAAAGGCTCTTTTCAGTTGAGCCTGTTAAGCGCAAATATTCTTAAATTCACCCTTTAGAACATATTTGAGCAAAATAACAGTACTGATAAGTAATAATGAGCAGATAACAAATAAACAAATAAAATAAAATAAATACCTAATAAAATATTGGTGAATAAAAGGAAATGTTGTCATGGTTCGGCAAGCGATTTGAACTCGTGTATCAACTTCTTTTTTTCCTGAATAGCTTTCCACAGCTCTTCTTGTTCTTTCTTCACTTGCAGGCGATTTGTTGAAACATCTTCATCAGTTAAGTGAGTAGACAATTCAATTATCTTAAATTTCAAAAGGATTAAAATAATAACAAAAACAAAATGCAATAAAACGTACGCTAGCTTCGGTCTCATGAAGCAAAAGTCTGCAATTATTAATAGCTTCTGCATCGCTAACTGATTTGAGCAACTGGTGCAAAACGCAATAATTAGCCGTTTGCAATAGTTTCAATTCCGTTTCACGGTCAGTAAGTTCTGCCGTCACTTCATTATCGTCTTCTTCAATACCATTCAACCAAGAATTGCATAGCTCCTGATCGTTCCAATCAACAAATTCAATCGAATCTTAAAATTAAAAAAATAAATACATTTTGCCATAAAAAAAGTTTTCCCTTAATTTAAATGTACCAGATTTCATTAAAACAATTTAAATACAAAAGTATGATAAATTATTTGATAATTTTTACTTTCTTTAATATCACTAGCACTTCGACGCGTAGTGGGTCCTCCATCCTGTCGAATACTGTTCAAACTTCCCATGATTCTGGCAATATGCTGATTTGGATGTCCGTTCAATTGGGATTCATTGCAACTGCTGTTATCAGTCATTTCGGCAGACGTGTCAGTTTTATCAGCGCTAAAGCGGCGCTTTCTTGTGTCAACCTTTGTAGAAACAGACGAAGCATTTCGTTTCAAATTATCTCGCCTTTTCCTTTGATCCCTAAATAAATAATTAAAATCTGAATAAAACAGAACAACTGAAAATGAGTGAAACAAATAAATACATATATGCATGTTTATTTTTAAAAAGTGAAACGATTATTTCAAATTAAACAATGTCAATCCACTATATTCATTTCTGAACATTTTTAATTCAAACAATTAATTTCATTCCTAATAATAAATGAAAACATTAAAAATAATAAACGACTGATAATAAAAACATGAATTTCATTAATAATTGTTGCTCAAATAAATTCAGATTCAACCTATTCAAAAATGTATAATTCAATATATTTCAAAATACTGAATATTCTGCCAATAATTTTTAAATTAAATGTTGAATATTATATAGGTCAAAATTATTAATTTATACTGCAATATAAATCGTGCTGAAATAAAAGTTTTACAAATTAAACCTGAAAATCATTAAATGTATGAGAAAAATTTTTGTTAACATAATATTAAAATCAATAAAATCAACCTGTGGTACTGTATACAATAATCAATAAGATTCAAAATAATATGACAATCGTAACATCAACATATTTTCTATTTTTAAACAAATAACTGTGTTTTGTGCATTTCTTGCCTGAAATATACTGCTTTTGTGCTAAAATCGGTTCAAAGATTTTCAGTTACCTACTGCCATCTATACAAACAAAAGAACAAATAAAACGGTTTAATTACCCGGTTCCTTTATCTTTAATCGTTGTTAAACGCCAATGAGTTTTCGAAGAATGCGGTGATCGATAGTATTCTGCTGACTTCATTGAGTTGCTTTCTTGAGCAAACTGTAATAAGAGTGTTCTGTCTGCGTCAGATGGAAAATTTAAATATTCCTGAACAAAATTCCAAAACCTATCCGGTATCGGATTAGGCACAGTATAATAATAACGAGCGGTGGGAGATAATGCTGATGGGTCAACTGAAGTGTTTTCGATCTCTTTCTAAAATCAAAAATTTCTGTTATAACAAATGTATGTTTTAAAAAGAAAAAAACAAAAACGAACATTCTGAGATACTGTTGGTGTAGGTATAAAAATTCGTTGTCGTTTCAAAGGAGTTCCATTGACAAGTGTTGTACGAGGAACTGATTTACAATTTTTGTCCGATGCAAAACTTGAGTTACAACTGGATGAGCACCTATAAGCTAATGCTGAAGATCTTCCGGATAAAATGTCCAATGAACGATGAAGCTCGGTAGCACGAAGAAAAATAGCATTCAGTGCAAGATTTAGATCGTTACGAAGCCTTGAAATGTCCACCATGCCCAGAGGTTCCGCTTTCAAATCCCGAACTGCAACTAAAACAAACACTTGTAAACATAATATAAAGGCAGAAAACAATTTAAAAACTATTAAAACATGAATTACTGCTGTTTCTGAAAATTCAATAATAATGATAATCTAAAATTAAAAAACAATTCTATAAAATTAATATATTACAATTATAAATAATTATTTGTACATATATTCGAGGAAACAATGCAACATACAGCTTAAACAATTTAAAAGAATTTAAAAAATAAATAAGTAAAATAATATAAAATCAATCATTATATTTGATTAAACAAATAACAAAAATATATTTATTGAAAAAATATACGGTTAATCTTAATTTTCTATAATTTCAAAAACTAACCTGAAGAGATTACGGTACAGCGTTCGAGGCATCCAGCAGCATTTAAGTTTGGCCGATCAGGAATAACAGTTTCGATGTCCGAATCATCTGAAATGACCAATCGTCTGCAGACCTTTCTTCCTCTTCTTTTCGGACTAGCGCTTGAAGGTGTAGATGTATTGCTTTTTTCCACTCGGCTTGAGGACCGACTTTTCATAGCAAAATTCCGCGATTCCGGTGACCTTTATCTGAATGAATAAAAACCAGCGAACAATGAACATAAAAAAGAACCTGACTGTCATTTACAGTATGAAAACCTTAAGTTTTCAATGGTCGGCTGATAATAAATATATTTTAATATTATAGTTATAAGGAAAAAATAAAATAAATGAAAAAAACAATCAATTTCATACTATCAGAATAAAAAATATCTACTAGTATGACCGAATGAAATAGTAATTGGGTTCATATGAAATCTATTTATTTAATCAGTTAAAAAATAATTATTAATGCAGCTTCATTCTTTATTTTATATTCTTGAACTTCATTACTATTAATCGTGCTTTACAGTCTAGTTTGAAAATCAAAAGTAATGTTCTATATTTTTAAACACGTGAAATAGGTTACTTTGTTTTATGTAGAGCATTATTTTGTTAAGTACGAAAAATGGAGTGGGTTAAATGGAGAAAAAACGCATTATATATATGAGCATTATTTAAAAATAAAAGCGATTAAATCTGCTTTAAAACTTTTTTAAGGAAAAGTTGAGGTCAAAGACAAAAATTATTTTCACTTTACTGCGTAATTTACATGGTTTTGTTGAAAAGTAGTGCTTGACTTGGTACAAACGACAATGAAGACATTTTCAACTGCATTACACATAAGAAATTGTGTTTACAACAATGCGAAAGGACGTCCTATGCTTGTACAGCTTTCAAAAAGATCTTTATCAAATGAAATTATTTCACTTCATCGTTTCAACTTCTTACCGTTTGATGTGATGCAAGATTTATTAATATCAATTCATGAAAACTGTTCTCTTCCATGGTGGGCTTGCATTGCTGGATGCACAATTTTGGCAAAAGCGGCTACATTTCCTTTAATGGTGATATCGCAACGAAACTCTGCAAGATGTGCCTTAGCTGCACCACAAATAGAGAAAATGTTAAAAGATTTACAGTCTAAAGTTGACGAAGAAGCATTTCGTTATTCTTGGCCAACAAAACGTAAAAATATTGTTTATCGTTTAAATGTGAGAAATTAAATGCTTTATTTTTTGAAAATATAAAATTTCAAATTAAAATGAAGCAATATTTTTGCTATTTATTTAGGCAAATCGCATTGTTAGAGAAATATATTCAAAATACGATTTTCATCCTGGTCGCAGTTATGCGCTTGCTTATGCTCAGTTTCCATTATGGATCACATTGTCTATGTCAATCCGAAGTATAGCAGAACCGTCATTGTTGAATGAAGGTAAATTAATATTTTTTGTTAAGCAGAAAATCCGTATTTTAATTTTTTTCAGGAACGAAGACCCATTTGGGAATGCATGAGGGCGGACTTTTTTGGTTTAAAGACTTAACAATACCTGATTCAACTTTAGCTTTGCCTGTGTTATTGGGTATCTGCAACTATGCCATTTTTAAAGTAATATCAGTGTAAAAATACTTTGCATATTGCAAATTGCTGAAATTCTTTAGCTGCATATGCCTGTCATTAATAAAGTTACGCCAACAATGAAAAGCAGAGCATACATTGCTTTTGGAATTTGTATGAGCTTCGTTCTTCCTGTGATATCAGCTCTTACTCCATCAGTAAAATTTTCTATAGTAAAAGTGACTTTTACAGTTTTATTGAAATATTTAGGCACTTGGCTATTTTTGGTTGCTTTCATCTACTTCCACCTTGATCATGTATGTTGTCGTTAAGCAACGGAAGCTGAAGAAATTGTATGGAATTCCACCATTACCATTTGATTCAAAAAATCCCTTTTCTGATATGTGTAAAGGATTTTTTAAATCGCCTTTTGTATGAAAAATGAATAATTATATTTTTTACAATAAATTTCAATTACACACATTCATATATGATGCGTTCAGGTAGTAGTAGAAAAATTTGTAAATCAAAATTAAAAGAAATTGAATGTAATAGCTTAATGATCTAAAAGTTATTGCCATGGATCTAAAACTGACCATGCAATGTAAAAATAAAAACACGTTAAAGATATCTCATAAAAGGTTTGCATTGTATTTGCTTTAAAATTTTTTCTTAATATTTTTTAAACTGAAACCCTAAAATATGCCGTTTATATGATAAAATAATTCTAATGATTGTTGTTTTTAGAAAATGAGTACTTATAAATTTCAAAAAAGCGTTTATAAATGATTAATACTTACCTTCGACTTACTGTAATCAACTTCAGTTTTCTTAGGTGTTACTTAATATTAAGTTTAATTGATATTAGTTGCAATGTCTCAGCTAATCGAAGACTTTTTGTCTGTAACTGGGACTACTGACCACGAAGTTGCCAAGTTTTTTCTAGAGTCAAGTGATTGGAATTTGGAGGTAAGACTTTAATTTACCTTGATACTTCAAAGTTTTTACCCAAATCTTTTAGTAAATAATTTCATGTTTTTAAAGCTTTTTCAATTTTTGTGTTTCGCCTGTTTTCGTTTGATTAAATGTTTAGCTTCTAGTTGTTGCGGATGAAACTGCTGTAGATACGATATCAAAGGGGGTGCGTGCTTATCGCGTTGTATTTTCGATAGGTCTTAATTTTTTTCAGCATTTTCACTTATAAGAATTTTTTTCGTATAATCTTATGTTTTAAGGGAACATTTAATAGACAAATTGATTATTCAGTTGAAATTGTTATTTCTTTCGTTGCTTCATTAATTTGTTAGGGTGAAATATTTAACTCTTAATTTTCAAAATGCATTACATATTATTTATTTATTGTTTTTATTTATAGTATATTTGATACAGTATAATTCTTTTTTACTACGTATGATAGCATTTTAAAATATACATAATGAGCAGCAGCAATATTTTATTAAGTGAGGTGGTCTGATTTTTGTGATTTGACTTTGAAATTATCTCCTCTAAAAGTCGATTTTAGAAATTTTTTTTAAAAAATGAAACATTGATTTTCCGTTGTTGTTGGTTTTAACTTGATTGTCATTATTATTCACCGTAATGTATTGTGACCCAGAATTGAAATGAAGATTTCTTTTTTAAATATTATAAATTTGCTTTTGATGTACCAGCATGTTGCATAAAATAATAACCTTTGAATTTTTCAGGTTGCTGTCCAAAATTATTTTGAAGGGAACGACGAAGATTCCGATTTGTTTAACGTTAGCGAAACAGCTTTAGCTGCTTCTCCTGCTCGTTTGACAGAATTGGATTCTGAGGAAGAATTTGTCGCCAATTCAGAAAATAAAGTGATTAATCCTACCAACGTTTCGGATTCATCTCCAGAAATGAGTCGAAAGTTTGCTACACTGTTTGACAAAGATAAGAAATCTGGCCGTTCGAGTGACTCTGATGATGAGCAGCAGCCATTTTATGTTGGTGGTGGACACAAAAGGTGAACTCTATTGAACGTCTTTCAAATACATTATACATTTCATATTTGTAATTAATTATCAATATTGTTTTACACAAGCAGAAAAAAATAAGCTTGGTTTTTGAATAGTTCAATTTGTTGAGTGATCGGTTTCGGCAACACATGAATCATGTATTATTATTTGTATTCATTTTGAGTGATTTTAGTGGTCAGCAGGTACTTGGACCAAAGCCGGATGGAGGACACCACATTGTGGAACACATGATTGAAAGTTTGAAAAAGTGAGTTGCTATGAACAAGAATGCATAACTTTACTGACATCTGAATCAATTAGGCACGGCGCTGAAGTAGTCAACAAACAAGAAGAAGCTGCTTCTTCTCAACAGTCAAAGTTTGTTGGTCCTGGATTTCGTTTGAACAGTTCTTCCGAGACACCACAAAATCCTTCTCCACCAGAAAACAATGAGATCAATGTAATTCTGCGAATGTGGCAGAATGGATTTACTGTCGATGATGGTCCGCTGCGCAAATACGAAGGCAATGAATCGTTTTTGAATGACGTGATGAATGGGTACGCATGTGAGCTGTTTTCTTGCTTTGTAAAACAATGTTGATGTTATTGTTGTTTTTAGTAAAATGCCAGAAGAGCTCGTGAAAAGTCATCGTAATCGTTACATCACGTTGGATTTTGAAGATCGTCGTATGGAATCATTTAAACCGCCTGCACGGCCGAGAAATCCGTTTTCTGGTGAAGGTCATATGGTGGGAAGGTAGCTGATTCATAATAATACTTTAATTTTAGTATTAATTTTTTTTTAATTTCAGCTACGTTCCTGCGGTTAATACTGGAAAAGGAAACGAACAAGTTGCAGACGTGGCCAATGTTGTAGCAAAGCCGGTGGATGAAGGCAAACCAACAACTACTGTAGTTGTTCGTTTGTTGGATGGATCTAGAGCCCAGTTTCGCGTAAATGTCGACAACACCATTGAAGATCTGCGTGCACACATTTGCAAGTAAGCATTGAAAGAAAAGTTCCTGCATAACGTTTAATATATTTAATCCATTTGAAGATCTCGACCGGAATATGTGAATGAAAATTTCGTTTTAATGACCAGTTTTCCATGTGCGAAGTTGGATGATGAAACTAAAACTATAGAAGAATTGCATTTGGAAAATGCAGTGCTTTTGCAGCGTCGGTCAATATGAGATTTTTAAAAAGTTGAAAGAACAAATATTAATTTTAATATTGGTTGGCTAGATAGAGATGAGACTTCGCTTCTCATTTTGAAATAAAAGATGGTTTATGGGCATATTAGTTGTTGTTTTCAGATTGCGTACGGTGGTTTAAATGCACACGTTCTTTTCATGCTGAATTTGTAAATTGTCATTTTGATAACTGTTTCTTGCAGCATGACTTCTAAAGAATTGGTTAAATTTTTTGGCATTGACAAGCTTATCAATGCGTGGAATATTATCAAGCAGAATGGTGGCATTTGGAGAAGTTTGGTTATGGCTTATCGGTAGGTTTTGTATGATTTCAGTTTGAAGCTGCTAATAATTCTGTTGTATATTTGTGAATTTCAGTACCGATACAGTGAAAGGAGGTAATCTGATCGGTATAGATGAAAATGGTAATCGTTACTATGAAAACAATTCCCTATACGTACCGCGAAATCGATGGGTTGTCTACAGTAGAAAGGTGTGGCTAAATTACGACGCGTCTCAAATTTCGGCGGAATGGCAAGTTGCTGTTGAAATTTGAAAAAATAAATCCTTCAGTGAATTTTTGAAAATAATTTTCAATCAGGTTCAACTGGCTTCATCATCAAACCGACATTCCGCCTACGGTAGAACGTGTAAAACAGCGCAGTTGGATGTTGCCTCATATGGAAAATATGAGCGGAACCGAAAAACGATTCATTACATACAGTACAACTCGTACAAAAATTGAAGCTTGGGTACCTACAACGAAGAAAACAATGTGATATTTATTAATGTTTTAAAAATGTTTCGTCATTTTTATGCCCATATTTTGAAAATATGTCGCTTTGTATAAAGTAGTTGCTGTAAAATTGAAAATTTATTAAAAATTATCCGAATAAGAAGAAAGTTACAGTGTATTAGCAGCAGCAGCAGCAGCAGCAGCAGTAGTAACAAACAGTATAGGTGGTAGTGGTGGTGATGTGTGTGAAAATGATAAATGGCACAAATCAAATAATTAATTTAACAATAAAAACCTGTACATGATGATGATGATGATGATGATAAAATGAAAAATGATTGATGTTTGCTTGTTGGTAGTAAGTACTACAGATCTATTCCAGTGTCAACTTTGCGCATCGATTCAGTGTCACTGATACTTTCTAAATGGTGAATTATTGAAAAAAATAAAAAAAAATCAAACGATCCAAATAAACCTTGATATTTGGGTTTGTAAACGTGTTTGTTGATCCTTTGAAGACGTTCGAAAACCGCTTCGTTGTTTGTTTCCACGTCGTTTCCTATGCGACTACCGTTATCATCTGAAAAATTTTAATTAATTATTATCGTGTTTGAATGAATCACGTTCGTTGTCGGTTTTTTTGTCAGCGGCATACTTTCATCGAAACCTTCTCCTATGTACATCGTTTTCACTCCATAGTCGTCATCATCTTCGTAATAGAATGTAGGCGCGTGGGAATCTTCGCTATAAGTTCGACCGTAGG
This sequence comes from Trichinella spiralis, assembly GCF_000181795.1. NCBI lineage: Eukaryota > Metazoa > Nematoda > Enoplea > Trichinellida > Trichinellidae > Trichinella > Trichinella spiralis. The sequence goes on along the minus strand of NW_003526941.1, from coordinate 9,520,431 downwards.
TGAAATTTGGCGCCGCTGTATTTCCGGCCATCTCTGCTATGCTCTTTTCGTCTGAAGATGCAGCTCCATTTCCGTTTGGCAATTTTTCCATTGATTCGGCCAATTTATCTCGTGAACGGAATCTTGAAAGAGGTTAAATAAAAAACAACAACAACAATGTATATACGACGATGTATGTACCTGAAGTAGATCATCCAAATGACAATCATGATGAGCACAATAACACCGACCACGCCTCCCACGCCGCCGGCAATGTAAGCTATACGCTGCTGACTGGGCATGTAGCGCACTTCGCAGTGGGTGCCGGTGAACGTGTCTTTGCACTGGCAGAACGGATCACCGTTGTCTGACTTTTTACACACTGCATCGTTGGTGCAAAAATTGATGCAAGAATCTTCGCAGAAAGTTCCATTCCCACGGTAGCCAGGTTGGCATTGGCATTCGAACGCTTCGCCCGGTAAATCCAAACACACCGCGTGCCAGTGGCAGTTGTGCTCCAAAGTTTCGCACTGATTCGTAGAATAGCATTCAGATTTTTGTGACGCACCTGCATTTTTAAACAAAAATTAAACAAACAAACAAACAAATAAACAGTTACCAATGTCAGCGGTGGTGTGATCTTTCGGGCAAGCGAGACACTGTCTTTGCATCTTTTGATCTTGATAAAATCCCTTCTCGCATGGGAAACATTTTTTGGTCGATTCGTCCAAATATTGACCTTCCAAGCATAAAGCTGAAAATGGAAATATCCTTTTGTTTTTACAATACACCACCAATTGCAGAATGCCTGCATTGCGATATTATTACGTAAATTGCACTGTTCAATCGAAATCGAGCCTTTGCCTTCTGTGGTCAAACCCGCAGGACAAGACTCACAATGGTCATTTTCATTTCGTCGACGATAAGTGGCCATTGGGCAAGGTTGACAGTCTCCACCGGCCGACAATTGCATACCATCCGGACAGATATCTAAACACAAATTGATTGATTTGTTTATTGAATTGAATTGAAAAAAACGTCCAAATCTCACCACTGCATTGCTGTTTTGAAGTCGATACCGTATCGTAAGTTGACTTTCCAAGATCACAATGTATGCATTGGAATGAACCAGCTGAAGGCTGATAAAATCCATAACCGCACGGTTCGCAGTTTTCTTTTTTCAAGTTGTAAAAATGACCGGCCGGGCAGGATTCTAAAATTTAATAATCAAATAATAAATGAATAAATCAAACAAGCAAACAAACAAACAAGAAACCTTTGCAATCAGTTCTCTGACTGCTAGCAAAGCCGGTGGTCGTGTGGCCCGCAGGGCAAGCTTCACATGCAAGCTGTCCCACTTGATTTTGATACATACCAATTGGACATAGTTGGCACTTCAATGTTGTAATGTTGAAAAATGATCCCATTGCACAAGGTACTGAAAAGTAGAAGCGTGCTGCATGCAATTGGATAAATTTATTTCATTTTGCTATCACTCTTACCGCACACGTCGTTTCGATTGACTTGACCAATAGGACAGTGGAAATCATCGGATATTTTCAAAGAACGCAAATCCGGAGTTCCACTAGGCAAAACGGAAGAAAAATCAAAACCGTTTTCTTTGACAATATCATCCTTCAGTGTATCAATAATGTTGGCTCTTATGTCGGAATGACGATGGCGCACTGGATCTCGGTTGGCAACGAACGACAAATCCACCCTGTATACATCGGATGCTTTCACTTGGCGTTTTTGAAATGTCGACGCTGAAGCTCTGCCCATGCAAGAAACGGTCACATTTAAACTTGGACATCCAATTTCATTGCTATTCCTAAAGCCAAACAAAAATTCCACAAATAAGATCGGCTTTTTTTGTAAAAATATTTACAATAGTTGATTTGTTGTCGGCTTTACCTGGCTTCGCAAAGATTCCACACAGCGTTCATCGTTATGAAACGTTTGCGAATGCTCGATTCCAAAGTTGCACGATTCGCTTTACTGCAAGCCACCGATGATGACGGATAGTCCAACTGAACGCTGACAATTCGAACTGACGGAGACGTAGCTGAAATTTTGATAAATTAAACGAATAATATCCCGATATTAAAATAATCTTTTTTTAATAATAATTACGGGAACAATCAGGGTAACGAAATTCGCCAATACTATAACGAGGCCTCCAAAATCCATCGTAACCGCAGGTGTAAAATTCAGGTGTGACTTCAGAAAATTCATAACCTTCTTGACAACGAACAGTACAAGCTTCGAATCTGCAACAGGCAAAATTTACAACAAAAAGAAAATATCAATCCAAACGATGTAAAATAAAAATTTACTTCATATCTGGTCCCCAATTAAGACAATAACTCAATCCATTCTTTGGATCTGCCAACGTTGGACAGAATGATTCTTGCACACGAAGATCAAACATACACTGGGCAACATTGCCAGCTTTATCGTATGCAGCATAGATTACCTGAAAAATTTGTTTACCAATCACAAAAAAGAATTAGAATAATAAGAAGAAGAAGAAGAAAAAGAAGATAAATTTTATTCTGTAATTCAGTAATACTTACATGGTATAATCCTTGACCGAGAACGGTGCCGGGTTTGATGTTCCGTTCGATTCGTTCCAAAGACAATTCGTCAGTGAAACTCGGTTCAGGCCATTCAACTTTGCTCGATCGCTCTTCAGATTGTTTGTTAATATATTCCGGACAGCCGTGCACTTTTGGTGCATTTTTGTCCAACATCTTCGACGGATCACAGAGTTTAACGTCAATACTGCGCTGACAAAGCGCCTGGCCACATGTGGAAGGTGCCACACGGTCCACTTTACCGCTTAGACGATTGAAGCCTGTCCATCGCAATACCAAATTGGCCAGCATGTCGTCCGAAGAACGGCAATTTTGAGCCAGCCGAGGAATTTCCTTTTCAAAACTCAGGGTACGATTCCATATGTTCAAACGACTTATTGATCCAACAAATTTCGATTCGCCTCGTTTATGACCGTTCGGTGTACCAAGTTTAACCCAAGCACTACAATAATAATTAAAATTTATAATTAATAAAGTAAAACTTATAAATACCCGTACCTAGTATTCAAGTGTTTCGTCTTGCTTTGATCTTTTATTGTTGCAACACGTATTGAATTCCAATACAATGTATAAATTCCCATTGTAGAATCCCACTGGAAAACGACATTGTTCCAATTTCCATCGTCCACTCTGTGCTGCTGCGGAAAGTTCAACAGAACACTTTTTGAGTGTTCATTTGGAAATTTCATTTCCACTCCACTGCTACTGACCACTAACAACTCTTCCGCAGTTTCTTCTTTATTAAACAAGCTACAATTCAAAAAAACAATTATTTAATTTATTTAAATTTACACAACAGCACAGCAACAATTGACAACAAAAAGCATGAACATTTATAATTTAAAAAAAATAATAAGAAATAAACTACTCTGAATTACCCGCCTGAATAAATAGTAAGGAAAGTTGCAGATTGACCAGGATGATCGAAGCGAACCCATAATGCCAAAGTCATTACTTCAGATGAAAAAGGAAATGGAAGATCCAGAGAAGCAAATGACGGTAGAATTGGATCGTAGAAACGCAATTCAAAGTCACTATCGACTGTTTTATCACAGTTGATTCCAGTTTTGTTGAACATGCATTGACAAATATGTCCATTGGGCATATCAATACAAGTAGATCCAGGTGGACAAGGAGACGTAGCACAGTCGTCAATATCGTTCTCACAGTAAAGACCAGTAAACCCTAAATTCATCGTACTGATGTAAAATGAAAATATTACATCAACAAAAATATATATATAAATACAACCTGCTGGACAAATGCATACAATCGAAACTTCACTTTCTGCGCAAGTGCCACCGTTTTGACAAGTATTCTCAGAGCACAGTTTCTGTTGATACTGGCATCCCGAACCAAAGAACCCTTTATTAAAAAAATAAATGATATTCTTATAAATACTATTTAAGATTTTAAAAAAATATCCCACCAGGAGGACATTTGCAAGCAATTTCATGTCCATTGTCGATACATTCGCCTCCGTTGAGGCATGCATCAGTGAAACATGTCGCTGAATCGATTTCACAGCTTTTTCCATCAAACCCTTTTGGACATCTACAAATGAAGTGAATAAAAGAAAGATGAATGATTATTTTCAAACTTGTCTCTACTGATTATTGTTTTATTCGGTAACTTACAAGCAAAAGTAATCTTTTCCGAGATTCACGCATTGACCATTGTTTTGACATGGTTGGCGATCGCAATAATTCGCAGAAACTTCGCACCTATTTCAGAAATAATAATCAAAATAAAAAAATGAATATAATCAAATTTCAGTAAAATCTCTGAGCTGCTCGAAAATTTATACAAAAAATAAATAATACTGTTCAATACAACAGTTGGCAAATTTTTCACAACTTATTCAATGGAATGACTGTGTTGAAATGAAATAATTTAAAAATTAATCACTTTAAATTCTAAATAAATAAATAACAACCGCTATTACCTTGAACCAGTCCAACCAGCGGGGCAAGCACATTTAAAGCTGCTTACGTCATCTGTACATGTGCCACCGTTTAAACAAGGATTATCTTCACATTCGTCAATTTCAACCTAAATTGGATAAATTTCCAAAACAAACGGTTCAATTAAAATACTTTAAAAATTACATCACACAAACGTCCAGTAAAACCAGGTCGACATTTGCATGCAAAGCCATTGGTCAATTCGATGCACTGTTCACTGCCAATTCCGCAATGATGATCCATCGAACATTCCTTGACTGCTCTTTCGCACAGCATCCCTTTAATTAATAACAAGTGTAATTGAAATTGTAAACACAACTCTTCATATCTGATAATAAAAAATAAAACCTTCAAAGCCATTTTTGCAAATGCAAGAATAGTTAGCACCTTTATTTACACACAAAGCACCGTTCAAGCATGGCTCCTTAGCACAATGATCTACCTGATGTTGACATCTAGATAATAAAGATAAGAAAATTATCAATGTGCAAGTTCGATCAATTAATGGATTTTCAGCTAACCTCGAACCTTCATAACCGTCTGCGCATTCGCATTCATAACTGTTGAACTGTTTCGTACATGTAGCACCATTTAAGCATGGATTACTGGCACAATTATCAATTTCTTGTTCACAGTTTTTTCCTGAATGAAATAAAATAATTAAATTAAATTAAAAGAAAAATTATTCCACTTATAACAAACAAACCTGTCCATCCAGATTCGCATACGCATTGATAATAAAAATTCCTATCTATACATCTCCCATTGACACACGGATTGTCTGAGCAGAGGTCTTGCTTTATATGGCACCGCTTGCCGCTAAATCCGGGCGGACAATCACAACGAAAATCGTTAATTTCATCATGACAAGTTGCATTCACCGCACAAGGCTGTCCGGCACAATCATCTGCAAAAACAATAATGGATTCAGTTTTTCTAGTGTCATTAAAAATTAAAAAAAAACAAATAAATAATATCCAATTTACCAATATTAATATCACAGTTGCGACCGGTCCATCCTGCAGCACAAATGCACATGTAGCGATTCAGTTGTAAAGGAAGACAAGTAGCTCCATTCAGGCAGAGCTCACTGCCTTGTTTTTCGCACAAATTCACCATAAATTCGCAGCTTAAATAGTTAAAAATTGAATTCATAAAATAGATTTAAAAAAGAAAAAACCATTCATATGCTTTACCGTTCTCCATAAAATCCTGTTCGACAGAGACATTTCGTCGTGCCAATGCCGGGCAAATCTTGGCAAATGCCTCCGTTATCACAAACAACATCTTGACATTCGTTTTCCGAAAATTCACAACGTTCACCAGAATATTCTAAATTGTTTGTTCACATTTTTTCCCTATTTCTCTCAAATAATTAATTAATTAATTGTTCAATTACTTTCGGGGCATTCGCATTCATATCTCACTCCATTTGTTACACAACGGCCATTGTTGAAACAAGGCTGAGCTAAGCATGGATCTATGAGCTGTTCACAATGAATGCCCGTATAACCGGGTAAACATTGGCAAACTGCTACGTGCTCTACAACTTCCGAAACGGCTCCATTTCGACAATAGACCAAATCAGTGTAATTGGCTAAAATCAAGTCAATATGCTAATTGTCAGTGATGATAATTTTGAAAATTGTTCCAAAACTAACAACCTTCCAAGCATTCATTTTCCAAAACTGCCCCACTGTTTTCTGTATATCTGTCTTTTGGACATTCAATGCAAGCCGACTGACCTCTTTCAGGTTGGTAGAAATTTTTCGGACACGGCGAACAAGGTTGCAGACCAGAAAAAGAAAAATAACCTCCAGGACAAGATTCTGTAAAAAGAGAAAAACACTAACAGAAAGAAATAACACTTTCAATGATGAAAACTCAAAAAATGAACCTTTGCACATTGATATATCCGAGGCGCCGACATCATTGGTGAAGGTATTTTTAGGACATGATTCGCATTTGCGATATCCTCCTTCCTTATTTGGACTACTGTAAGTATCCTTTGGACACTGCTGACATGGCACAATGCCACTTTCACTGAACATTCCGTTGTCACAAACAGCTGAAACACACATGGATAAATCATTTTACACATATTACTTATCATTTATTCAAACACGAAAGAAAAGAACGCACAAAAATAAGAAAAAAAAACAATTTTCAACATTCTTACGTTGACAATGGTCGACCATTGTAGCACCTTCGTGCAAAGTGTACGTTCCAGCTGGACATCGTTTGCAGTTTATCTGACCATTCAAATCTTGATAAGTGCCATTTTCACACGGTCGACAAGTACCATTGTAAAGCCACGTTCCCATTGGACAAGGATCTGTGAAAGAAATATTTTTTTTCAAGCTAAAATTTGACATCAAATAAAAAGTTCAATTTACAGCATCCCGGCAATGCATTTTCAGTTTTTTGCAAAATTTCCCCTGGAGAACAGGAGAACCCTTTGTCAATTGTTGTGTTCGTTGCTTTCAAAACAGGGCAGCCGTTCTCTCCTTTGATCTCAAGCAGTGGTAACACTGCTTCTGTAGCACTCGGAAAATGAAGATCGAACATCGTAGCCAAAGTCATACCACACAAATTGTAAAACACTTCATCCAAAACAGTCGGCAATACTTGTATGGTATAATTGCCAACTACCTGAAAAATAATCAATCAATCAATCATTATTCAGTACACATTTGAAAAGCAGCAATAAATTCTGAAAATTCTACTCACTCGTTTGACTTCGGCAAAAAAATCCACCTCGACAATTCGCACAAACGCTTGAACACTTGCCGAGCATCTCTGCGAAAGTACAGTATCAATTTGTTGACTGACAGATGTCAGTGAGCTTTTGTAATCATTCAAACAACTTTCAGGTATAGTCGTCGCTATTGGATAAGAGACGCTAACTTTCAGCTGATATTTAGCCGGTTCATCAGCTGAAATCAAATACAAAATTCCCCCTTTTCAAATTCAAATTATTCACATCTCTAAAAATACTACCTATTGGTACACACGCTGGAGCAATAATACCCGGCGTCCATTTTTCATCGGCTTCACAAGAATATAATTTCTTGCTTGAATCCGATTCTAAAAACTGATAACCATCTATACAAGAAATGGTACACTTGATGCCTGATTTAAATGAGCTGCACGTCTTTTCCACTCCGGGAGGCAATAGAAGATTGCTTTCGTCACATCGAGGAGCTAAATATAGCGAATTATATATATACATATATTTCAATTTCATTCAACAAAGAACAATTTCGTTTTACTATCCAATAAAACTTGAAATCTGCACGATGCTTCATTGCCAAAATCATCTTCAGCTGTAACTTTCACCGTGATATGTTGTTTCAATTTCAAATAAATTTCTCCGGGTGAAAATGTCAGCTTAATTAATTAAACGTTTACTTACAGCATGTTCGAAAAGTAAACAAAAAAAAATAGAATTGACTAACAACCATTCTCTTACTTTAACAGTATCAGAAGCGTCGTCGATCATGAGATCAACAGAAGACCTGTTGAAAATCATTTGCATACCTGGAACATCCTTCGGTACTTCAACTATGTATGATTCAGGACAAACAAGAACAGGAGGACGATTGTCTGGAGAAAAATTTACATATTAATTAAGTTCAATCGTATCAATCTGAAAAATATGAAAAAGAAAACTACTGTTGCCACTACTATTTTACCTGGCACTTTGAGTTCAATTGAACACTGCGCCCAATTACCAGCCGCATCAAAAGCAGTGTAGGTGACATTAGTATCTTTCGTAAGAACGTGAAAATTCTGCATCTCTGGGGGTTCCGTTTTTATCCATGCTATTGATCCAGAATTATCTATTGCATTAGGAATTGGTATCTCTATTGGTTGCATCTGTCCATTTGCATCAATTGGAGCGTACAAGGGTTCCATTGGACAGTCAGTAAATGTCGGCGGCTCACTGTCTCGACAAATTGGCAATGAATCATTCCAGCCGAACTGAACAAATAATTTCACAAAATCATAAGCTCAAAAATTAAAACAGCCCATAAATACAAATGAATACCATAAATTCAGAATGGATCTCCGGATTTTGAAACAATGGCATTGAGCAACCAAGTAAGTCAAATCGCAAGCAAGGATTATTGTCAAATTCCAAAATTCCAATCAAAATATACCTGGCACGGATGAACTCTTTCAATTGAAAAACGTACATTTTATTATGATTTCCCGGCGGCATTTCAAACTCCTGTTAAAAAACACTTGTTTAGTTTGGTGAACAGGAAAAACCAATATCGCAAAGCTACTATTCCACACCTCTGGATAAGTGTCAAAGTTTTGATTGAAAAGACTTTTGTAAAACAATTGGAACTTTGTCACGTGACCACGGATGGCACCACTCCCACCAACACCGGCTAATCTTAAAGTCGTTATCGTATAGACGTGTTGAAGATCAACCGATAAGAACATGAAAGCGTCGGGTGATCCACACCATCCTCCGCGACTCATTCTAGCTTTCTAAATGGAAACAATTGGAAAGATGTTTTACGATTTGTACAGAAACATTCTTACATGTGGCTCGTATCCTCTAATTGGGGTTTCCGTGTTTGCTGCAAACGCTGTATCAGGAACAACTCCACTAGAGATGCCAAGTTCTTCTGTTTTTGGACATTTCGCACCTACAAACAATCCATACACACTCACTATCCGCCGCATTGTGAAATTTACAGTATGACAAAATTACCAATAATGCATTGCATGGCAGAAATTGGGTATGGCATATAACCTGGTTTACGACAAGTAAACCGAGCAATGTTGCCCTCTTCTACAGAATCGATGATCACATCACCATCCTGCAATATGCCTGGGTCTGGGCATACGGTGCCTTGAAAAAAAAAACAATAATAGCAAAACGTTAAAAATAGGCTAAAATCATTTGTAACGAAAAGATTCCTGTTATACCGTCGCAGTGCAAATCACCAAAATCCCAAGATCCATCTGCCAGGCAACGTACAATGTGATCACCAGCGTTGCTGGAGCCAGAGACAAAAAATGGTTTTCTGCATGTGAACAAAAAATTGCTGCCAAATTTGAATGATTGCACTTCGTCGAAATTTTTATAAATGCTGGCAGGTAAAAATTCAGGCTCACCGCAGTCCACCACTATTGAATTTTTCAATTAAACAAAATAATACAGAGCAAACAAAAAATTTATTTACATTCACAAGTTGGTGGAAGGCCTGCCAAACGGTAGTCTGGACCATCTGAATCAGGACTGAAAAGACACTGACGAAAATGGCTGAATGCAGTTGGACCATTTGGACGAGTGTCCTGTGCGCAGGTGATGGTGACATTTTCTCCAAAATTAATTAACTGACTACCCGGATAAAGGTGAAGTCCAATTTCCGTATCATTTTCAAAGTTTGCACATTTTGCGGCTAAAAGGAAAGCAACAAATTCTTGATTTACACTTCGCGTGAGTGATTATTATGCAAATTTACGTGAGCAAACAGGAACCGAAGCATTCCAATGACCGTCGCTCATGCATTGCAAAAACTGTGATCCGTGAAGCTGAAATCCAAAATTGCAGACAAATTCAACAACAATTGGATATGAAAACTTCGTCGCAGTTGAAACTATATCACCGTTTTCTGGTGGTATCAATGAATTGCATGTACGAGCTAAAATCGAAAATATTATAACAAAATAGAATAATAATGATTAATTATTTGAAAAAAACGCATATTTACGAATGCAAGATTTATTCAGTCCAAAAACATCACCAAGACGAGTTCCGGATTCTTTTGGATGCACGTACATATCATTTTGTCCATTTTTCGTGAACAACTCGTATCCCGGGTGACATGAACATTCATATTTGCCGGGTCGATTAATGCACAAATGCTCACATCCTCCTTTGTCAATTAGACATTCATTGATATCTAAAATAAATAAATCAACGAATTTGAACAAATCGATCGATCATAATAAAGCCAATTTCTAATCTATGTGCTGCTAAACAAAGTCAATTATCTAATTAAAATAAATAACCCCCCCCTCCCGCACAAAATAAAATGCAGAATTTTTTCAAAAAAAATATGCTATTCACATTTCTGTTCTCTTTGTTTTTTAAATAAAAAATGACAGTTAATTAGAAACTTTTACAACATAAAAAAATAGATTTTGTACAGAATGAATAAAATATTTCCAATTTAATGAAGGTAAAAAATAATAAGCAATTCGAAGAGAAAGAAAAACACTTTTACCAGTGCATGATGTTCGTCTGCAGCCTTGAAGCTCCATTATCATGCAAGGAGCAGATTTGTATTCCTCAATTGTTATTTTAACTGCCTCTGCTTCAATTGGCTCAGGAAGCATAATAATGCCACCATTTGATTTCAACAAAATTTTCTAAATAAATGAGCAATAAATTAAATATTCTGCAACAGAAAAGAAATATTCCATCTTACAGAACCATCATTATCAACATATTGCTTAAGAGGATGCGTAGAGTGCAGACTATATTTCAATGAAATCGCCATCACTTGTGCTAATGTGTTGTCGCTGATTTTTTTAATTATTACAGCTTCGATAATTCTAGGTTCATCCAATACAATACTGATACTGTTAGCACCCGGTTCTGGCAGTTTTCCACACCAGCCGGAAGTGGCAATGTTCTTGGCAGGATATTTCCATGTTTCACTTTCACTTATTATTGAATCTGAGGGAATGGCCATTGATTTGATAAGCTCAGATGTAGAGTTGCATTCTAAAAGGGCACAATGAAAAAAAAGATTTCACACATTCATCAGTAGACATGTCTAATATTGAACTTACCCAATTTAGGTTCATATCCTTCCAGACATTCACAAGCATATCCACCTTGAAGATTTTTGCAAGTTGTCGTCAAAGACGAACAATCGAACATTCCATCTAAGCGACACTCGTCGATATCTTCGCAGACTGGCAGTTCAGTAAACTGCTGATTATCTTGACAAATGATTTCCCCTTTTCCGACCATTTTGTAACCTGGCCGACACTCGACTGGTGTAACGTCGCCGGAATAAATTTTTAAAGCGTCTGTTTTCAGTAAAACATTTCCCGTATATGAGATTGGTTCACAGCTTAATTCTTAAAACCAACGCTTAATTATTTATCACTTCAATATCAAAATGTTCCATTAATTTATACTTTTGCAAACAGGTTCAGGAGAAGACCAGCCATCCATTTCACAAAGCACCGTATCAGCGCCTTCCATGTATGATCCGGAGAAGCATCGATATTTATAAATTGTACCATAACTTCGACCGTCACCTCGTAAAATTGTTCTGTTACCATTGACAAATTCTGGCAACTCGGGGCAGACCAGTGCTAAATTACACGCAGTTATTACAGACATGCGTAAGAATTGTAAAGTAAAGTGTAAATTTTTTTCTTAAAAAATTAATCATACTATATCAATAAATAGCCAATGAAACAAAATTTAAAATAAACAAAATGTTCTACCTTTGCATTGTGGAATTTTAGACCATGTTCCATCTTCATTGCAATCTATTTCCTCCACATCGAGACCACTTGAAAATGCATGTCCCCTGTAACATTTGATGGAAACTTTTCCCATATATGTTACATTCGTTGCTGCAGCAACGAATCCATTTTCGGCAGGTACAGGCATGATTGGACAATAGATTGCTAAAGTATAAGATCAATTTTATTTTGTAAAAAGAACAAAAATTGAACTTTTCAATTAAAGCATACGTTGACATCTGGGTATAAAATTTTGACTCCACTGCCCTCCAAGAAGACAAGTCAACTCTGTGGATGATCCAATTCCATTAATAAATTCACTTCCATACGGGCAAGAAATGTTCACTTTCGTTCCGTACGCTGTACTAGTGCTCGACAAAAGCACATCTTTCGACAAAGTAAGTGGTGGACAATCTTCAAAAAAAAGGTAAAATTGAAAATAATTATGAATGATTTTTCAAATGTAAATTTCCATACTTAATGAATATGTAATGTTCCAGTTTACTGTACTGTCTAATGGTGTCTCTTTGAAAAGCAAAAAGAAATGTCCTGTCTCAGAAATCAAAGTTCCGCCCGATTTCAATACACTGCCTTCTTTTCCCTTTGGATACAATTGATGGCCACGATTGTCCATACCATCAAAAATCTGAATATGAAATAATTTTATAAAAGAAAAACCGTTGAAATTATTATCTCATTATTACTTGTAGAAAAGTTTCCGCATTTCCAGTGAAATGATTAATTACCAAAGTCACAGGTCTAGGCGGCATAACTTGTTGAGTTGGATTGACAGTAAAAGTGCAAAGGTGATCACCGTGATAATCAACAGCATTATTGCCTGGAGAAGTGATGAAGCCAGATGTTCCTTGCATGGTATTGTCACAGCCTGTTTATTATTGGAATAAATTTTAAAATAAAAATCAGAAAAAGCAAAATTGTCTATCTACCTAATCGATAAGAGATGGAAAATCCCCTGGCAGAATTTAAATAATTGCTGAAAAAGTAGACAGAAACGCGATTTCTGGTCGAAATGACAACTCGAGGTTCGTCAATAGCAGAGGAAGTTGAAAACAAAGCTCTCGAAGTGCTATGTTCACCGTCATAAATTATCAGCATATCTTTTCCATTTTCCAATTCAACATCATTGATCTATAAATAATAAATAAATAAATAAATAAATAATTTTGTAAATCAAATTCCAATACACGCACAGTTATGGAAATTAGCTGATTTCCTGTAGCTTCAATAATCCACAAACATTCTGCACCATTTGGATAATTTTGTGGATAATTTGGTGAGTTGATCGTCTGTTCATTTGGATGCGCTTTCAATCGACCACCGCAATCAAACGTAACTGGAATAAATAGTTCAAATTATATGAAATAATAATTGACAATTGATATCAACAATATTGTAATATACCTAATCTCCAGTTGGCTTTGAAGCCTTTGAAATTGACCGAAGCGTCGGATCTGAATTTAACTGCCATCCTATTGGTCGACGAGAGGAAAATCAATTTCGAAGGATCAACATTTCCAGATATATGGTCAACTACAACGCTCGTATTTTCCACAGGACCGCCGTCCAACAGTGTAACAATGTCGTAATATGGTTCCGTTTGGAACGATTCAAACTCCAGACGTATTTTAGCATTGGCAGCTACTTCAATTGTCCACTGACAATTCAAATTTGACTTGTATTCAGCAGGAAAGTTTGGCGATTCCACAATACCGCTATCACCTTTCGCGTAACGTATGCACAACGCATTGCCTTGGCTTGCTGAATCATTTTTTTTTATAGAACAATCATACATATATATATAATTTTCGATAAATTATACTACATATACCTCGACAATTCATTTCATCACTCAAATCGCCACAATCGTCAAAACCATCACATTTACCATTTTTGCTTATGCATTTGCCATTATGACAGAACATCATTCCTGAATATGAAATATATATAGGTATATACATATGTATACTTTTTTGTTTTGAATTTTTCGTTTCCACCTTCTACGCAAGCTTGAAGCTGACAAACGAACGGATAAAGATGATTGCAAGCAGTCAAGTGCCAAGCAGAGTGATCATTATCGTTTGCTTTTGCAATTGATGACTGAAAAAAAACATTTTTTTAAATTTTAAATAATTTATTAATTAATAAATGATAATTCACATACGGCAACACAACTCCCAACCGTGAGATCCGGCTGTCCGAGGTGCCAAAAGCCGCCATACTTGGACGTCGGTTCATTGTTTGACCAAAGAAAATTGGACGATCGATTTTTCAGAGGTAAATTGAATTCACCTGAAAGACCATCAAAAATATGCAAATAAATAAATTAAACAAATAAAATTCATCAAATTCAATCGTACAAAATTCAACTGTATATACATAGCATCAACAAGAACAAGAATTGAAAAATTGAAACAACAATCAATATTGGGGTAATTGTAGAAAATGTTCACGTGGACAATTTTATCAGCGTTTCAATTGGACTTTCACGATAATCAGATTTTCAAATCTGATTATCTAAAATGATACATTTATAAATCAGAAATTTTCATTTTAACATGATCAAATTGATTTCATCAAAAAATTTAAAAAAAGATTATTAATATTATCCAATAAAATAATTAGCTGATATAATAAATAAATAAATTAATAAATTAATTCAAGAAAAAAAAACTTTTGTAAAGATTCTTAGTTTATGAATCATTTGAACTATATTTGTTCTATCAGAGTTAATGTGTCGCAATGATAAGCAGTTGAAGAAGAGTTCAAACGCCTATAAAATATCTTGTCCAAACTAGATTATTAGCTGTGGCTGATTAATCACTATCTAACTTCTGCAGTTGACTTGCAAAGGACATTGATCAAATTGACCTTCCATCATGTATACAATATAATATATACATTAAAAAAATTTTTTTTTCTCTCCCCATAATTTTTTTTATTAAATTTAGAATAATAATCATACACATCACCGAATTTATTACGATAATTATTATAAATTGAATATATCCACTGAAATATATCAATGTTATAAAAAAAAAGGTTTTTTTAAACATATCATTTAACAAATTGAAAGTCAGTTGAAGCATATTTTACATGGCAAAAGAAAACAAACGATCACGTGTTAAAGAAATTTGATACAGCCTATATTGGCCACGAGTTTACCTTGAACTTTCAATAATTGGAAGTGAATATTGCGAAACGACTTCAAAATGGTGTGACAAAAAGGAAAACAGACAACAATTAAAAACGTTTATGAAAATAAATAACAAATAAATAAAGATATCCATTTGTTTGTCATTAATAAATGACATCTTTGAAATATTGCACTGTCATTAGTGAAGAGAATTTATGTTCAACGGAAATTGACAACAATGAAATTTTGTAATGATGTTTTTTAAAAATGGAAAATTTAAAAATTTTTGAAACTACAGTCAACTGAAATTGAACAATAATAAAATTAGCATATCGGAAACATTCGTCGAACGTGATGGGGTTTGAAAAGAAAAAGTAAGACAAAAAATAGATGGAAATTTTCCATTTGAAAATGGAATCTGTCGAATGCATCAAATGTGGAAGATAATTTTCAACCTCATATTGATAAAAAAAAGATTGCCAATTGAAGCCCAAGCATTTCAATTGTCCTTTTAACCTTTCATTCCAGTCAAGCCAAATATGCAAAACTCTAACAGTAGTACTAGTAGTATTAGTCTGCAATAAACTATACCACAAGAAAGCAAGTTTCCCATAAGGTCATGGTAACTTACTTGATTTCAAACATCACTCACTCAGTGGTCAAAGATGAGATAATAAAAGTGGTGGAAGAAAAACAAGAGAAAATAAATGAATTCCTACAACAATCAATATGCATTTCATTTTTCACTTATTTAATATTGTTGAAAAGGAAAAATATTAAAAATGCTATATAATGGACTAATTAACTGTGGAAAAAAATTATTGCACACGGTTATGGTTCAAAATTATTATTAGAATGATAAATCGTATTTTCATATCTTCTTACCAATCCAGAATTCTTTGTGATCGGATTGTTTCAGTTGAGCACGAGCCAAGTGATAAACAAAATCATTTTCTTCCACTGTCAAAATACGAGCCAACTGACTTCCATATCTAAACAGAAAAAAGAAATATTTAATAAAACAAACAAACAAATAATAATTATTATTACTATTAAACTTACCTTGAGCATAAAGAAAGAGCCTGAGACCATGATCGAGGTTGTGTATATACACGATAACATGTCAAACCATTCAATTTCCAATCTGAACAAAAGCATTCATTATTAAACTTAATAATGAAACAACAAATTAATGACAACTTTACCTTCTGGACATATGAGTTTGATATCTCGTTGGAGATATTTGGTCTGTTGATCATCAGCCAACACTATCGCTGGTTCATCCTTGAATAATAAAAAAATTAATGGTAATTTAAATTTTAATAAATTTTTCAAAAATATTAATAAATAATAATACTACTAATAATAATAAAAGATACCTCATCTCTTAATCGTTTGATTCGCTGTTGTTGTTTGAATTCAACACACAAAGTTGTTGCAAGAAAATGAAATGAAAAAACAGTAGAGAAAACAATAGTAAACGAGAGCATTAGGATAAAGTAATAAATGGAAATTTTTATTCCTCTTATGAACTGCTAATTTATGCAAAATTATGCATAAAGCATGGTGGTAAAGATGGAAAAAAGTTTCATCGCAAATGAATAGCCGGATGAATGAGTTGCCGTTTTGTTGTCAAAGCAAAACAACTTCTTCTTCTTCTTCTTCTTCTTCTATTTCAAGGACGTCAACTACAAGTATCCGGCGGCGTCCTTGCATTCACTGCAACACGCAACACCGCACGCACAGGTCGATGATCATCTTTGGCCACCAATCGACCAATCAGAGCGAACTGTCAATATGCAAATATTACTGTCTGCCGCCAGTGGAGACGATGAGAAAAAATTGAAAAAAGGGGAGAAAAAAAATTTCCCCTCTTTTACTCCACAATCCAATTACGACTATCATCATCCATCTTGTTGACAGATGGGTCAAGAAAAATTTGAAAAAAAACAATATTAAACAAATAATATTAAAAATAAAAACAAAAGCAAAAAAGTAGGTCATCATGGAAAAAAATAAAAGGAAATTAATTTTCAGTTTTTTTGTGATGTGAAGAGAAAAGAAAAAAAAAGAAGAATTCAAGCCACACGCACGTTTTGTCCACTTTCAGCTCACGCGCTAATCATTCATGCCAATCACGCTAATCACTGTTGGCATGGTGCAATTCTTGGACTTTTCAAAACAATGACCCTGAACAAAATGCCGATGATTTGAACAAAACAAAAACCCTGATTTCAATCTTTTACATCTTCACTATTTTCACCTATTATTCATTATTAATATTGTTGTTTTCATTTTTAAAATTTATGTCAAATTGAAATCGATTACTAAAAATAAAACAACATTTCAACATTATTCTCTTCACAATTGCATAACACATCGTCGTCCTTCATTGATAATAAAATTTACCAATTTCCTTTTATTCATCATATAAAATTTAAAAACAACAAACATTTTTTTATAATTCAATAATCAATTTTTTTATAATTTCTAACAATAAAAGTAAAATTGGAAAAAACATTCCAATTTATAAATTATCATTTCTGCGTCCAAGTGATTATTATGCAAAAAATTTCCATTGATTAATATAAATTTTGCATTTTGATGAAAAATCACTTCGTAAATTATTTATTTGCTTCTTTTTTTTACGAATTGCACTTTTTAAAAATGCAAAATATACTCTTTTTTACTTGTGTTCAGCCTTCACTTTCAAAAATGCATTGTTAGATAGATGGAGCAAAAAAAATCCCCCCCCCCCCCATCAACTGACATCATCACTGGTTGAATTTTGAAAATTGGCACGAAAAAAAAACAATTCCAAACATGTTAAATATTCGAATGCAAAATGAATAATGATTCACAATTGAATTTATAGTATCTGATCAATTCATCTTTTTCAAATATGTTCGTTGTTTTAACGTACAGTAAAAATGAACCATAAAAAAATTATTCGCAAATTATACGGTCTCGATAAAAACACTTTTTTTAAAATAAATTTTCGTTGTAAAAAATGAATTTATCAACCAATTCAATCAATCGATCAATATATTTCAGTGTTGACTATACAGTAATGATTCAAAAGGAACTTAATTTTCGTTATGAAAACACTCTTCATCAGAATTCTGAAATTCATTTTTAGTTTGCCAGTTAACTTAAAAATATGATATGATAAATTTTAAAGTAATACAAAGTATGAAGCTGAATAACCAATTGACAATTTCGACGATATGCATTCGCGCAAATTACTATATCTGTCCAATGATGATTTCATAAAATTATAAATGCATGTTATTTTTTTAAAAATTACTTTCACTATTTAATGATATGAAAATTTTTTTTTAATTGAAGCTGCGATGTTAAGTGGAAAACGATTTCAATCGTCAATTTATCGTGCATTATCGACGACCGCCACGTTGTGGAAAACACAGGCTGGAAAACATAAAGTAAACAAAACGACAATTCCACTGAATCGATAAAAGTAAAAATTATTCTTTTTCTACAGACGACACGATTCCGTACCAAGCCGTTAACTTACGAAATGGCACAAAAGCCTGAACAAATCGGCGTGCGAAAATCTTGGCTTACATGGCATACCAGTACGTATATTTTGATATAAGAAAATTGCTTTTCTCATACTAAGCTAATTTATTCATAATTCTATAATTCAAACATGGTGAAAAATTATTTTTTTTCTTTTAAATATATTCATTATTGTTTTTTTTCAACTTCTAGGCAACTTAGAAGAGATAGGCATTCGATCAGGCCCAACTGCGGCGGCCGATGAAATAATCAGACGACTGGTTAGAGGAATTTGGCCCAATTTATTCGCTAGTGAAGTGATGATATTCAATTTTATGCCTTCAATTTTGAACTTCATTACAATTTAATATCTATTTTAGCTTGTGATAAAAAGGCGTGGCAACATTATATATCTAGTTGGTATTGTAGAGAGGAAAATAACCAGTGCAAAGATGTATTGGTTAATCGGATTTACAGAAGAATTGTTATCTTGCCTTTTTAAGCAGCCAGTAAAGATGGAATTGCAAACTATAGCCGACAAACAAGAAATCATAATGAAATATATTTAATTTTTTTACCACACTATTTACAAAGCTGTATTCAATTACCCAATTAAAAATATTACCATTACTTTTAAATTGTCAAATATTAAAATAAAATGACGAACAATCGAAAGCAGATAGAAAAACAAATAAAAGAAAATACAACTTACTGTTTAAACGATTTTGGAATTCGATTTATTGAAATGCCAATGAAGTTGAAAACACATAGTTGCTTGTAAATTATTCCACCGACAGCGACCGATCTTGAACACTGTGTGAGAATTTCAAATTCAAAATACAGTAACCAAAGGCGCCAAAAATTTATTAGTACTTTGTGCCAATTTTTGATGACAGTATTTCAAAATGAAGTGTCCTAATAAATGACAGTATCAAAATATATGAGTAATCAATTTATAATAAGATTCGAACATTAAAACAAAGCATTTCAAAGTTATGCAAAATAGTTTCAAACACATTATATATTAATATTTTCAATTTTATTTATATTCAGATTTAACCATTAATTTTCACTGTTCTATTATAATTTGAAAGAAAAGAACCGAACAAATTTCTTCGCCAACAAGCCGGTTATTCTTGTTGAAAAAATTTGTTTGTTTTGGAACCGGTTTGTTTAGAGTTGGAAATAATACGGGAAAACGTTAAAATCAACCATATTAATAATATCAATATAATATCAGCAAATTTTACATTAAATGCATGTTCACTTTACCTTTTAATTAATTTACACTCAGTTTTTAATAGTAATATGTATCCACTGCTTTTTAGTGATTGCATATTTGTATATTTGCTTGAGTTTTGTGACTTACTGTAATTGATTGAAGAGTTTAACTTCGAAAGAAAATTATGGAGAAAAATGACAATGAAAAATTAACATACCGCAGTATTATAGAACGCATTTTTTTATCGCCTAGAAGTAAGGGAGAAATGCAAAATGACGCAGTTGTTCCGCTAACTTTCCCATCTCCACCTCCACTTTTGCCTGAAGAAGTTTTCATTCAACGTGTCATGGAAAGCTGCATATTCAAGACGATTTTGGCATCTGTCGTTGGATGCGGTGCAGGAGCACTGTTTGGCATATTTACAGCTAGTGTAGACCCTGTTCACACTATAGCCGATCCTGCCAAGGTGACAATAAAGGATGTCATTCGAGAAACTCGACAACGTGCAGTACTTTATGCAAAAAATTTTGGAGTTCTTGGTTTAATGTTTGCTGGTTTTGAATGCACGGTAGAAACGTATCGAGGTAAAACTGACATGAAAAATGGAATTTTGTCCGGTGCAATAACTGGTGGCTTAATTGGTCTTCGAGCTGGTATAAAGCCAGCTATATTGGGAGCCGTTAGCTTTGCAGCTTTTTCAGCCATAATTGAACATTACCTGCGTACCTGAACATTTTCGTAAATATATTGGATATAATTTTCTGTTCAGTTGTTATTTATAGGAATAAAATTTACTCTATTAAATTTCATAAACATACACACACGCGCATTTAGATGTATATTATTTACTTGTTTATTTATTTAAACTAACGCGGGCACTATATTAAACTTTTATGCTTTCTACTGTATAAAAATACCATTATTTAAAAGATACAGTAAAGTGTTGTTACGTTTAGTTACAATTTATTTTTAGTAATTTAAAAAATCGAACATTAATCGAAGATATGATACCATTTTTAATTCTTAATGTTTTACAGCATACATTTCAGTTTCATACTGTAATACATTTCTCTATACTTGCATTATTGAAATACTGTTGTTTGTAAACATGGTTGTTCAAGTTCTTTTTATTTTTTGTACTTTCTTTTAGGTGGTGAGTTTTTGTTATTGAAAATTAATTAAAATTCATAAATGAAATAAACCTTTTATTTCTGTGAAGTACTGTTATTGTCTTCTTGATGAAAATTTTTTTTCTGTAGTTGAGCTTGATGCAATTTGACGAGTATTTTCAATGGTATCTGGTGTTGGATATGTGGATAGTAGTGAATTTCTTTTGATGCGATCTGCTGTACCACCTCCTGTTCCACCCAAGCCTTTACACTTGGTGGAGAAATACAGGCATCTTCGCAATTCTCCACTGCGGGCAGTTCGGCCAGCTCCTGCTCCGCCTATTTTTGGGAATGATCGGTATTGTGTTTTTTTCGCTCAAAGTATAAATTTTCAGCATATTCTTTTTTTCATTATCAGAAAGTCCAATGTTCAATGTGATGATAAGCGTAGAGTTACTTTGCCTGTTCTTGTGAAAAGTCAAAGTTTTCATCGTTGGCATTCTGAGAACGCTTTGCATCAGAGCTCAAGTTGCAATTCCCTTCGTCACAGTTTCTCGTTTGGCGATCTCAGTTTGTCGCGTAGGTCGTCGAAATGGAGGAAGTCGCTTTTGAAAAAGTTGAACGAAAACAGGCGATATAACTATTTGCCTGGTCATGATTCATACTTTTCCGAAAGAAGCAGTGGTGTATATTCTGCTAGTGAATCGTCCGAAGAGGAAGAAATTATATATCAAGAGGTTGTTTTTTATTTTTACTTTTATTCTGTTTTTTAATGCTTTTTTTATTTATATAGCCACAACAGAAAGATAAGTTGTACAGAGTTGCCGAAGAGATGTGCAGAACTGAATGGGCCTATGTAAATACTTTGAAAGCACTGAGCGTTGTAATTGAATTTGAAAATTTTGAATTCCACTTTCAAAATTGTTATTATTATTATTTTAGGATTTTCCCAAATTTATAGAAAGTCAAAGCTTGATCAATCAACGTCTTCTTGTTCAACCGGATGTATCAAATGAAATTGCTCGACATTTGCATGCATTGCGTAAGCTTCATCTGGAGATAGCAGAACGATTGCAGTCAAGATTAGATAGTTGGTGAGTAATTCGATGGCAGCCCACTCAGTTTCGATGATTCACTGTTGTTTGTAATGTTTAAATTGATCACAAATCAAAATCTGTTTTTATCATGGTCGATCCACGTTATTGTGTTGCTTTTAGTTGTTTCAGAGAAAAAAAATTTCCGCAGTTATTGATCTGTTTGATTTTAGGACATCACGACCACAAATTGCCGATATTCTTTTAAAAGTGGGTCATTTTTTGAAGATGAGTCGAATGTTTTTACAACAAAAAGAAGAATTGGCAACACAACTTATTCAAAATTGCAGGCAATATCCTGATTTCGCCGCGGCAGTACATAATTTTGAGGTCATTGAAGTTCAATTTTTTTCACATCATTCAGGATATGCATTATTTTATAAATTCTTGTCAATCGTTTTATTGAGAACTTTTTTCTGGTTTAATTTATCTGATATGTAGACGTAAGTTTTGCTTTCATTTTGGCATTTTTAGGTTGCTTTTTTTCTTCCTTCTAAAATACAATTATTCACTTTCTTTAAGTAATATTTATATTGACATAATTGGAACAACAACAAGAACTATTACATGTTCGGTGGTGCTTTGATAAAAAAGAAAAAGGCGCCTGAACGTCATTTTCTATAATTTAAATTTAACAGTATACTGTATAAGAAGAGTGAATTTTTTTTTCGATTTGTATAATATTGATATTGATTTAGAAAAAGCATTTCGGCGGTTTACTTTTGGTGCATCAGCTGGACTGTGTTCATCAACGAATTTGCCGTTATCCGCTTTTGTTGTCAACTTATTTGAAATATTGCTCTCCAAATTCAGAAGAATATAAATCAGCGCTTGGTAATTTTGATCAAGAATTGAATATTTTATTTTTTGGCTAATTTAAATTCGCTTTTTTGATTAATTTTTACAGAAGCTAAACGATTGTTGGAGAGTGTTGCTTTGGAAATTGAACATGGCTTGGTTGAAGGGGACAATTTGCGTAAAATGTTTCACTTGCAGCGTCGATTGTACAGTGATTATGAAATCGTTCAACCAGGCCGGAAGTTGCTCAAAGAAGGGGAAGTGATGAAACATTCTCGCAAAGAAATTCATCCTCGCTTTTTGGTTTTAGTATGTATTATTGTTGTTAAAATATTTCGCAATTTGATTGCATAAAATAATGAATTTATTTCAGTTTAATGATATTCTTTTGTACTGCGCTCCGGTGGTGCATGGAAGCAGCATGCTTCGGGTGCGTAATGTATTACCGCTGGAAACTTTGGATATGCCTGTGTTGCCGAAGAATGATGCTACATCGAAAGAATTTCACCTTAGAAGTCAGCGTCGTTCTATCATCATTCTTGCCAAGTATATTTTAAACATTTTTTATACTTTTCAACTGAATTTATTTCAAGATCTTTATCTGAGCGTGACGAATGGATAAAGGCAATTAAGGAAGCAATGCAAATGTCCAAAAGTAGATTCTCGGACTGCAATTTGACATTGGAACAATCTGAAAATGTTTAATTTTATTTATTATAAAATGTCTATTTTGCATAATTTAAATTTTTTTTCTATTCTTTTTTAGTCTTCTGTTCATGGTGATAAACAAAGTCCAACAGAAGAAATAGGTCGGAAAGCTCCGCCTTGGGTACCGGACGATCGTGTAACCATGTGTCAACACTGCATTACTCCTTTTACAACACTTCGTCGTCGTCATCATTGTCGTGCATGTGGAAAGGTCTGTTGAAACTTATTAATTAATTTTATTGACTATTAAATGTTTTTTTTACTTTTGCGTTTAGGTGATTTGTCGCAGATGTATAGGGAAGGCTCCCTTGGAATATGCAGATTTTTCAGTTGAAATTGTCTGTCCGCTTTGTTATGATATCTTACTGAATAGATGTATAATGATGAATAAATAATTGGAATAATATTTTATTGATAATATTGTTTTTTTATTTTTGATTTAGCTTTCGGAGCGGATGCATCTTCAAAAATATTTAGTCCTGAATTTTTGAAATGTAACATGTTTTTTCCTCCGAGATGTAGAGTTGAGCAGAAAAAATCTTCAAATGGCAATTTGGTGAGATGTTTTTTTTTCAAAAAAAGTTAAGCTTATTTTATTTGATTTTTTTAAGATAACCCTCGACGACGACTGTGTGATGAAAGGTTACGTTTGGCATCAGAGAAAGAGGGATGCGTGGAAACGATACTGGTGCATTTTGCGCAAGGACAGTGTGATGGAATTTTATGCTGCGTCTGAGGTAGGATGTTTTTTAATTTTTTTGTAAAGAAAAAAAAACTTTTTTCTGTTGAATTGAAAAATCTTAATTTCACAGGACAAAGTCTGCAAGTGGAAAGTTGTGCTGATCAGTTATGAAGCGCTTAAAATACGAGGTGTCGAAGGCCTGCCAGATATGCTTGAAATTTCACACAAAAATCAAGTGATGACTACGCAAAGTCAGTCATTGAAAATGGTACTGAAAGGCGATACGAACGAAATTACTCACAAGTATAATAATAATAATAATAATAATAATAATAATAATAATACTGTAGAAATTTCCTTCTAAATTTTTTATTTAGTTGGTACAACGCCGTGAAAAGTGTACTGATAGATTTTGAAGATGCTTTCTGCTGCAATGAGTCATCGGTGACTGATTTATCTGTAACCGAATTCAATCGGTCTAAATTTTAATAATTGTTGTGACCTGTGTGACTTTTGTGCCCGTGTGCACTGTTGTTTCATTGTTGCCAATAGTTTATTGGTATTTCAATTCAATCGTTCATTAATTTTTATTGGTAATAAAAAAATGTTGTCTTTGCTTAAATTATGGCAACATTGTGTGATTTGATGGCATGTTTCGAACATGAATACTGATTACTGAACTGCTGATTGGAATTGTTTATAATATTCTCCATTTAAGCCGCTTTATTATTTTCGCTGTTGGAATAGAAGAAAATGCACAGTGGAATTTCACGAAGAAAGTCTGGGGATAAATCCAGAAAGATCACACTGCGTAGCGCTCTCAGCAGCATCTACAACGATCCTTTCCAGTGGTATGTATTTTCTTTCGTTTATTTTATTTAATTTTTTTAATCTATTTATTATTATTGTGTTTTATACACAGGTCTGTGGTGAAATCTGCATTGATGTTTTCAGTGGGTGTTTATGTAGCAAATGTGCTATCGTCAATAGATACTTTCGATTCAATGTCGCCTTGAAAGCTGAAAAATTGGAAATATCATTTATAAAGAGAATTTTTCGAATTAATTCGATGAAATAATAATAAATTTAAAATAATAATAATATTTTTTTATTCTTTTCTCTGATTTGTTGCTTCTGATGACAATTTAGGTAACATGAGTTGATTTTCATTAGAAAGTTGTTGATCTTCAACAGTGTTTTCATCGGCAGAAAATGTGTTTGAATTGGATTTTTCGCCTGCGAAATTCATTGTATCTTCATTCTCATCCGAATCGTAGCCGCCGTAAAGGTTGGGATATTTTGAGAGACATTCATTCAGCTGGGAAAATTGTTCCATGCAGTCCGAACCACGAGGATCGGCGGTACTTTTGTGGAAACAGCCGAATGCTTGTCGAAAGTCGTAACCGCACGGTCCTGCCACCATTCCACCCAAACAAGGACAATTCCAGTTGATTTCACCATTAGCAAGTACTGGGCCTATAGAATTTACGACCACCCATTATTGTTAATCAACATATTACACGCTGAGTATTGATTTGTTATTATTTTATCAATTTAATAATTTGCATTTCCGGTAAACACACATTTCCATTTCGCATTCGATATAAATTAATCAAATAATAACCGTTATTTACAATTTGACAATAGAATGTAACTTGTTTGGGATAAGTTATAATTCTTTACATAATTTATAAACTCATTTCCCCTTCAGCTACTTTTCGAATAACATACATACAGGGATAATGTTAGTTCGACTTTTTATTGTCGTGTGATCAACATCTTACCGCGTTCGTCGTCATCTAAAGAGATACTGAGTGCTTGAACATCGGGATGTAATGGAACTGCTTGCTGTTCCTTAGTAACGAAAATAACTTTGTCTTTTCCTGGAAGAAATATTAGTGATTTATAAATACAAATTTCCGAATAATCAAACTACATCTCAAAATGATAAAATAACTTGTTTATCGTCTGAAAAAACTTTACATACAATGTGAACTGGATAAAGGTACTCACCAAAACACTTTTCTTCTGTCATCGAATAGTTAAATCAGCTTCAAAAGAATGCACTAATACAATGAACGATAACAGTTATTCAGTGACAAAAATATTCACCTTAAACAAGTGAAAGAAAACTTCAGAAACTTTACTAATATAATTTACTCAATATGTCTACTGCTGATCATGTCTAGGCAAATTACTACGGTAAAGTTATACATCTCATAATAACTGGACTATTTGTAGTGTATACGAAAAATTTCCGCTTATTCTAAGTTTTTTTAACTAAATAAAGAAACAAGTAAAACTTAAATAAGCTTCTCGTTTCGATAAAAAACAAACGTTGTCCATTTCCGAAATAAATGTTTCAGTACAATGCTGCTTACCACAGCTCACAAAAATGTGATGAGAGAAATTTCAAAATTACGAAACAAGTTTTTCACACAAAATACAATTATCTATACTGATAGGTTAAATAAATCATTTAAATAACTGAAATCAAAGTAACAAATTTGCAAAATAAATCTTATACAACAGTAACAGTAATGCAGGTAACGCTGTAATTACTGTAAAAAATATTTTTTAATTAATTTCTCAAATAATTAGCCGAAAGTAAAACTAACAGCATATTTATTGTAGTTACTTATAATATATAAAGTTTTTTGTGAATAAATATTATTTTTGAAGAGAAAACATCTTTTAACTTTCAGCATTAATTTATTTTTGATCACAGTTGTCAATAGTTGTTCCTGCATTATTTAGAAAAATACAGTATAAATTCTGACTAATCTCATGACCCTGTTGAGAAAATGTTTGTACTGCTTGTTATTTGATTAGTTGTTTTAATACTATTTCATTTATTGTTCCATATTCGACCTTGTTTAGTGATTTTATTTTTTAACATAATAAAATATCTAAATTTCTTTATTTCGAAACAGTGGAGGCAATTGTGGTGTTAAATTAGTTGTTAACGATGCAATCACAATGAATTTATATTTAATTTCCGCTGGTTGCATTGTACTTTTATTTTTCAATGAAGATTGTGATAAGAGTACGCGACATTGACCGACTGACTGACACCCAGCATGTGTTAGATAATGATGTTTATTTACGATGACCATCAAATTGCTAATTCGCATTGCATTCTATGCGGGCTTCAAAATTTTCCATAACACGGTCATAACGTAATCTGTGCTGTTTACGCTCAAATTGGTCAGAGAAACATCTTCCGGATGTTGGTAAACTCGTTTTACATTATTTGTCCAGGTTGTTTACTTGTAGATTTGTTTTCATTTTGTCGTACAATGATTTTGCAGTTATTCTGTGTGCTCGTATATTATGGATAAGATTCGTGGTTTTCTTGTTCTGTTTTTTAAGAGAATTTTCAAGTATTTGTTTGATTTTTATAATTTACTTGAATGAAGCAGGTGCATGTGTTTCGCATAATTGCATTAAGAGTGCATTTGCATTATGCTGACCTGTACATCGACCACGACGTCGCATTTTCAAGAGCTATTTACTATTGTTCTCGGCAATCGATCTTTCGGCATATGGAAGCTAGAAGTAGTCCCGCTGCTGCTGCTGCTTCTGCTGCTATTGCTATTGCTTTTGCTTTTGCTAATGCTGCATTTGCTGCTTGACGACCGCTGTTGCGGTGTACGCGTGAATCAGATATCTTCTAATCACCAGCTTTATTCATGCGAACGCTTTGTGACTAAATTATATATCTTCATTTATTTTGTTACTGATTTTTTGTATTTACAAACTTATATCTCATTTTTTAAATGAACCAGTGTGAATTTCATTATTTATTGGCTCTGTAAAGTTGGAAAGTAACAATATTTTAATCTTTCTATTTGATTATTTTTTCAAATCTTCGTTGAATCAAAGTTTCAACATGTCACGTTTGTGGCAGTAATCGACTAGAGTTGATATACATATATTGTGGGATTTGATTCAACTTACAACTGGCAGTTAAGCTGTTTTGATTCTGCTCATTTTTGATGCTAAATTGCATTTATGGATGTATAATTATTAATCGCGTGTTTTATTTTTGTCATATTTCATTCAGAATATATTATATTTTCAGGTTAACTAGAAAATTGTGGTCATTATGGCAAAATGGGAATTCAATTGCAATAATGTTCACTTCACTTTAAAAGTCTTCATATTCAACTAGTTGTGATGCATGATGGCCGATTCCCAGTAAGTTGCGTTTCAAAGCTTTCACTGTTTTTTATTGTTATTTTCATATTATTTTATTTTATTAAATTTATTCATTATTACATTTTTGAAATATTTTGATATTCTATTTACTGAAGAGTTGAATGTACCATGAAATGAGGGAAATTGTTTGTTAATGACTAGCGCGTCGATCGATTAGTTGCGCTTCTTGATTGATATCTACATTGGAAAAATTGCACAGATTGGGGCAAAAATTGATTTGAGATATTGGTGTTGGTTATGTGTTCACGATTTTTCTGCATGGGTTGAGATTAGAATTTGTCTTTTTTGTAATTTTCGAAATCTTTTCTTTATTAATTTTCTGTTGTTAATAATTCATTGAATAATAATGTTTATGTTTTTCAGCCTAATTTTATTATAATTTTAAACGATTTTGATGGTTTTTCAATATAAATATTTTCCCAAGTGTTAAACTTAATGTTAAACTGCTTATGCAGACGGAAGTTTTTGCATTAAAATGTTTTAAATATAATTAAAAATATAATTAGCAGTTTTATGGCTTTCTATAGCTGGCACTTGATTTGAAAGCGCTCTGGCGTGAAGTAGCAACGATTTCAGAATGTTGCTTTTAACAATTTTAATCAGAGAAATAGACAATTTAACTGATAATAATAATAATATTAATTATCCTCACCTGTGGAATGAATGAATAACTGACGTAGCTGAGTGCTGCATGTGAAGGTGAACATTTTCAAATTTTGAAAAATGTGTACATTTGATGGCTAATGAAATTTGCATATAAATTTGCGCTGTTGGTATCATTTTTTCACTCAATTGCCAACTTATTGGCCGTGTGATTTTTCATGCATTTGCCTGTACATTTGGTATTTAGATCTGTCTTGTTTAAAATTTAATAATTGTATATCGTCGTAATATTATTTATTCCATTGAATATTCGCGCGGCATTCAAGCGATATTTTATGGCAGTGTTTTGAAAGAAAAAAAGGTTATTTTTGAGTGGCTATTTTTAAGTTCTTTTTTCTTCAGCTTTTTGGTAGCGGTTTTTTTTCTAGTTTTAATAAAATTTGGCCAGGAAAAGCATTTCAAATTTGTTGAATTGCTGATTTCAGAATTGGAATTCGCATTTTTCAATTCACAAAACAACACGCTGACTGTGATCATGTTTCATCTTTTATCAATGAGAAAAATTGTGAATTTTTCGCATTTTTTCGCAAATTGAACAACAGTATGAAAACTCTTATTGTGCTAATTCTTGTTTATTTTTTTCTCCATTTCTCGTTTCTCGTTATTTAAAATTATAAACTGAAATTAATCACTCACATATATTTTAATTGAAAAAAAATTGGAATTTCTGCCTTTAGTAAGTTCCAACAATGAAGGTTTTTTTCATCTTTCTATTTATTTCTTAATTTCATGTGACGGTAATTTTACACCTGTGTACTGTTTCAAGTTGTTGTTGTTGAAAGTGATCTTTCAAAAATTCAATATAATGAATTAATTGTTATTGGAAATTTTTAATTTTATATTCAGTATTCAAATGAGAAAATGCATTAATTGTATTTGTAGTGGTTGAAATTGACACTGAATAGGACAATTAATTCTTGATTATCATTTTTGCAACAATCTTTCTTTCGAGTTTTTCTTTCAAATGAATGCACATTCCAGTTTGTGTTTTTGTTAAATTTTGATTTTTTCATTTCAGAATTGAATGGGTTGAAATTGTTGAACCGCAGACACGGGAACACATGTACGCCAATTTGATCACGGGCGAATGTGCGTGGGATCCTCCACCAGGAGCTAGAATGTTTGTTATTTTGCTTATTTGTTTGAAATTGTTCTGTATTTTTGAATGAAATTTTTTTGTGCAGAAAAAAGACGCATGAGAATCAGTGGTGGGAATTGTACGACCAAAATACGGGTCGATTTTATTATTACAACGCTTCTACGCAGAAGACCGTCTGGCAACGTCCGTACAACTGTGACATCATACCGTTGGCAAAGTTGCAGGTTTTTTACCAGATTTTTTCTTTCATTTTTTGTGTAAATTGTTAATTAATTCTTTTTTTTCTTCAGACTTTGAAACAGAATACAGAAGCACGGCATCGAACCAGTGCAGCAAGGCAACAGCACGCATCACCGGTACAGATGGAGTTGCGCGGCAACGTAGTTTTGTACGACGAGCCACTGTTCTCAGTGCCAAATGAGTCGATCAATTCTCCATGCACTACTGCAAGCAGTCTGAGTCCTCATTCTAGTCGCAGTTCTACTCAGACATCTACCACTACAAGGAGGCCTGAAACGAAAACGGTCAGTTGTCAAACCCAGACTAGTCCAATAACATCTCCCAAGGCACGGAAGCGTGTAAGTGAAAATCCACTGCTTTCATAATCGTATACGTATCTGTATATATTATTATTATATTGGTTTAGGTTAATAAAACTAAAGGATGTCAGACGGCGCTTTCTGCATCACATTTAGTCAAAAAGCATAGCCATCGTACTGGTGGTGGTCGATCTCGCAGCAGGTCTCGAAGAAATGTTGCCATTTCAGCCGAGCCAGAAGATTCTATACAAGAAGCTTTGATTGTATCGTTGAATAAAGAGAAAAGAAGTGCTGATTTTCGGTGAGAATTGAAAATATCCCACTGTTGTTGTTGTTGTAAAGCTTTACTTTTACTGGCATGTCATTTGCTGAGAATGAAATCTATTTAGCAATACAAAAGAAACAGCCAATGAGAGACCGGTTGAAAATGGTATCGAAAATGACCGTCCAAGTGCCGGCAGTAGTTTGGATCGATGCAGTTCTTCCAGTTGTGCGGATGCAGCAACAAATAGTAGACGCTTTGATCCCATGATTGGTTCCATGTCTTCTTATTCACTTCAAATGAACAACTGTTGCGCAGATTCGCATCGAATCAATGTTGAGGTTATAATTATAACTATTTATTTATTTATTTGTAAAAAGATATTTCTATTATTTTAAAGGTTGGAAAATTTCTGCGACGCCATGATTCCAAGCTGTCATCTTGTCATCGTGTCGACGAATTGCCGCCAAATCAGCAATTTTGCAAAGGGAGTTCTTCCACGCCGCCTCGTCGGAGACAGTTGGATCAGAAGCAGTGCAAAGCATCGACTTCTTGTTTAGATTCATCTAGTTCATTTGTACGCTCTTTTCTTGCACCAAACAATTCATCCACTACCATCACCACCAGCAGCAGCACCACCAGCACCAATACCAGCAGTACCAAAAATGCTGCGGTTCCAGTGCCGGCAGTGCGTCAGTCGTTGAAGCTCCACTCTGAACAGTCGCAGCTTTCAAATTTGGCCAATCTCAGTCGCCAGCGATCGTTCGATTTTGCATGTAACTTCAGTCAGTTGCGTTTACATGGTCGAAAGGATGGAACGAAGCTGGAATCTGGTTCAGAAGACGAGGAAGAAGAAGAAGTAGATGGTGATAGTACTGCTACTACTACTACTACTACAGCTAATAATAATACTGACGAACATGCTAATGAGGTTGACAAAGAAGAAGAAGAATTGACAGTTGACGATGGTCAAGCAGAAGAAATTCAACTTGGAGAAGAAGTGAGTGAGGAGAAAAATTCAATGGTGATGAAAAATTACGGTGCTAGTAATAATACTACTAATGCTGGTGGTGGTAAATCAGCGAAGAAGGTGTTGCTTAAAACGGCCAACGTATGCCACAGCAAAGCACGTGTTGTTCCAGCAACGGCGTCCATGTCTGGCAGTCCACAACTTTGGAAAGCGATCGATAATAGCAGTACATGTACTGCTGGTACGGCAGTATGGAAATCGCACGATTCAGGAATCAAATCTGGAGATTCTGGTGCTCGGGGGGACGATTCTTCGTCGGCCGCATCTGTCGAAAGTCCTCGTTTTGGACACTTGGACGGTAGTCAGTCGGCTGGTAATGTTTTCAAAAGTTTAGGGACTGCATGCAAAGTGGCCAAATTTCCGGTTAGCTTAAATCGACCGGTTAGTCCAAATGTGAACAAAATACCACCACCACCACAACAACAACAACAACAGCAGCAACGGCAAACGACGCCCAGAATGGGGATAGCATTTGTTAATAGTATTGCACCTGCATACGAACATGTTACAAAGCATCTCACTTACAGTCAATTGCATCAGCAGTTTATTGTCGGTGATTCAATTGACCAGTTTTCAGGTATGAAATTAATGTATTAATGCTATTCAATAATAGTTAATAATTATATATATATGTTGGGTAGTGGCTGTTAATATGAATGTTATTGTTGTAATTTTTGTTTGGATATATTTGATAATTTTATTATTTAGAACGAGAAGTAGAAGAAAGTTCGTCGTCGAGTTCGAATGATGACAGTGCACCAGATGACGACGACGATGAAGGTTTATTTGCCGATGATGAAGAAGGTGGACCACCATCACCGGTGTCGTTATCTAGTCAAGATGATGATGATGATGACGATAATGTTAT
The DNA here is from genome assembly GCF_000181795.1 of Trichinella spiralis. Taxonomy (NCBI): domain Eukaryota; kingdom Metazoa; phylum Nematoda; class Enoplea; order Trichinellida; family Trichinellidae; genus Trichinella; species Trichinella spiralis. Next base: position 9,487,411 of record NW_003526941.1, on the reverse strand, counting down.
CGATGACAAGAATGAAGTATTGGTCAGTCAGAGTTGTTTGTCGTCAAAAAAGTATTTGTTACCTACAATGGGTGTCAGTCAAAGATTCTTCGATCCTGATGATTCTCGTCTACGGGTGATTTATGATACACCGGATACACCATCCAAAGAATCGAAATCTATAACACCGCATGACTGTGCTGATCCACTATTGATGGACAGTGTACTGTACAGACGTCGTTCTTCGGATGCTGGCAATTTCAGTACACCGAAATTGAATGCAACGGTTGGCTCGTGTTCGAACAATTCAATGGCAGAAGAAGAAAGCGGTTCGACGAAACGTGCTTTGAAAAATGTCGTCGAAAAGCCAGCTCGAAGTTCAATGAATGGTTTCGTCAGCACTGCCGCCGATCTGTCGCCCAACCAATACCGACCTCAGTCGGTTCTGATGTCTGGTCATCAGGAACATTATTTGGCACCGACGAACCTAATTCCCAATCACTCGTCTACTTTGAATCGTTTAGTGAGTGAAGATATATTTTTTTAATTTGTTTTTTTTTACTTTGCACTTTCACTTTTCAAATATTTATTACAGAATAAAGCGGAATGCACTCGAACTACAACAACAACAAGTGGACCAATGCATCATCATCACCAGCAACAACAACAACTTTTGAGACTAAAGGAAAGCGATGGTGTTGAATTATACCCACATGAATATTTGAACAGGCACAAGAAAGGGTTGTTTGGTAAACGCCAAAGCGTACAAAGTATGCTTTCTTGGACAAGGGTGAGGATGAAATTTCGGTCAAAAATATTTATTTCTTTTTCCATTATTTGTTGTTGTGATTTATTCTATTCCACGTCTATTGTATGTATGTATGCATGTAGGCCGAATTGAAGAAACCGCTGATCATGACCGTGGATAAAGCTGTGAAAAAAGAAGCGCGGGAAATATTCAAACGTATACAAGCTTACATGGGCGATCGAAAAGTGAAAAAGTCGACCATCACGGTCGACATGCTCGCTTTGGACGTATGCGTGCGTGGGTGGGCGAAGCCGGCCCTGCGGGATGAAATTTTCATCCAACTCTGCAAGCAGACGACCGAAAATCCCCGACCCGAGAGTGTTCGTCGAGGTTGGGAATTGATGTCGATCTGTTTGAAATTTTTCCCTCCCTCATCCCAGTTCACCTCCTATTTGGACACGTACATTTGTCGATACGCGGATCCGGTGTTGGATTTGCCAGAAGTGTCAGTAAGCCACTATGCCCAGCACTGTTGCAAGCGGTTGGAGCGTATACTTCGGCATGGAGCCAGGCGTGGCTTGCGTAAGCCGACAATTGAAGAAGTCGAACAGGCCCGGTTGCAAATTTTCCACCCGTCGATGTTCGGCAACACACTGGACGAAGTGATGGTCATACAGCGGGAACGGTTTACTGGACGAAAATTGCCTTGGATCCAGACGACACTGTCCGAATTGGTGTTGCAGTTGAACGGTGCCAAAACTGAAGGGATATTTCGTGTTCCGGGCGATATTGACGAAGTGAACGCGTTGAAAATGCGCATCGACCGTTGGCTTTTGCCACCCGTGGCCGATCCCCATATTCCTGCAAGTTTGTTGAAATTGTGGTATCGAGAATTGGCCGACCCGCTGGTACCCGACTGTCTTTACCAAGAATGCATACAGACGGTCGATGAACCGTTGAAATCTTGCGAAATTGCCGACCGTCTACCGTCGATCAATCGTCTAGTACTTGCATACTTGATTCGATTTCTTCAGGTAAATTGATTATTTGATTGGATGTTGAATTTTTTTTATTCTTCTTCTTCAAAATTTTTAATCATCAATAACTTTCAACAAATATAGATTTTCATACGACCGGAAAATGTTGCCCACACAAAGATGGACTCGAGCAATTTGGCAATGGTAATGGCTCCGAATTGTCTTCGATGCCAGTCGGATGATCCGACTGTAATTTTCGACAATACCCGTAAAGAGATGACTTTTTTGCGCAATTTGATGGAACATTACGACACTTCGTTTGTTGATGGGTTACTTTGAACAATCATGCTTCTTCTCTTAAACTCACTTTTTCTTTCCCCTGCATTATTTTGTTGTTTGTTTGTTTGTTATAGCGATTTTGTTTATTAATTAATTTATTTATTTTCTTCTTCTTCTTCTTCTTATTTGTTTTTCATTCCCATTTTTGTTCATTCAATAACACACACAATAGTTTGCTTTGAGCAAAGAAACGACAATTTTCGACAGTCGTTTTGTTTCTCTAGTTCCAGTTATGATGCATTTCAATTGCTGATCACCGTAGAATTGAAAGATAAAAAAAATAAATTTTATTCATAAAATTAATTTTTAATTCTTTGTTCAGTGTTGCTTTTCTTTTCTTCTCATTTTTTCTTTCTTATTGCGAAATGTATGCGATGCTTTCTTTCGTTGCTCCAAAATTTCCACTTACTTGTTTGTTAGAAATTTGCAACAATTGATATTTAAATTAAAAAAATGAAACTATTGTAGAATTTATTGTGTTTTCATTTGAATATTTTTTTTCTTTTCTTTTTTATCAATCGTATCTTTCAATTTACGCTTGATTTGAGCGTGTTTACAAAAGCAGTTTTTGAAGAAAAAAAAAGTAAGTTCATAATGGAAAATAGTCCAAGTGGAAATTGTTGAAAGAACTCAATCCATAAATTGGTAATTTTGATGATTAATTAATAATCAGTTTATATATGTAGTTTCCAGGAAATAAACAACCTCCCATGTAGTCCAGTGGTTAGGATATGCGGCTCTCACCCGCAAGACCCGGGTTCGAATCCCGGCATGGGAAGGATTTTCTCTCGAATAACCCTTTTTTCTTTTCCATCAAGTATAGTTGTTTACAAACGAAGCAAACATTTCTGAAACACCACCTTGTACGTTATTTTTTTCCAAATTTACCGGAAACCGGATGTGAATTTCAACCTGATTATGGGATACGGTAATTCTAACTGTCGATGATGTGTTCAGTCCATTCGCGTTATGATTGTGTTTGTTATGTTGTTTCTTACTGGTTTTTTTCCATTTCGGGCAATCTTTACTACAGTTTTCATATTGTTGTTGCATTATTTATCTGGTAGTGAAGTGTGTATGTTTAACATATTGTGAGAATATAGACGGCTGAGAAAAATATAGAGAATATGAGAGATTTAGAAAATAAAATTCTTGATTTGATTTGCCTCTTTGTAAAGCCTTTAGACTACTTAACTTGATTTTTGTTAACTTTATTGCTCACATCTACTTAGTTGTTCATCATATATTATTACATTTTTTTCAACTGAAATTAAATTGTTGTAATATCAATATGTATATATTTTTATATGTTCCTATTGTAAGCTGAAAGACGGTTTGCAATATTTCGCGTTATTGCATTTTTATTGAATCATATCTTAGAAACAACACAGCAAAGTTAATATATATCATTAACATTACTTCACTTTTGATTGTATTTAGCTTTTTTTTAATAAATAGGTAATTTTCAAAATAGCAGTTTGTTTTGTGAAATTTCTTTATTTTAATTTATTCATTTTGACGAAGTCTGTTAATTCATGCACGTTCTTAATTTATTCTGTATTCTCTTTTTAGTCTAAAATAGGAATCTTTGTTAAGCAGTGATTTTTGAAACTTTTTGGAGAAAGCACGTGATGAAAACAACTGTTTGAACTGAGCTGAACATTCCAACCTTCATTTTTATATTGTGAGAATTACTTTTTGTTAAATAAATCAAATCTCTTCAATTATCACTGTTATGAATCTGTAATGTATGAAATTTTTTCAAGTTATAATTGGTTGAAAGTGGTTCAATTTTTGAAAGATGTTGCTCGAAAATCGATTTATCGTTGACCAGTATTATCATCGTCCAGCAAGTTGATCTGTCAGATTAATTTTTTTCAATTAATGGCACTTTTACGTGCAATTACGAGTTGCTCAAGATCGTGGCGAGGTTTGAAGTTGAATTTTTTGCGAAATTATCCATTTAATCGAAATCCCCTTTTGAAATTTGAAAAATTAGGTATGCTCTTCAACCGCTTAGTTGGTTTTTTAATGTTTATTATAATAAATTAATTTATAGTTCCGTGGAAATATGGATCACTTTCACTTTCTCATAATTCGAGATGCACATTTTCTGTTAGTTCCATTCAGTATCACCGTTCACTGGCCTCTTTGGAATCTAGTAAATCGAACGGTTCGCAACCGGATAAAAAAGCTGATGTTGATGATGAATCTAAGCTGACAACTTATCAGAAATTCAAGTTGACTTTCAAACGATATTGGTATGTTCTGGTTCCAGTTCATTTGATTACCTCATCTGTATGGCTTGGATCGTTTTATTACTTAGCCGCAAGGTATGGCTATGGTAATTCGGTTGTAAAATTCAACTGTAAAAATATGCTTTTTTAATCAAATTCAAAACGATTTATTTCAGTGGAGTAGATCTCGTCGGAATATTGGAATCGATGGGCTTCAGTGAGCAAATTTTGAATCGTTTAAAACAGGCGCCTCGTGCTGGAAACATAGCTCTTGCGTACGCCATGTTCAAAGTAACTGTTTAGCATACTTTTTAATAAAATTATTCACTAATCAACAAAACTGTAAAATAACACTACTGAATTTAATATGAGAGAAAATATTTGTAATTTCAATTTTCTAAAACACTTATGTTTCCACGAACATGAAAACTAATAGTTGTAATATTTAATTTAAAATTTTAACTCCATTGTTTACATGGCTGCTACAAATATTTCAAGTTTAATATTTTGTGCAGCAATTGCGAACGTTCCAGTGTTTACTTTGCATGATCGACAGTTTTTAATAGAACTACAGTAATTTAGCAATCAAGCTTTGTTTTAATTTAATTGAAAAATATGTTCAATTGCTGTTTTGTATCAGTTAATTGAGATTAGATTTTTATTTTTTTATATATTTATTTGTATTAGATATATTTTTATTATAAATTTTAATTAGTTAATAAGTTAGTTTTTCTTTTGAAATATTTTTTACGTTTTTAAGATTGTAACACCTTTGAGATACACAGCCACAATTGGTGTCACAGCTGTGAGCGTGAAATATTTAGTTCGCATGGGATTGATCAAACCTGCACCCAGTAAAGAGCAAGTAAAACGTTTTGTGGAGCAGAAGCGTTTTCAATTACGGGAACGTTACAAAGTCGAATCGAGCAAACTCAAAGGCAAATGGAAAAACATTTCAAAAATATCTTCCAAGCGAAACAGACTTGGTTCGAGTAGCCGACCACGGCAATCATAAATTATTCCTTCATTCATATTAGGGATTGTTTTTCTTTTTTTAAATAATATTATATTATTAAAATTTTGAAAATTTTTCATATTTTAAATGTGTGTTTAGCCGCAGTGTCGGTATTTCTTTCTGCTTTACTTTCAGATATTTTTTTGATCTGAAATCTATTTTCAGATGATTAGATTTGGTTTAATTAAATTTCAATCTAGTCGCATTTTTTATTCTTCCATGCCACGGTCGACGGTTGCTATTTGTCAGACGCTTTCTACAGACGATAAACAACATAACTGGAAGCAGTGCGAAAGTTTGATTCGACTGGCGAAAACCAAACATGCCCAAGTACGTGAATTATTTTATAATTATTTATGTGGAAACAATGCTTCATATTCATTTATTATCGTTGACGTGAAACAATTTGTTATATTCGATGAACATATATATATATATATATATATATATATATATATATATATATATTCAATTTAACATTGTAAAATTTATAAAACGAAACAACACCGTTGAACATGTTTTCGTTTGATTTATTAGCTTTCATTTATCGATAACATTCAGTACTTTACTGTTCAATGAACTGAAATGTATAAAAGAATAATGAACAGCAATTATTAAATTTAGATGATATTTCTTCCGGAATGTTTTGATTATGTGGCAGCATCGAAATCAAAAAGCATTGAACTGGCTGAGAAAGAAAATGGCGTCTACATTAACCAATATCGTATGTTGGCTCGTGAATTGAAAGTTTGGCTATCGCTTGGTGGATTTCATGAGAAGGTAATAATACTTCATACTGATCGTGTATAAATTCACAGTTGTTGATTCTATTTATCTGTTTCTTTATTTAGAGTGAAGACAGTGATGTACGAGTTTATAATACACATTTAATTATTGACGATCATGGTAATACTGTAACAAAATACCGTAAAGTACATTTGTTTGACGTTGACATTCCGGGAGAAAAGAGTATACGTGAAAGTAGTTATACGATTGCTGGAAACAATTTGCAATTGCCAGTGCAAACTCCAATAGGGAGATTGTTTGTTAGTACAGTATGCGTGAAATTTTTGTATTATTCCCAAATGCAAAGAATTGCATTTAAATTGAATTAAAATTTCACAGTGTTACGACATACGGTTTCCAGAACTGGCCTGTTTGGCTCGCCAATTTGGAGCAGAAGTTTTGTGTTATCCTTCGGCATTTACAGTTTCAACTGGAATGGCTCATTGGGAAGTATGTTTGATTATTTCTTTATTAAATTATTATTATTATTGCTTATATTTTTTTAATCAAGGTCTTAGTTCGCAGCCGTGCCATCGATAGTCAGTGCTTTGTTATAGCGGCCGCCCAGTGTGGCAAGCACAACGATAAGCGTTCATCGTATGGACGTGCGATGGTTGTGGATCCGTGGGGTACAGTGTTGGCTCAGTGTTCAACAAATACACCATCTTTAGCTGTTTGTGATTTGGATTTGGATTTTGAGAATTCTGTGAGAAAACAATTTCCAACACAAAATAATCGACGTACAGACTTATATCAACTGCTGTCACGTGTTTCTCCATTTTTTGGTTACACAGTACATTATATTAAATATGATTTGTTCTGTGAATAGTTGACATTTAGATATCGACAGCATATCAGAATATCCTTTTGCGGAAAAAAGAATTCCAAGCAGTTGTGTGTTCTACAGATCAGAGCATTGTTATGCGTTTGTGAATCTCAAGCCTGTTGTAGAAGGACGTGAGTGGGCGTTTTGTTGTTCAAAGAAAAAAATATTTCAAATGAATTTGTAAAAAAGTTTCTTTTTTCTGCTTTTAAGACACTCTGGTATCTCCTTTGAGATTTGTGCAAAAGCTTTCTCAATTGAATTCGTATGAAATTGCCGATCTGTTTAATTGCGTTCAGTTGGTTGAATCAAAACTTGCAAAATTTTATAAAACTTCCTCATCCACTGTATGCATACAAGATGGTCCTGAGGCTGGTCAAACAGTAAAAGTGAAAAATATTTTAATACGAGTTTTTTTTATTTAATTATTTGAAACATTTTCCTAAGTTGTTGTTTTGTTGTTCCAGCATCTTCATGTTCATATATTGCCAAGAAGACGTGGCGATTTCGAACACAACGATGAAATCTACAGTGTGGTATGTGTATTTTCACGCCACCTTTCTTTCAGTGTAATTATTAAAATGAGAAATAATAGCATTAAAGCACACTGATTTCAATTTATTAAGATTAGCAGAGTGATATTTAATCCTGTCAAACTGGTTATACTTTATACTGGTTGAGCATTTGCGTATTTTTCTTAGCTTGATCGGCACGATAAAGAAGTTGCAGAAAAATCCTGGCGTTCTTTAGATGAAATGAATCGTGAATCAGCTACTTACAGAGAATTGTTTAATGGATAAATGTTTTAATTATTTGAAAGTTGAAATTAATGTTTACTGTGCATATGCATATATATATATATATATATATATATATATATATATATATATATTAGCTGTTAAGAAGGATAGGATGCATTTTCGAACTAAAATTGCTGATTTTTGCAGAACTTTCAAATTATCACGCATTCTTTCAATTTCATCAAAAAAAAGATGCAAATGCAGACTAAAAATGTTTATTATACAACAATAGAGGATTTATATTTTTCTAAAAAAATATGTATAAGCTTCATGTGGGTGTTGTTCTTTTTGTGCGGATTTGAAAATTTTCATTCATAATTTTCCATTTCGTCAGGTTATATGTACATTCAGTAGTAGTAGTATTGGGATTGTTACATTTACTGCTGCATCAAGAAAATACCTGTAATGGAAGGACGGCAACATTTCTGAAAAATATTGAATCATCATCAATTGATGCTTTTTGAAAGGAATAATTATTTACTTACTTTTTTCCGCGTAATTCTCTCTTAGAACACTAAGACATACCGAATAAGGTTGTAGTTTAGTGTGATATTTCAGTTTTTGTGTGGTCAGTGCTGAGCGTTTCCTGTTCATCTGTTTCCGTCGATTCCACTTGGGGAAATACTTGCATATAAATAGGTGATCCATCGAGATTTCCGTGAAAGTTATTTTCAAGAAATGATTTGAAATTACAAAATCCCAAATGCGCTTGCAAGCTTACATCTCGTTTGCTGGGAAATACGTTGAATAATGTGGGACGGTTTGACAAAAACTTAGTGAATTGTTCACATGAAGTGCCGAGCAAAGTTGTCGTACCAGTTGAAAGATTCTTCCATTCATGTTGATATTTTTCAAACAAATCCGATATTACCATACAACCACCATGTTGACGTAGTTCTTGATAAACGGTCGTACAAGCTTCATATTCACCGTACGATACCAAACCGATTTTGTGATCTCCTAGAAAAAAAAACAAATGATTAATTATAAAATAGTTGGAATTTACCAGTTTCACGTTTCAGCTTACCTATGCAAAAAATATGGCATCGGTCTTGGAGGAATTTGTGTCGAACAACGGAATTTGTACCCCAGTACTTGTAAATTCGATCCTCTTGACAATTGCACATGTTGAGGTGGATAATTTTCAGTGTAATTTCTTTGGAATTGTATTTGCCGAAAATTTGCAACAAATATTCCAACGCGAGCATTTCCATTCCACCCAATTCGGGCAATTCAAAAATGTACTGACTGAAGATGTGATTTACCGCTTTCATTTTGAACGTCAACCAAATCTCTTCTGCAACTCTAATGAAATTATCCGGAAGTTTTTTTCTCGATTCACTTCTCATGGGCGTAACCTGTGACGCTAAATATACACACGGAATGAACTTCTCATTCGGCTGTCTCGTTATTGCGTACGCCTACAAAACAGTCTTTGTTATTTTTTTTACAAATTTCAAAATATGAACATGCAATAATATTTATACCTTGAATTGCACAATTTGACCAGTGTGAAATGCACGTTTCAAATCACGCAATTTTCGATCAGTAAATACTGACAGTTTGAAACCAACAAAAGTTGCTTTTGGTTTTTCGTTCGCAATTGTTGGCAAGCGTAGCATCAAGCCCGTCTTATTGCTGAGAGCCGTTATCAAACCGAAACCGTTCACAATATTCTTCCTGCCACATCGTTGTGTATTCTTTTCCATTTCGCCATTTTGCTGGCTGTCACACACTGAAAGGCTTTGGGTTTGACTTTCAAGCTCTTTTACCGGCGACAATGCCGAATAAGTAAATAGAGCAGCGGGCGGCATAGTCGATTGCATAATGCTTGTGGAAAAGGTAAAATTTAGTATATGCGTCTGTTTTTGATGAACAGTTCAGTTGTTGAAAGGTAAAATATTCTTGAAAAGCAAAAAAAGACGCTCGATTAACAGATAATGACAAATGTGGAAAGCATCAACGATGGATAATAACGATAAAACAGCACAACACGACGACCACTGTTGTTGACTAATCCGCTAAGCAAGGTAACGGTCACAAATTTACCTACTTGTCAATATCTGTACCGTAGATTTGATCTAATTTTTATTCTTTGCAGAAAGGACATTAAAACTATCTTTAAATTCAATTTTACCATAATGATAGTTCTTTATGATGCACAAGTTTATATTTTAATTGAATTTTTTCAATAATTATTTTTAAAATCATTAATTAAATTTTCATATTTTCGATAACTGAACAACTAGTAAAATGTTGTTGTTGTTGTTGTTGTTGTTATTGTTGTTGTTGTTACGTACAAATAATGCTAAATAGTTGAAATTATATTAAACTGAACTTTTTAGTTCTGCTTAATTTTTTTAATTCCTTTTGACAGGTTACTGTTGACATCAGTTTTGTAGGGCAGTTCAATTTGTTTTGTTTTCTTTTTTATTTTGAAACGATTTGAAATAAGAATAATATATTTTTAATACTTTTCAGTTTTGTGATTTGAATACAAAATTCAAATTATCTTTTTTTTCATTGATTTTATTTTATATCCATTTGCTTGAATTACACATAATGCTGACAAAAATCAGGTCAGAGTTCAAGATCATAGATGTAGTGGGTTTCGCTCCACTGCTGCATCAGAACAGAAAGCTCTGGTCTTCTGTTTTGAGGTGGACGAGAATCAGGTCATCATCCAACAACGCAACATCGACATTATTTAGCCGTTTATTGGTCACTTATGAGCCAGCCTAACAAGTGGACTCATAGATGTTGTTCCATGAGAAAAACAATGAACTGATTCTCCACGTTGACCTGGTATGTATTTTGAAATTTTCGAATATAATTTATTAAAATTTTTTACATTTTTTCAAAAAATTGTTTAATATTTTTGTTAGCGATTTGATGTTTTTCTTTTTCTTTATCATATATTACGAAATTAAATGTCTCCGAATTCAAATAATTTTTTTATAAATTTTTAGAAATTGAATATAACTGTTGCTTAAATTCAACTCTTTTTTTAGTGTAAATGTAGATGAAAATAATACATTTTTTAAAAATTATTAATAAATTAATGACGTTGAATAAATATTCAAATTCGTTATCTATTTATTTAAATTAAAATTAAAATTGCACTTACGAAACATTTGAATAGCGTATCAATGAAAAATTTAATTCCAAAACAGTTATATTAACATTTTAGAACATTTCTAATTTTCTACGTGATAAATTAGCAGTTGTTGGTAAAAATCTGATAGGAGAAGGGAAGATTTTTTAAAATAGAAAAGTATTGAAGTCGAAAAATTTATAACGAAGTGATCAATTGCTCTTCTATTATTAGTAAAATGTAAACAAGTCCTTTTTACATGGACCGCTTTGAAACGTCCGAAAAGCGATTTTGATATTGCGCACATTGTTTTTATTGAACCGAAACAAACAGCAAATAATTTTTAATTATATTATTTTAGTTGTTGTAAAATTTATGAAACTTTATCATGTAAACGTCTTAGTCTGAGTGAATTGGAAATTTTTACGCCCATTTTTTCAGAAGTATAATTTCCAACATTGGGATAAAAGTACGAATAAAAAAAGATGTTAATATTTAATAAATCAATTAGCAAAATTTTATTTGAAGTGTTTTATTTATTTTATTTCGATTTTTTAATCCATTCAATTTCAATCTTAACGTAAGTGTAAAATTAATTCGTGAAATACAGTAAGCCGTACGAATGATAAACTATTGATATTCGGTTGATTTATTATGTTGTTATTTTGAATCTTTTTTTTTGTTTTGCTGAATTAAGTGATAAATTGGAATTTTCAGAAAAACATTCATCTTTTGCTAAAAGAGCGCAGCTTGTTTTTGAAGATATTTATTTATATAAGCTTCGCAATTAATTGATGGCTAATTTTGTGGTTCGATTTATAAATTTGAGGTACACATTAATTTTCAAAAAGCATATCGCTGAAAGTGGAAAGTTGTTTTTCTCCGCGATTGTTGTTGCATGAATGCGCAAATTTTTATGAATGAATTCTATTCAAATTTGACAACTGAAATTTTTTACTTTTATTATATGCTATTCTACATGATTGAACCATTTTTCTTTTCTTTGTTTTTAAAGTAACCAATCATGTATTTCAAATTTAGAAAATTTGTTTGCATACATACATACATATATACATATATAAGTGTATGGGTTGTTATGAGCAGTTATTTTGCGTTCATTTGATTTCAAAAATGTCAGCCTGCACGTTTCTTTTTCTGTTCACTCTTAGTGTCAACGTAATTTCGCAAACTCAATCCATGCGATGTAATATTAATTTACAAATTATTTATCTATAATTTTATTATTATAATTTTTTAGCATTTACTAACAATGATTGTCCGGCAAAAAATTTTATTTCGAGAGAAGAAATGGCAACCCCCTGTTATGATAATAGGGACTGCAGCGGTGATATGATTTGCTGTGAAACGCTGTCCGGAAAGATGTGCCTCAGAAAGCAAAAAAGTCAGTGTTGTTTGCATATGCTATAATTATGCTACAGCTTTTTTTTCAAATCTTTGGTTGTTTTTTTTAATAAAATTATCTTTCTTATTACTTTTTTTAATTTTAGGTAACCAACCAAACTATTACAGCCGAAGCAGATGTCAAGATGGCTCGATTTCATCGCAGTCCTGTGATCCTGGTATATGCCCTCCTAATTATAAATGTGAAAATGGCAAGTGCTGCTGGAACAACGAATATGCGGCATCACCATCCCAGTCACGTAATATAAAATGTGTCTTTGAATTAACAAATTTTAAAATAATGTACAAATTTCTCTTCAGAAATACATACAGCTTGCAGAGATGGACGACTACCTTCTAGCATGTGCCAGTATGGAGCTTGTCCACCAGGATACACTTGTGAAAATGGAAAATGTTGTGAAAATACCGACTACTACACAACTTCATCACCAACTACAGGTAATTAAAAATTAAAAATAAAAGTAGCTGGCAAGTATAATTTAAACGAGTGCTATCTAGTTGGCGCATAAATAAAGAGGTAAATTTTGTATTCATCGGTTTTTTTTTATTTTCACCAACTCAGATTGGTACAGATTATGTCCGGGCGGAAATAGAGCTATTCATAAATGCAATCATGGGAAATGTGCCTGGGATGAACACTGCTATAATAATTGGTGTTGCAAAATCACTGGTATTATGCAGCCGACAACAACAACGACAGTTCATCGTATAACATTTCATTTTATTATTTAAATTTATATTGTTTTTTTTGATACAAAGTATTTTGATGAAATTATTTATTTGTTTTTTGCAGCTGTGGTAAAATCTGGTCGATGCCCACCGTATTTGAGTGTTATTGGTGCTACAACAATCGATCGTTGCAGCATGGACGGTGATTGTGAAGAAAGTCAGAAGTGTTGCAACACTTCACTTGGTAAAAGATGCATGTTTCCAGAAATGTAAAACAGCATCTTTTTATATCTCTGTCGGTCGTAGTTTAATTTGCAAAAGCGAATGACATATTCATTTTATTATACTTAGCTTATAGTCTTCTTTCAGCACTTGTAGTACACAATAAACGAAGCAGATCATACTGAGTATAATTATTTGATTTGGAGTGAAATTAAGTGTAATAAGAAGAAGTTATAGGTAAGTGTTTAAAATGAAAAAATGCCTGACCAAGTATATGAATTTTATAAATGTAACATTTGTACTTGCTTTGCAATAAATAATCCAGTGTTGATAAAGTAAATTCTTGCAATATTGCCAATTATTCAACAGTTGCTAAATGACATTTGTTTGAGGAAGTGAACATTTATTTTATTTTCAATTAATTAATTACAGAAATAGGAAATTTTGCTTTTCTGAATGAAACAAATTCTTCATTCTTTGAACTTCTTGGTCATTACTTTTTATCATTCACTTTTTTCGGTCATCTAATTGATTATTTATTTAGTATGTTAATATAATTCAATTAATGAATAACCATATTATAGTTATTGATAGAAATTATTTTAAATTTCCCAGAGTTAATACCTGTTGAACATCCTGTTAGAATTATGTGAATTCATTTTGACGTAAAAATTCCATTTATGATTGTTTACAAGTAAATTTCTGCAACTGGTTGTAAATTTGACACTTTGAACTGACAAATAATCACGCATGGACTGTAATGATGCAATAAGTAAATTAATTGCTAAGTTCAAATTTGAATTGAATTTATTTAAAAGTAATTATTGTTTCACAAAAAAACATATTCATAATTATTTAAATTTATTCAAATGAATTCATTTTGATTTTATTTTCCAATAATTTGGATTGACATTTTCAATTGTGATAAAAATTTCCTTTATGTTTTTTAATTCAAGATTAGGTGATTGCAATGATGAGATGCAGCACAGATACTTATGAGAAAATGTGAGCACAGTATTTCATGCAACTTTCCATCACTATCATTTATTATTTATGTCTAATATATTTGACTTTAATAGAAAATTCAGCTTAATTCATAATTATACGATGAAGAAAAAAACGTTTGCGAGAAGTTCAAAAATATTTACAAATCTTCATCGTATAAAGAATTCTCTACGATAATTGTTATGTAAATATGCAAATTTTTACATGCAAAATTGATGATGAAATTTCAAATTATTGATTGTATTGCGCAGAATTTTTTTTTCCGTTCGATTGCATCATTTTGAAATTATTTGAATGTTGAAACTGGGTGAACTTTTACTTTTTATTTATTTTTTTTTGAAATATTTATTTCAAAATTTAACATCCATGAGTGCAGTGATATTTCTTCCGTTTCAAATCATCAAAGCATTGTCATTATTATCGTACGGTGACCAGATTTTAAAGCCATTTTAAAAGTTGGCAAAATTGATGCCTGTCAGTTTGTCAACTGCGTCCTACGACGAAATATCATCAATTGAAGGCGTACAAAACTGCTGAAGAATAGCATCTTCGAAGCGATCCGGAAAGATTAAATCTTCAAGCGTCAAGGTATTTATTATTATTTTTTGTCTATTCTTTAAAATGTTCACCATGCTAATATTGAACTTTGCATGAATATGTAAAAATTTTAAATTTAAAATAAGCTTTTCAAAAAAAATTTTGTTCTTTAAGTTGTTTTATAATAATTGGTGGTAGTATTGAAGGTGTGAAATTAAGCTTAACGATAATTGCAAAGCAAAACCAGATCAGATCAATTGCATTCGTCAAACAAATAATGCCCGAAGTAAATGATATTCATAAGTTGAATATAAGCATTGAGTAATGTAATTTCACTCGTTTCACAGAAATTTATAATCTTTACAAAGAATTCATCATTTTCATAATAGCATGTAAGTTATCGGATGATTTTATTCTACTCGTCAACTATTAATTTTTGATACAATTTACGATTATTATCTTTCAAAATTTTTTTCACACCCTTATATAATTGAAAAACTTTTTAAATTAATTTTATATTAATTTTTCACTACAATTTGCAATTAATCAGTCTACTCTGTTTATTCCGCGAGCTGAGTTGAGGTGTTTTGTTACTTTTTTTTATCAGATTTGTCGTTAAAATCAAATTGCCATTATATTTTATAACATTTGAAAGTGTCAGGAATTTTTCTTAACGTTTAAAATTATACAAATATTCCTATCTTCAATATAATTCAATGTTTGCAGAATTAACATATAAATTACTCTTGCTACGACGTAGATGGTTTGTTGCAAACAGTTCTTCAATGTGCTACTTTGAGAGCATTTAAAATTCAAACTGCTCATTTTTTAATTCATGTTTTTTATATATGTGTTGTAAAATAATTGAAATATTTCAAAAACAAACTGTCATTTCTCATCTATATGCTAGAATTAGTAATAGTAATAAATAGTAAGTGCATGCATGCATGTAGATGTAAATGTAAATCTAAATGCAGTGTAGATCTATTAAATATTAATATTGAAATAGAATGTTTGTTGATTTAGGTAAATTTTTTCAATGAATGATGAGAAGATAATGGTTATTCAGAATTGTTTCAGAAATGATGATCAGGTTGAGTGGACTGTATTTGCTTCGAAAATCCAATTGTCATAATTTTTTACAAGGCACTCGTTTGTGTCTTCAAATATTTTCCTGGTAGAGGTCATTTAGTATTCTATCATTGATTATTAATTCAGATACAAAATTGAGGGCAGTATTAGCTGACCATAGGGCTAGATGAACTTTTCATCCCATTATATTTAAACAACGATAAGAAACTCATAAATTCACGGTGCGGTATGCTATCCAAGTTCTTGTATATAGTGAAGCTTCACCGTATTCTGTGCCTGGGGCAGTTGCATGGGTGACTGACTGTTCTCAGAACCGGGAATCCGTTTCACTGAACATACAGCGGGTCAATCACAGTTGTCGCCTGATGATTGATTGTGCCAAAGACTGGGACGGCTGGGGCGTCAGCTGCGGTTGATCAAGCTGGTGTGTGGTGTATTAGAATCATTGCTTTCATCATTTTCTGGAAAAGATCCTCTAGGTCATCTTCATTTAGGCAACTTGGTTTCTGATTCAGCGCTAAAAGTCGTAAGTAGATGAGCTTCAGAAGCGATTTCCATAGCATAGAATTTGCAGATTAATAAGGCAATCACATAAATGAAATTTCAATTTAAGAAAATTCACTTGAAATTATTAATTTGAATATAGAAGCAATAATTGGAATATTTATGCGCACTGTTTGCTATCGTAATCATATAATGTACGTATAGTGTTGTTGACAAAGTAATATTTATTTAAATTTAAAGTAATTATTTTGTTGTTATTGTTGCTGATTTCTTTCAAATAACGGAAAGCGAAATCAGTCAGTGCCAAATTAGATCACAATGAAAACTGCGTCATGAAGATCGATAATGTTGTAGGCAAGAATGATGCAGAATTGCATCATTGCTAATAAGCTGGTTGAGGTAATTAAGGAGGGAGCAGTTTCTTTGCTATTCAAACAGAACCTGCTTTGACGCGTTCATTGACATCAAACAAAGCAACGTCACGGCTTGTCACCACCATCTATCTGTCTATTTCAACAAGCGAGCTATTTTATTTTTTTTATCCTTGTTTCTTTCTCATATGGTATCTATAGATAGCAGCAGTTTGAATTAATTTTCATCATGGAATTTGAAAGTAAGTTCCACTTTATCTTCTTCAGTATTTTTCATTATATAATTAGTTTATCATTCCAAAAGTAATAAAAAATTTTCAATATAAGTAAAATAATTGAGATTCAAAAAAACGTGCAAAACGGGAAAAGCGAACAATTTCTGGTTTTTGTCATGACTGAGATTTTAATCGGGAAAAAATTTTTGAAAAAAAATAATTGTCAAAGTATATCATTTTTAGAATGTTTAATTTCATTTGATATATTTGACCTTCTTCCTGTCATTGAGCAATTGAATTTGCCTTTTATTCTTGTCGAATCATCATCACAAATATTATTTGTGTTGACTTTAAAACTTGTTTTCCATTTACACTGATTCTGATAACTGCTAATTGTGATTTACTTGATTTCTCTGTAAAATATGCAAATCAAGTCAAACAGTGCTATATTGGAAGTTTAAGAAAATCTTTTTTTATATCTGAATAAAATCTCAAGTTTCATTATGAATTAAAAAATATCACATCAACAGCAATCCATTTATATATTATATTAGTCGTATTTTTCTACTTTATTTAGTTATTCTTTGTTTTTTTTGAATGTATCTGGAGCTTGAATGTTTTCATACTGTACGCACGTAGAAATAAGAACTGGTGAACTTTTTAACTTTTACCAGTTGATGCATATTCATACCTGATTTGACGTATCTAACTTGATTTTATTAATCATGAAAAAATTGAATCTAACAGGTAAATCAAGCAGTGATCTTTTGCATTAAAGCCTCAATAAAATGCTTTTGAATAAAAAGTGTGGTGTTAACGCTGTTGTTCACTGTGGGCGCATAGATTTATTAAATAAGCTATATGTTAGCTTTTCCGTTCATTGTATATATTATTATATTATTGTGTTTCATTTATTATAATATGTGTAGAATATTTAATGTTTTTTTAATACATGAAAGCAGCTAATGTTACTTATAGCAGTTAATGGGAAAAAAATTAAGCGCTTCAAAATGCTTCTCTGTAAATGTCCTATGCCATTGACTGTATGTTTATTCAGTGCGAGTGATAGATAATGCGATGGTAAATTTTGGTTTATTTATTTGCTAATCAAGCGTGAATGTTTTGCATCTGCTTTATCATGTACATTATCTGACGTTTAAGCTTGATTATAGCTCAGTGGATGAAACTGAAAATAATTTCGATAAAGCAATTATAATTCGTAAACGTTGTTATATAAAAACATATTTATCATAATTCATATCAGTGACACATTTCAACGTATTTCCTTCATTTTTAAAAAAATATTTTTGTTTTTAAGCGAACATTTTTTATTTCTTGTTATTGTTGTTGTTGTTGTTGTTGTTGTTATGCATGTAATACTGATAGGATTGTATAATTTTTGATATATTGTATGATGTTGGTGACAGCTTTGACAAATATTCGAATATATTATGGTTGAATTTGACTGATGAGCACATTGCTTGGCATTTCCTGTTGTGATTGTAACAACAGCTGAAGCAATGATGAAATCAAAAATTATTGTTAGCTCATTTCCTATAGAATTGTTCTACTTTTTCTTTTTCTATAAAATTTAGTTGTGATTTCATTCAAATTCAAAACTGACAACAGCAAGTAGTAGTCTGTTAACAGGATCATTTTCTTAAACATCATCAGTTGCTCTAATTCTGTGTTATCAGTAATGTGTAAATGGAGTGAAATTTTTAATTTATAGTTTAAAATATTTAGAAAATTGAAGTAAATAAATAACTGTTATTATGCGTGATAAGTTTAGTAGGGTTGGATACGGCGTTTTGAAAATTATAAGTTGTGTATTAGTGCATAGGAAGTGTAATTTGTTATTCTTATTGATAGTTTGGCTGACGACGCATACTTTTGAGGAAAAAAACTTATTTTGATCTGAGGCCATATGTGCGTTGAAGTTGCCAGAATGTAAAACCTATTATTTATAGGAAATGAAAATTGTTCATCTTAAGCTGATCGTGGTTTCTTCGCAGCGTGTTATTATTTTTCCAAATCATGTGTTAATTTTCAGCGTACATGTATAATGAATTCAAAAAAAACTGTTTTCTAAAGAGAATAAAGCTGTGATTATTAAATTATTATGTTTTGAATGGGATGAATTTGTTTTTTATTCGGTTATCATTTGCAATGTTTGCATATTTTTTCTTAAAACGTATTATTAGGAAAGTGTTATTTTGCCTTATTATTTCAATGAAATATACAATGTGCATTTAAAATATGCAGTTGTTGAAATAAAAGAAAAAGCATACATATATATAAATATGTACAAGCATGGGCGTTAATTTCGATTTTGATGTTGTAGAGTTGAAGGCGGTTTCACAACCGCTGATGACGATCGAAAAAGATTCCGGTCATGGACCGGAGGAGAAAAAAAGGCGTCCTGAACAATTTGATGTGGAAGTGATCACGTCTCCTGTGGATTTAGATGATACATTCTACGCGAAATTGCACAGCATCCGTGGAAGCATACCGCATGCTGTTTCGTAAGTGCTTTGGTATTTTTTTGGTCTTTTATTTTGTTTGTTTTTTTTCCAATTCAGAGACGAACAGGCGATGATGAATCTCATCAAAGCTGTCATCGGCACTGGAATATTATCCCTTCCCGAAGCGTTTCGCAACTCTGGTCTTTGGGTGTGTGTGTTTACTTGTTGTTTTCAATTGTTATTATTTTTGCCAGTTTTTATGATAATTTCAGTTTGCTTGTGCTTTGGTCGTTTTTACTAATCTGATCAACGTGCTATGTATAAGAAAAATGGTAAAATGTGCGCACAAAATATGCAAAAAGTAAATGAAGCGTATTGTTTGTGTTCAGCTTTTTGAGTAATCATTGTATTTTTCAAGATCTGGAAGATCAGCCGTTGATTACGGTGAAATGGGTGAACTTGCCGTAAATCTCGGTCCAAAAAGATTTCGAAGATACGCCTCCACGTTCAGGTAAATGAGATAATTTTGGTCAATTTTCACACTTAGAACATGATGTTTCATTTTTGAATATTTTTTTTAGAGAAATGATCAATGGCATGTTGTACTTGTTGCAGTTTGGCTCTTGTTCTGTTTATTTTATTTTCATAGCTGAAAATATTCGTCAAGTATTTTTATTCATATTTTATTATTGCGTTTTTTGGGCGTTTGAGTTGTTATTGAAACATTTTAGGCTGTAGATCCACACGGAACGCTGCCCATTGTAGCATATATAGCATTTGTACTTCCTGTAGAGATGGTTCTGTGCTCAATTCGTCAACTGAAATGGCTTTCAATTCCAAGCACACTGGCCAACGTCGTCTACGTTGTCGCTTTTGCGATTGTTTTCTATTATGTATTTGATCAGTTTCCCAGTTGGCAACGTCTGCCGGCAATTCAAACTCCGGAAAGGTGGCCCCTTGCTTTCGGCTCTATCATGTTTGCATTTTCATCCGCTGGAACAGTGATAATTCCATTTCACATTTGCTTTCTATGCAAAATTAATCAATCGAAAATTTAGATATTGCCCATTGAAAATCGGTGCAAAACACCGGCTCGATTATTGCACTGGAATGGAGTGATCAACACCAGCTATTGGATCATAACCATTCTATCAACTGCTGTTGGCTTTTATGGATATATAAAATATGGAGACGATTGTCAAGGAAGCATTACTTTGAATTTACCAGATGAACCGTAAATTGTGTTATTTATTGTGTTTTACGAAATAATTTTACAAATTTTTGTTCAGCTTGGCCAAAGCCGTAAAAGTGATGGTTGCATTGACGATCACTTTGAGTTTTCCACTTCAATTTTACAGTCCAATGGAGGTGATTTCGGCAATTCTCAAGAGGCGCATTAAATCGTCGAAAAAATATCTATTCGCCGAATATATTTGTCGATTTGCACTTGTCCTTCTAACATGTAAGTTGTTCGTTTCGATTATTGTTCTTCTTATTATTTAGCTTGGTTTTATTTCATTCTCTTTTGTTGAAAAGAAAAACTAATTTTAGTCATGCTTGCCGCTCTTGTACCAAGATTAGGTTTATTTATTTCTCTGGTTGGAGCATTGACTGGTGCTACATTAGCATTTTTGTTTCCTCCAATAATTGATATTCTCACTGAATATTCACCAGACAGAAACCCTGGTTGGTTGATAACCAAAAATTTGCTTATCATTTTGTTCGGCATGTCTGGCTTAATTGCTGGAACGGTTACATCTATCAATGCAATAGTTCAATCGTTTTCTTGAAAACATTTCCAATTCCATTCAGCTTTTTAGCATTTTTGTGTTAGTTCAGCTTATTTAATTGTAATAATTCTTCATTAATAACTGCCAGAATGCAACGTTGTGCATTGTTGTTTTAGTTAGTTTTCAAAATAAGCAGTATTTTTCTTTCTCAAAGCTCACTGATGAAATTTTGTTTTCAAATTGAAATCTTGCCCAAAATTGTGTAGTTCGAAATTTCCAAAATGAAAATTATACCACTTTCTCTTGCGCTCTACACAGTCTGATTGTAATTATTTTGGCACGATTGTTGGTTGTGTTGTTCTCCAGAGCATATTATTGTATGCTTAAAAAATAGTTTGTTCGTCCATTTTATTTTTTTGGCATTTGTTCGAATTTGAAGTTTTGAAGTTCGAATTTTTGATTTTATGGTTGAATGTAATGGTTTCCACTTTTCATTCTCCATTGCATCGGGCTTTGAATGAAACTTATAAGCGTGATTTGCACGCATTTCTTGCATAATGACTGTATGATCATGCAGTCAAAATTCGTGGAAGATGTGGAAATGAGCAATAAAGAAAATATTTTTTCTCAGTCTTTGCATAAATGACGCCTGTTTGTGAAAGAAACAGAAGCAATGAATTTAATCATTTTATACATTTTTGGAAGATGATGGTTTTGGAAGCGTTTGTACTGTGTGAACATATTAGAAATACGGCACAATGGCAACATTTGGAAACAGATGCATGTACAAAGCGAAACTGTTGAATAGTTAGAACGACATTTTAAAGAATAAAAAGAATTAATGATGGAATAAAGATCCGTTTCAAAATATCCAACAATAGCAAAGTAAATAGACGAGAAGCACGGCCACTATTATAGCGGCAATGGCACTTGGATTTCGAAAAGTTGAAGAATCCCTGGATGAAAACAGTATATGGCATCTCAAATTGCACCAGAGTTCAATTTGAAGTTGCACCTCTTTGCAGTAGCATTGCGGCGAATAAGGTCCACATCGTGCAGATCTGAATTTATGCCACTGAATTAGCATGTGTTGCAATCTGTGACATGCGACGTAAGGTTCCAAAGTTTTCTTATAAACTCTGTTGCAAATCATTTCCATTTCACTCATTGTATTTTCATCAGTAGCCTGATCCGTGGCATTCATAATGTGATGGCACCAGTCTTTCTTGGGTGGAGGATGATCACATTGTTCAGCAGTGCAGGTATTTTTCCAACTTGCGGCCAACGCTAAGAATAATTCTTTTGGCAAATGGGTGCCAATAAGTTTCAAATAGGTTCTGCTTGCAACTGATGCTCCTTGTTGTTCAGTACAACCGGGAAAGTAGAAACAGTTTCGAAAACGGTTGTAAAATGTACAATTCATTGTATCTGTGTTGGATATCAGTGGAAAAAGTTCTTCAAAACAATTCATCAGCTGTTCCACAGGACAACGCTTGCCACCGCTTTGAGTGACCACTGTCTTCTTCAACAATGCAAAGCATGTCAGCAGTAAAATAGTCGCATGAATTGATTGTTTCGAAAAATCCATCACTTGATTAATATTTTTCTAAAGCAATTTTTCTTTGCAGCAGTTTTCTAATGCCAACGTTCTGTCGTCCAGTTGTTGGTCATGATAAATCTACAACAAAAATATGTAAAAGTTGTTGAAATGAAGAGATTTTTTCCTTCAAATAATTAATTCTACATTTTTTCTACGTGTTACAATTGTTTGATTAAATTTTTAATCGATTTTAAAGATGATCAAGTACAATTTAGTATAATTTTTTTCCTGAACGAGAAAGGAATTTTAACAATTGGAAAGTATCATCCATACATGCATGAGTAGGAGAAAAATCAGTCATCTTTCTTTTCTGTACTTTGTCTTGGCCCCTATGCACATGTACGTACGTACGTTAAGTATGCATGTATGCATTTTTATTAATGGTATACGTGTGTGTAGTCAGTATGGAATAGATAAATTTATTTAGATTTATTGTTAAAATTTGTACCAGTATTATGGGTTTTGTTCGTTTGCAAATGATTCATTTTTGTCAATTATAAAAGAATCTGCTAAATTCAGCTCTATCACTTAGTTGAAGTTAGATTTAAGTGGCAATGGGATTAGTGTCGTTTCCTAGATGAAAATAGATTTAAATTCAAGTCAGTACAATTTTGTCATTGTACTAGTTCATCTGAAAATAATCACGCTTAATTGTATGATGCCCCACGAATGAGAGAAGCGTTCGACATCCAATTCAATCAAAACTACCGGCATTAATCTTCTTATTATTTCCTGTTTTTCACTTGGTTGTTCTTTTTTGTTTTTATCCAAGCAAAAAATAGATTATTATTGAAAATAGATTTGAAAATTTGGATGACAGTTTTAGATACTACATAAATTGAATGTGATTAGTTATGAGTTGAAAAAACCGTTGTTTTGCAGATTAAGGTGAATGTGAAAATTTATCATGAATTATCTTTTCTTTCTGTACTTTGCATGAATTCTTACTTAGATAATTTCATTTTCAATATAGATTAGAATTTATACAATGAATTTGGAAAAAATTGGATCGTTCAATGTCTTAATATAATACTGAAAGTAATTATGATAATCTGTCAATCATCAGTGTGTGTATAAATTGATAAATTTTACAATTCAGTGGATTATATTTAAAATTTGTTTGTCGATTTATATTGAATATAAAAAAAGAGTATATAATACTAGTTCTTTTTGTGTTGTTTATGGTAGTGTGAATGAATATTTATTTGAAAAGAACACAGAAATTGAAATTCTTACGGTATCGTTTACAGAAATTAAAATTTCCGATGAAATGGTGATTTGCATTCAGTGCATTCATCACTGCAATGTTTAGGTGATTGATTTTTATTTTGAAAACAAAAAGCACAATCAACACGTCATATTTTCTATTTGAAGTAATTGCTGCAGGTTGTTTAAATTGAAAATTGAGTCTATCGTTCTGGCATTGACATCATTTATTTGTAAAATATTGATGAAAATCTGACTGTAATTTTCATTTCAATATCTTCCGGTGTGAACTTTAAATTTATTAAAGATCAAATATCAGATAGAGCGGTGATGAGAAATTTATTTATTTTTACTGTAATTTTCAATTTTCTCCCACATTTTCAATTTCATATTTTATCTCGTCATAGTAACGGATATATTTAATACAGGGTGATTTTTTATTATTTTTTTGCTAAATACTTCACAACGAGTAGTTGTTAATTATGTTAACAGTTGTATAATTTTACATTGTTCACATTGTTTAGTTGAAATTTGCTGATAATGAAATTGTTTGCAGAATTGAATTTAATTGAACCAGATAATAATCATTTTTTCAAAAAATCATCATTTTTACTTTATTTGAATTTTTTGTTAATGTAATTTTGATATTATTTAATAGGTAATTTTTTACTTAATTTCTGTTTATTGTAAAATTTGAAGATTTTAAACAGAATTGTTATGTACGATGTCATAATTTAATTTTCTCCATCCGCCGAAATAAACAGTTGTTGTGCGTATTACAATAATATACTTGGTTAATCTGATTTTTCACTCTGTTCCTATTCATTTGCATTACATAATGATAAATAATTGATTATGGATGCCACAATGATTAGACATGGATAAATAAGATTGCACAGCATGATTGACAATTCAATTAGGCTCCAACTTTGGGAACAACTCTGATAGAGAGGATAGACAGCTTGAGGGAATTTTTCCTCACAAATCAACAATAATGATAAATATTATCATTATTATTAATACAAAAACTTTAATCCTACCTTATGCAAAAGGTTATTCACTCTGAGAAAGCTTTCAACTTCAGAGAAAATCCTTTCAGCATCTATTTTGAACTGAGAACTGTTTCATAATATTTTTTGAAAGAAACATGCACAAAAGTTTTGAAATTCTATAAAATTTTGACATTTTGAAAGTTATGAATATTATATTGCATATTAAATATGATATTAGATTCATTTTCATCCTTTTAGTTTATGTATAAATGTTTTCAAAGCAAGCAATATTTATTACGAATATTGTCATTTAAAAATTAATGTTGGAAAGTTTTTTAGATGATTTGTCAAGTGGCAATCAAAATATGTGAACTTACACTGCAAAGTAGTAGTATAATAATGTAGTGTAAAATTATAGATGCATTTTCAGCTGACAGATTTATTAAGTTTGCGAAAAGTTGATCAGTCGATCAGTTTTGAAACGGATTTACATTAAAATTGAAAAAAAGATCACTCGCCACTTACGTTTTCATGTGAAGTGTTGGTATTATTATGTGAAAATCACTTTTCTCTTGAGAAATGGTCGAACCAACAACGCAGACCACATTAACTCGCGCGAAATTTGTGTTAAAGTATGAATAAATTATTCAACCGTACATGATTGCCAAAAGTGTCCGTCCATTCTTCTTAATGTCAGTTTTGGCCGATGGATGCATTTTCATTTCTTTGCTTGCGTGTTCTTCCTTTCCAACCTCTAATTTAGACTTCTTGCGCCCCCTGTTGGTAACTTGCTCATTGCCTTGGCCAAGTCAATTTTATTTCATGCATGCTTAACAGTTTTCTTCATTTTATTATTAATCTAATAATTATTTGGTTTTTTTTCTTTGAAATAAGCAGTATAATAAGGATAGGTTGTGTTTAAAGAGTTGAAAAAAAAGAAGTTTAAATTTGCTCAAATTTAAAATATAGTAGTAGCTGTAGACTGTAGAAATGCTGATGGGTGTTGAATGCAGTAGATGAAGTTTGAAAGAGGTCGTGACGATTGAAATATATTTATTTCTTTATTTTAAGTAAATATAAAGCGATATTTTTTCTATGAAATTATTTTCATCAATAGCCACTTACAGTAAGTAATATTTGACGTTTTCTCCAGATTGAACTGTGAAATCCAGATTGAAAAAATGCAAAACCATTATTTTATTATTGTCATTACCAGTAGTAGTGGTATCAGTAGTATGAGTAGTAGTTAGTACCTGTTAATTATGCATCACAGGAGTTTTGAAATAGTCGTTTGGCTAGGAAATTAATGATAATGACAGGCGGAATTTTCCTCTTTCCTAAAAACAACACTAGAATGGCTTTCTCTAGAAATTGGTGGATGCGTTAATGCCATCACTTCTTTTTCACAAAAAGCGATCCAGGGGTTCGCATTTTACCGAAAATCAATCTTTCACTTATTTTCCGTTTTGTGAATCTGTAAAGCTAATCCTCCTCCCTTTTTACGACTACGTCAACTGCTGGCAACGTTGACTTAAATCTTAGAAATCTTCTGTTGGGCAGGAGGGGGCAACGGGGACAGCGTGAAAATTAATTTAATAAACCAAAACTACTAATACTTATTTCACACTGCGAATAGGCTGATCGATTAGCAATGTTACTAAATTTCTCTCCACTTTTCTTCATTCACTGCGATAAATTGTCAAATTTTGATCAAACTATTAACAAAAATACCTATAGTTTATTTGAAAAATTTTTTCCAGAAAATATAATTCATAATTCCGTGCTTTGAGTTCAGTTTTTTTATTTGCACAACTAAAATGAAAATCAACATTGCTGTTATAGTTTTATTTTTGTTTATAAGATGAAAATGTGCAAATATTCCTCTATTCAAATTGTTTTTTTATCAATATTGTAAAAATTTGTTCTCATCGTCCAGAGAATTCTCATGCATTCTTCATTAGTATTTTACTTATGAAGCAATACCCTGTAATACAACCTTGATAAAATTTATGCTGATTTAAAATATTTTAATGATATTCTTCTGTTTAATGAATTTTAATACTTTTGTTTCAAAAATATCATGAAATTTCAATTCGGTTTTCATTTCTGTAATCCAAGTTTTTTTCCGTTGCACATTTTACATTTTGACAATAACATCTCATATCGTATCTTGCATATTGCAGGTATGCATGTACATATATGTACTTATTTTCTTCTTTTCACAAGTTACAGTATTCCTTGATTACAAAACACGAATCATGCGTCACGAATCAAGAACTAAAGAGGAATTTCTAAAAATGAAATATTTTAATTTTACTGTATTTTATTTTTTGATTACTTAGTTATTTATTTAAGGAAAAGTTTTAGCTTAAATTTGAGCAAACTGAATAAATAACAAATGCTTGCAATTAATCAAATGAGGCAGAGATTCAGTCAGATAGATATGCTGCGACTGTCAACTTTGCACACGGCTGTTTGCATCAATCAGGTTGTTGATCGCAATTCTTGAATACTTATTTAATATAAGCTTGGTTCCAAGAAAAAGAAGAAGAAGAAGAAGAAGAAGAAATAGAGGAACGTGAATAAGATGAAAAAGCATAATTAATGAAGTTCAACTTCAGGGAATAATTTCAACTGTTAACTTTTTCCAAACAAATTTCATTTTGACAAGAAAAGACTGCGGATTTTGCAAAGTAAGTCACACTTGAATTTTGTTTGCTAAATTATTGATAAATGTATTCTTTCAAATAGATCATACAAATTTTGCAATTTTTTTCACTTATAATAATATATTTCAATAAAGTCAAAGGAAAAAAGTTAAAGCTTATCCAGTAATAATCTTGTAATAGTATTTATTTATGCTTTGCGAATGTTTCAATTTAACGTTTGAAAAATTTTGCCTTTTTTTAAATGAAAGTAATATCTGACAAACTGCTTAAGCGTTATATGGAAAAGGAAGAGATTGGAAATTTTCAAAAATACACTGAAATTGACATTGATGTTTCTTTGGAAAAGCAGACTAAAACTTTCAATGATACAGTTTTCATACAAAAAGTTTTCATCAAAGCAGCAGCAGTTTGGCCAGGTGAAGAAGTAAAGTTATTGAAGTTACCGAGAACACCGTATTTGGAATTTAGACCTTTAGTAAGAGATGTGTCTAAAGAGCGTTTGCCGAAGTCAGAAGCACCTGAACAAAGCCACTGTAGTAGTAGTAGTAGTAGTAGCAGAATGAATGTTGAGAATAAATTGTTTCAACAAATGTTAGCTCAGATGAAGCAGTTCGAAAATGATACGAGCTGTGATGAATTTTTTGAAGAAAATTATGGGCAAAGCTGCACTTTCAATTTTACTTTTGACGATGCAAAAGAGAACAATGGCAAATCAAAAGTTCAGTGGAAAATTCCGCTTGTGGAAGAAGAAAATGAAAATAAAATTAGCATAAACTGTTCGTCAAAAGAGCCAAAGCCCATTCTTAAGCCGTCGACATTGCGAAATCCATCTGTCAACTTTGGTAAAATTGATAATGGAAAATTTTCCGAATGCAAATCTGAAAATTTCTTCTTTTCAAATCTTAATCTGCATCCATACGACAGTGCTTCAAAATATGATTTCACATCGTATTATTCTGCATTGAACTTCTTGCCCCACGCGTACTTGCCAGAATGTTCTTTTAAAGCATTTTCTGTGGAAAATTATGCAAATCAGTTAGTTATGTTGCGTAAGTGTTTAGTAGGCGTAAAAGATTTTACAGTAAACTGATTCTAATTGTGTTTTTTTTTGCTTTGTTTGAATGTCAGTTTGATTTCATTCAATAAGATAGATGATCATCAGCAGGGTGTTTGTTGCATTGATTTTGTGTAAAATTCTTTAGAAAAATACGTCTTAATCACATGCCATAATTGATAAAAAAATGTTTTGACGTATATGAATCTATTCTAATAATTTTCATCAACATTTTCATTCTAAATGTGCGTAATTTTTGCACTTTATTTTAAAGTAATGTATAGTTTAGCATGCATTTGGTTTGTTTTATTCTTACTATAAAAGTTTTAATTCTGTTTTAGCTTGCTCGAATGTAATTTTTATTTTAGCAATAACGTTTTGAAATGCGTGATGTTTAAAATCCAAAGCAGAATTCATTATTTTAGTAAACGATTCTGAGATGCACGATTTGAAAATTTGAAAAAGTAAGTCTTTTGTAATTTAATTTAATTTAATTTAAGTTTATATACAAATATATACAGTCGTTTCTGTGAAAAATCTGAAGACAATTCTGTTATACAAGAGGTAACTATATGACTATTTTGTAGAATAAACAAGCTGCTAGAAAATAATGAAAAAAACAGTACTTTTTGAACAAGGTTCATACTATTTGAATTCCAAGACGTTGTAATCTTCATCGTTTGTCATTTTTTTCAGCATCCTTGCATTATTAATCGATGATTCTGGCATTAAGTTGTTGACCATATCGGTATGAGAACCTCGGTTGCACAATTCACCGTTGCAGACGCAAATAAGAGTGTATTTCTGAAAATAATGTTATGAAAAATAAACAAGTATATATAATATATACGAACCATATCAACTGGTGGAGCTGGAGGCATTGTATCTGCTGCCAGGTTCTTTGGTCTTGGTTTTCTACTGGAATCTTTTCCTGATAATGTCGACTGAAATAATGTTTAAAATATTCAAATAACGTTTTATGATTTTATTATGCCACGATTACTGTATTTATTTTATGGCAAAATGTGCTATCTGGAAAACTGCGCATATAATCGTGAATAGGTGATGCAGAAGCGGTGCAAAATTTTCTTTTGCCAACAACACCATTTGATGTTTCATACAACACCATTGTACAACTGTGCACATCTTCTGGACATTCCTCAATTTTCCCAACGCATGGTTGGTGATCATCTTGCTAGAATGAAATGTATTATTATATTGATTACATTTTTGCGAACTAATTTTGCATCACATACATTCGGACCTGTGTTGCAAACGTAACATTTCAGTGCATGGCCAAAATAACAGGCAAACAGCAGAATAATTAGCTTCTGTTGAAGAAACATTTCTCAAGTAGCAGTAAGTAAATTTGTTTACCAAGTTGTTGTTCGACCATTTTTGCATTCTGTTATATAACAAATTAATACCAGCCCTGTCATATTATGAAGAACAAGTTTTGTCAATTAAATTTTATCGCTGAACTTGCTTTTCATTTTTTAGCATTTTTTTTCTCACCCTAGTCCGTGCTTTGTAGTTTGTTTTGAACTTCGACAAAGAATTTTGTGAAAGTGAAAGAAAAGCAATAAACTGCATACACAACCTGTGCCTAACATTTTCGAATAATTTGTCCAGTTGAACGAACCTTTTACACTGCAACTGACGACTGGTGAGCGCCACTGCTTTCCATCTGACAGCAATCAAGCACAAAGTGCAACAAAACAGCAAAATAACATCAAATGACAGATCAAATTTTAATCATCACGAAAAGATACATTTTATTTTATTTTATTTTAAAAATTTACGGCACCACAAACATAGAATTAACATTCTTTTATTTGAAATCAACTTTTCAGTCGGCACGAAAGCCGTAAACAGACGATGAGAAAGCTTGCTTGAAATTCAGTTGAAAACATCCATTTTCAATAATTTATCATTCTTGATAATGAAAATTTTCACTTTCAAACATTTGAACAATAACGTTTTTCTATACATCCGCGCAAAGCATCAATACTAAGATCTCATTTGTTAACCCACCACCGTGTATTTCTTCTTACATCACAAATCAATATAATGATTGTTAAAAATAAAAATTAAAATCTACAAATAATAAAAAAAATATATGTAATTTTAAATGAAATAAAAAAAACTCATTATATATTTAAATGTATTAATGGATTATTAAATTTGTTTTATAATAAACAATAATTATTTATACTTATATACTTAATCATAAATATTACGGTAAGCATAACTACCGTAACTTTTGCAAATTTAATTTTTAAAGGCATGTAGTTGATTGTGGAAAGATAGATTGTCAATTAAACAAGAGAATAATGAATCTTTTTATGGAAAAGTTTATGCATAATTTGAAAGCAATAATGTTGAAACAACACGGCGTTGTTTGCAATGCGCAACACTGAATTCTTCTATGAAGTTGGTTGGTTGTTCATTTTGCTTGCTTTGTTCACCAGCATATTGTCATATTTATATTAAAATTTAATGAAGAGCAATTAAGAATCCAATGACTGAAACTGCATTTGCTGGTTTACGATTTACGTAATGTTGTTTGGTAATGGCTTGTATAATTGTTTTATTATTTTTTATATTATATTTTCTTGGAAAATTTAGAAAAATATTTTCACTTCAAACTGCAGTAGTGTTTTATAATGTGAACGAACATGTTAAATATTGTTCAGCACAGCTAATTGACAGCTTCATTTTGTTTACGCAGAAGCTTGTGAATGCATTTGAAATTTATTTTTCTTCTGTTCATTGTGCATGAATTTGCCTGTTGAGACTTTTTTCAACATTTAAAATTATTCTCAAATTGACTACACATTTATTAGTGAAGCAAAATTTCAAGTTAAGTGTTTTAAATATTATTTGAATATTTACAATTTGCTTTTTAATAGGCTTGTTTTTCCGGCTGTTTGCTTTGGCAGCAGAATTACATGCCCAAGATCTGCGTGGTAGAGGCGCTATTCCAATCAGCGCTTCAATGTGTGTATTGGTGTATTTTTAATCTGAAAGTATACAACATCGATTTTTCTTCTTAGTGTTGAACAGTGGGCGAAAAGTTTCGGCTTGGATCTGTATTCGACCGCAACAACGGCTACTCAAGCCGAAGAACTTGAACAAGTAGAATAATTTTTATCAGAACACTGTATAAAAATTGCATTAATTTATAAATAAAGTGAAAATTAAATCAATCTTCAGAAGTATCAGGAAAAAAATGCACGGGTAGAATATTTTGATCCAGAAGAAGTTATCGATGTGATGAAAGCTCGTCTGGAAAAGTTTTTAGGTCGAAGACGACAATTAGCTGAGGTGCAGATGTTGTTTTTTTTCGCAGTTTTCGTCATACATTTCAATGTATGATTTTTGTAGATTTTGAAGGAGAATTTGGAAAATTCTTACAGTCTTTTCCAGATGGTGGACAGAGAGGCGATAAATGATCTCCAAAGCGATGATTTTGTTAGCAATATTCCCTTTCTGACAACATTTATTTAATTGTGAAATTTTAGTATCGATTTGTCGACTCCAAGTCATGCTTGAATCGACACTATGTCGACCCATTGCTAATTAATTCATCTTTGTCTGTCAGCTATATTCCAAATCCAAACTTTTTCAATCTTCCGGTAAACACTGAAAAATCAGCAATTCATGTGCCTACACCAGTTTACGCTCGAGGTTGATTTGTTGAATTTAATTTTAATTCCAATTGACTTGTTTTATTATTATTATCATTATTATTATCTAGATCCAGAATTGTTAAGTGAAATCATTTGGACCGAAAGTTTGGATGATATTTTCAAAGCTCGTCGAGCTAGAGAATTTTTCGCTGCCAGTTGGCAGTATTTTTGCTCGCAGAAAGGTTTTATGAGATTTTATCCCGCCTCTCCTTGGTTTTACGATGATTCTCACACATGTTTGGACATGTACGACTGCAGAAATTCTGAATGGTAATGGAATTGATTTTTTCAATACAGTATTTCATTATGAATTTTCAGGTACATTGATGCAGCCACTCATGCGAAGAATATAATCATCATGCTCGATATGAGTGGTTCAATGTTGGGTCAGCGTTTTGAAATTGCCAAACAGACAATAGAAATGATTTTAGAAACACTTACTGAAAACGATTTTTTTAACATGATCGTGGTACGTTGCGGTGTAGTTTTTTTATGGAGGAATTTTTTTCAAAATTTTCATTCATGTTTTTCCAGTTTTCTGAAGAACCCAAATTTATTTTATCTTGCTTTCGAAATCGCTTGGTACAGGCGACAATCAAAAATAAAAAGGTAAATAATATAAATTGCAGACTGATTAACGAAACAAGCACTTTTTTGAAAGATTTAATTCATTCAGTTGATGCGAGTCACTTTGGATAATGTCACAGCAGAAGGCATTGCCAATTATCCAGCTGCGTTATCATTAGCATTTGAAGTTTTAATCGAAGTAATTATTAATATAATTGTGCATTGCATATGTTTTACTTGTAATTGTGTTTTTTTCTGCAGGCATCTCAAAATCCCGGAGTTAACAGTGGCTGTCAGAATGCGATTATGCTCATTACCGATGGGCCGAGTGATACCTACGAAGATATATTTGAAAAGTACAACAAAGATAAGACGGTAAGCAATTTTCTGATTGTCGTTTATTGATTTACATTTTTATTCTGTGCTCATGATATGCATTTCAGATTCGATTTTTTACATATTTAATCGGTGATGATGTAACCGAAACGAGAGAGGTTCGTTGGATGGCTTGTTACAATCGTGGTTATTTTGCGCACATCTCAAACTTGGCAGATGTGCAAGAGAAAGTTCAATCCTACATTGGTGTTATGAGTCGCTTGACACCCGAACGCAATCGCACTGATCCTGTGTGGACCGGTGCATATTACGACCGTTTGGTAAAATAGCAAGAAGCTACGAATAGGATACACTTTTTTGTCAAGATCATTATAATGATATTTTCACAGGGAGCTGTACTTGTTGCTACGGTAGCATTTCCGGTGGTGGCGAATGATTCCTTCCGTGGAGTTGTTGGAGCGTCAGCATTGATTACCGAATTGCAACAGATGGCTCCACTTTATATGGTAAAATGCTTCAGGTGAAAAATTAATTCCGATTGTGTTGTGAAAATTTAATTCTTATCAGCTTGGGACACATTCTTATACTTTTATTGTTGACAACAATGGATATGTAGTTCATCATCCTCAGCTTCGTCCATTGGTAATCGATTTGTTGATGTGCATGTGTTAAATTTGAAAACAAGAGAAAAAGAAATTTCTTTTTTCCTTAGTATATGGGTAAAGCGAAACCTCATTATAACAGTATGGATATAATGGAGATGGAAGTTTTGGCTGATAATTATTTGGTAGCCATTTTTTGTTTTGAATTCTACTGTTATTTGGTGATCGTTTATTTTATTTCAGGAAAATGGCTCGCTTGCAAATCCTGTAGATTATGACAGCGATGTGAAGAAGAAATGTCAATTTTAAAATATTGGTTTCTTATGTGTTTTTTATGTTTTTAGCTGAGACGTCATCTGGCAGATGGTGTGAGTAGTAAAGATTTTTTGCGAAAATTTTCTCAGAAAGTAATTTGGGCATGCGATGGTCCCAACAATTTGGTTTGTATATTTTAATGTTTGCAGATTTTATGCTCAGTTTTTCCCCCTTTTAACTATTTATTTTATTTACAGAGACGAGTATATTTGCAAAATAATGTATATCATTATCGCGGTATTAACAACACTTTAATGAGGTGAATTTTTTTTGTTCATCTAATTGTTCATTGAAAACTGAATTTAGTTATTATTTCAGCTTAGCGTTGGCTGTTCCTGAAGATTCGAGATATCGAATTGCCTTACCTTCGACATATTCACCATATCCATACAAGAACATTGATTGTAAGGCTGGTTATTTATTGATTTTATTTATTTATGTACATTTATTACAATTTTTATTGAATATTCAGTTAAATGGTTCAGTGGTACAAACTGGCGTCTGCATCCTGATTGGTGAGAGAACGTTTGGTGATGGGATTTATTTTAAAAATTAATTATCAATTTTTTTCATTGAAAAGGCATTACTGTCGTATCAATGACTCAGATTACAGTATGACAAAAGAAGAAGCATTTGTGATCAACATGAAACACTATTCTGAAACTGGAAGAATAGCACGAAATTGTAGCCTGAGAAAATTGAATATTTTATTTTTATACAGATTTGAAATAAATTTCAGGTGCTCTGTATACATATCTGATTGAACGTTTGTTATTCGATGCTGAAGTGACTAGTCAAATGGACTCTGCTTGGATTCAAGAATCTCGACTTGATGAGAGGTAATAGCTGTTGTTGTTTCTGTGGTCATGAATGAAACAAATGTGCAATTTAAGGAAAGGTGTTCATTTGGTTTATTTGGCAACCCATGCTGGTCTTACTCGATTTGTGAGCATGGATTTGAAAGATGTTCAATATCAACCTGATGTGCAAACTTGGCCATCGGATGATAACAGAACTGAAGAATTACCAACCACTCTAGACAAGTGAATTGAAAATTAATTTTATTGTTATTGATAAAAAAATATAATTTTCATTTTTATAAAAATCTTATTTAGGCCATATTTTCATTTTTCCAAACGACACACTCGAGC
This sequence comes from Trichinella spiralis, assembly GCF_000181795.1. Classification (NCBI taxonomy): domain Eukaryota; kingdom Metazoa; phylum Nematoda; class Enoplea; order Trichinellida; family Trichinellidae; genus Trichinella; species Trichinella spiralis. The sequence goes on along the minus strand of NW_003526941.1, from coordinate 9,452,197 downwards.
TTTGGACGAGGTATTTTACAAAAGAGCGATGCAGTTTTTGAACGGCGAATTTGTTTTTGACATCAACATTACAAGTAGAACAATTCATAATTTTGATTGATTAGGAAAATATTAATTTCTTTTAAATATTAAACGAGTTTTTTTTCAAGATAATATATATTTAAAAAATGGATCTCAAACTTATCCACACGCGAAAGATGGTCGAAGTATAATTGTCACAGGCAATCGTGCCATACTTGTGCGTGATGATTACGGCAACGAAGCACCGGCTAGTGTAGTTGGCTTTGAGATGCTTTACGCCAGTTTTGAAGAGATGATTTACAACGCTAGCCATAAAATGTGCCACGTAAATTAATGATTATTTGTTCTTTTTCGAGATACGATCGCTTGTATTTCTTTTTTTTTTGTAGTTTAACAGCAAAGTTAGATGCTACCTTCTCGATGAACACGGCTATATTGTCTACGCCTCATTGCCACATACGTCGCAAGAAGTTTGTTTATTGTTTATTCTGTTTTTACTGATAATATATATATATATATGAATTAATTTAAGCGTGTTCATTATTTGCGTCAATTTTTCGGACATCTGAGTCTGGAGAATACCGAAAATGGTGCTATTGAGAGATATTTGATGAAGAAATTGGTCGATTTGTTCGTTTATCAAAAGTAGCAGAGAAAATGAAAGCGGCAATTTAGAATAAAAATTTATTCTTACATTTCAGATTGTTGTACGTTGATTTTCAAGATTTATGCCAGAACTTGAATTTGTACAATTCCGCAAGACGTTTGTTCAATGTATTGGTTTTTTTTGTTGTATTGTTAATTTGCATTATATGCGGTTTTTGTTTTAGCCATTGTTAGCCGTTTCAAAATTGATCATCTCAATTCTGCAGAAAGTGATCAGGTATTTTGTTGGAAATTTTCATCAAAAACGTATTGTCTCGCTTACTTGAAAAAGACATTTAGATTTTTTGTGGAAATTAATCCTTTGGCAATAATATTTAGCCTATTTTCCCGTGCATCATGTAAGAGCTGTTGGTGAAAAGATTACATTTTCTAATTCAAAATTTTATTATTTTCTTCAGGTTATACGGCAACATTTCGAGATATTCAAGATGGGTTGCCATGTGATAGGGCATCGTCGTTTTATTTGTTGAACAACGACTTCAAAGGGCCACTGACGTTAGCTGAAGGCAAGCAGTTGTGCTCTTCAGTAGCGACGAGTGATTCGTACGCGAGAGTCAGTTCGTGCAATTTGTAATATTTATTTTAATTCTTTTTTTACCTTTTATTTATTTCACCAAGTAATGGATTTCAGGTACGCTTATGCAGTACGAATTGAAAAGACGAATTTAGTTTTGGTTGTATACAGTACAGAGGGTACGCAGTGTAACGGTGACCTCTGCAAAGATTATTTTTCAAGGGACAGTCTTCCTTGGGGATTTAATATTGCTCTGAATGCTACTGACAAAGTAATGCATCCACAAGCATGTAAACTTACCACCCGTTATCGTAGACCGCCTAGCGCCTGTCAAGCAGTGGAAGATGATGTGAGTAGTTAACATGAAATGTATTTTGAAATTCCTGTAAAAAGTTCTTTATTTATAAATGATTTTCAGGATCCATTTGCACACTGTAGCGGCTGTTCGTCGCAGGCTACACTATCACTAGTTCTACTTTGCACTGTTGTGCTATTTGTTGTTCGATAGCACTTCAGTTTGTAGTAAAATTGCAATAGTTCAGCAGAGTTGTTCAAGCGTTTTCGAAGCAGTGGAAATGTTCCACTCTCATCTGAACAGCGCATCTCTACCATTTAGAATTATTTAAGAAAACAGCCTTTTCTCCACTGTTTTGCATACTTTTTTTCTATGCATTCAAGTATGTATTTTATTTATGTTGTTTATTTTACTTATTTCATAAACATTTGTTCTCCTTTTGTAGTCTGTTAGTGATGTTTCCTTTGTAATTATTGATGTGGTAGATTTTTGTACTTATGTCGGTGCTGTTTTGTTTTTCTTTTCTTATTTTCATCCTGGCTTTAAGAGCAAGCAGGCTTTTTCTTTGTCTTTTCTTCTAGTCCCGTTGAACAGAAGCTTTATTTAAGAAAAATGAAAAATTTATTCTTTTACTTAGAAGCTGTTAGTAAAAGTAAATTCTTTTTTTTCTCTGTGATGATTCTACAGATTTTCTGAATGCAAATCTGCACACCGATCTGACGGCGAATGTATTTTTGAATTTATCTCTTTTGTATCTTATTAATTTTGATGATTCTCACTCAGTTGATGGAACCTGAGCTGGAAAGTCTACCGAGCGCAGAAGTTGCGCCTAGCGATCGTTTCTGGACTACTGTGTTGGTAATTAAAAAAGAAAAAACTTTAATTTTTACAGAACATATAATTAATTGTATAATAATTTGCTTTATTCTGCAGACAACACTCAGTGGAGTCTCGGTGGAAGAATTGACAAGTGCAATAGCAAAATGCAAAGATCTGGTACTTCAAACAGCTCCCATGTCTGCTATAAGAAGAGAGCTGGTGCGCAGGTTGATCGAGCTACGTCAAAAATTGCACGAGCTTAAGGTATTTATGATCAATTGTAAGGGTTGCGTTTGCTTCTTCTTCCGCTTCTGCTTATTCTTTTTCTCATTCGTCAATTCTGATTTAATAATTCAGGATGGCTTAGCGCAAGATTCAAAATTCGACGCCGCTGTCATGGGGCATCAATTCAAAACGCCCAGTAGAACGATTTTAGAACGGCGATACTGTGAATTCTGCGGTGGCTTGATTTGGGCTTTTTTGCAGCCGTGGTATTTTTGTCGCCTCTGCGGTTTTTACGTTCACGTGAAATGTGTAAATTCAGTCAAGAGGCAGTGCGCCAGTTTGATAGTATTTATGACAGTCAACTTGGATTCTGGAATATATATGTTTCATTTTCGCTTAGGTAAACGAAAATCCAGTGTTCGAATTGGAAATTTGCCCAGAGCGTGGTTTAGCTATGCAAAATTTCCAGTGCGCTGACTGCAAAACGCAAGTGTCGATAGATTCTAGTACGTCAGATTGTAGATGATGAAGAAGATTTGATGAAAATAATCGAATCGATGCTTTATTATTTATTTTTTCTATAATTTCCCTCTCCTTTTCTCTCTCTCCTTTAAACTCGTGCTTTATTATATACAGTGTTTTATTATATTTAGGCTTGATGGTCGAAGCGAGTCAAACGGCACGCCTTTGTCATTATTCAGGTTTCTACTTTTGCAGTGTTTGTCATTGGAATGACGAAATGGTGATTCCAGCACGGGTTATTCATAATTGGGATTTCACCAAATATACGGTCCAAATAGTTGAACTCAGTTTTTCAAATTTTTCTTTTACTGTTTATTTTTTTAGGTTTCTCGTTCCAGCAGGCAGTTTTTACGACTTATGCAAAAACGACCAATTCTTCGTTTGGAAGCGATGAATCCGTGTTTGTTCAAAAATATACCTCAGTTGCAGAAAATTAAAGTATTGCATTGTATACAAAAAGAGGATGCATGCTGTGTGCTTTTTTTTGTGATTCATTATTTGCAAGTTTATACTTTATGAGTTGTTTTTTGTTTTTCTCTTAGAGTTTGCGTGGCCGGCTTCTTCTCATGAAACCATATGTAATGTATTGTCGAGAAGCGGCTAGTCAGTGTTTGATTACTCATCTGCGTCCATATGCTCATTTTATGGAAACACTGGATGTTTATTCCATCCGCGATCTTATTGACATCAATGAAACAGTGCTAGAACCTCGTTTAATGCAAGCGTTGGAAATTTTCGAAAAGCACATCAAAAATGAATGCAGCGTTAGAATTTGATTTTCAATTATGCATATATATATATATATATATATATATATATATATATGTATATTTGTATGCGTGTATGCAGTAATGAGAGTTGTGCTGTTATGATTTCAGATATGCCAGGGTAATGGTTACGTCTGTGAACTGTGCGACAACAGTGAAATTCTTTTTCCTTTTGATCGTTCAGTTGGCAAATGCGGTCAGTGTTCTTGGATATATCACAAGTAATAATTTTTTCGGCTTCATTATTTATTTTATTTCGATATTGATATTTTTTGTATACAATAAAACTAATTTATCAATACAGATCCTGCTTTGATAAAAACAACGGCATTTGTTCTCGTTGTTTGCGAATGTCCAGTCGAATGGCCATTCGTCTGCTGTCGAAAGATTCCAACACGCGACCAAGTTCAGATGTTATTTTGTGAAATCTTTATTAAAGCGATAATAGTTCGCACATTTGAAGAAATGCAGTCTGTCATTTCATTTCATTTCATTCCATTGTTTTGTCGAACTTGATCTTCAATTAAGGTATTCTTTAGATTAATTATCTGCGATTGAATGATTGATTGTATCGTGAATAATTTAAGCAGGCGCAGTTGTGCAAAACGCAGCCATTTACATTCAAAAAATTACCTACCGAAATCTAATAATACTCTACTGCTTTTAACAGTCATTATGATGGTTATTTCAATCATATCCTGGTGCTTAAATTTTATCAACTGAGCTTTTTATTGATAATTAATCTTTTATCTGTATAGTAAAGTTATGCATGATAATGTGAACAGATTTTTTCACTTTTAAATTGTAAAATTGGAAATGTTTAACAAAGTTTGATTTGATTTTTACGAATATGTTAAATTTATAATAGTAATAATTGCTGATGTACATGAGTTTTTTGTGCATCTACGGTAGCGTGCAAAATTTACCTGACTTATGTAATAAGTACTCGGTATTGGAAACAATAATGCATAATGGAAAAAATCCATGATTTTTAGCAATGAATAAATCGCTAAAATTAAATATGCTTTTTCGTTTTGTTTAGTTTGGCTACTCATTAAGGTAAAAATATTTTTTTGAACATTGTGTTCGTGTATTTGTTAAAAATTCTTTCAGGTTTGATGGTTGAAATTATTTACTCCTTTATTATTTTATATATGTATTGTTTTAGTATAATTGGAAATCGTTAAAGTCAGAGCGGAAATCATGTCACAGAAACTTTGGGGAAAATATTTCCTCGCAGCTTGCACCTGTTTTACGATATCTGCAATTCTAGGTGTACTATATTTGGAAAAGAGGGAAGAATCTCGTCGACGAATGGGCATATGGTTGAGTCTTCAATCAAAGAACGAAGATCAAATAACTAATTAATCATATGGCTGAGCCGAAATTACCATAAACACTGTTAACTCTTTCGAATGCAGTACTGTTGTAATTTGGTACAATTAATTAATTTAAGTTAAACATTTATCCCAACTGAAAAAACGATGATTAAAAAGTGAAAAGCAATTGAACACTGAAAAGAAATTTAAAAATACATTATTTTTTTAGAATTTTAGATGCGGAAAATAACGATAACTGAATAAGACAATCTCAATCGCTAGTGCAAAATTGTTCAAAAAATTTTTAATGTCGAACTTGAGTATCATTAATTAGATTAAGGTCACAGAATGACAACTTCTCAGATGCGTTTTTTCTTTGTTTACTAAATTTGTAATGATTCTGTTTTAATTCTTCGTTATTTTTTTACATATTCTACAGTTTTGAGAGCGTATTCCTGTTTTTGGTAAATTAAATGGGAATCTGAATTTTAACGCCGTTGATGTGAGCAGCAAGCAGTATGTGTAGTAATTTATTTATTGAATTATTTTAAATTCTTTTAGAATTATTTTACAGTTTAATTAATCAAAATATTTCATTTTGAGAAGGTGAAAATTGTTGTAAATTAAAATAGGTTTTATTATACCTACATTTTTCTTTACAGTATGAAATTTATCACTATGTAATTTCGTTAAGTTTCTGTTTTCTCTTATGACAAAGATTGCCGGCGATTTCAGTGCTGTTGAGTTAGGTATATAATGATCTTTTTCTCAATGAATGTTATCTTGTATTAATTTGTTTATTCAATGTGTAAAGTATTGTAAAATAGGATGTTGTCGTTAGATGAGCTATATCTATTTTTATTTTTTTAAGTGCTTTCTGACTCATTGCGTCCAGATTTTAAAATATTGTTTTTCATTCTAAATTCCGCTGTAATATAGTTAGTGGTTTTGAATCTTATATGAATATAGTATATATCTTTATAGTATGTGATAACTTTCAAATTGAAAGTTTGAAAATTTGCGTGATATTTTTTTCGTAAAAATGTTTGTTTTCTGCCTAATTTATATTGCTTTAACGGGTAATTTGAGGTAAAAGGTTTTTTTAATCTAATGTGAATAATACTAATTCTCTCTAGTGTTTGGTTTTTATTTCATTACATCATTTTGGTTGTAAGTGTTTGAGGTTCTCAATAGAGTGTAAATTGAAGTTTATTATCATTATGTTATTATTGGTAAAAATTTTCGTTTAATTTGCTAGTTGTTATTGAATTTTTGATAAGTAAAGATTAAGTATAATTTGAGAAAAGGTATAATGAAAGTTTTGGAAGTTATATTTAAAAATTTGGAATATTTTCTTCTTATACTGTTTGTATTTTTTGCTCTTATTATTTATTTATATGATTTATCTGCATCAATTTAGTCAGTGAAGATAAAAAATTAGATTTCATGATAAGCAAACGTTTACTGAGCAAAATCGAATGCTATCCGGATGTTGTTGAAGCGGCGCTTCAAGCTATCCCAACCCGACACCCGCAACGACAAAAGGCTGATGGTAGAAATCAAACTTCTGAAATTGGCCAGCGCTTGGCTATTCGATATAACAATGTCGACTGCATCACTTTGTATGAAGAACACTTGACGTGTTTGCTTCACGACAATTGGCTGAACGACGAAGTTGTCGACTTTTTTATGGTGTTGCTGTTGGAACTTTTGAATGATTATAAAAATTATGATTTTTGTTTTTTGCCAGCTTCATTCTTGGAATCGATAAAACGTGAAAGAGATCATTACGTTCTCAGACGTTTGAATGTTTTTGAAAAGAAGTTTGTTATTATACCAGTATGCCACAATTATCACTGGACTTTGGTAATTCTTTGTTATATGAATAATATGGCGGCAGCATTGAATGGTCGCGTTGACGCCGGTTGTTCACCGTTTATGCTCTACGTCGACTCTTTGCATTGGAGCATAAACAAGCGCATATTACAAGAACTGCGTCATTCCTTTTCTCGTGAGCTTGGTATTCGGTTAAATATGCCAGATATTAAGCTTGGCGACGATGAACTGCCCTACAAAATAGTTCGGGTTCCGAAGCAAAAAAATTTAAGCGACTGTGGGGTCTATTTGTTGCATTATACCGAGTGTTTTATCCGGTATGCTGTGCAAGAGTCGTTCAGTGTTCCCGAATTTCTTGACCATTCGTTGAAAGTTTTTGAGCTGAGTTCAGGAGTAGCAAAGCGAGAAAATTTGAAAAACACCATCCTAGTTTTGGCTCGTCATTTCAAACGCCCTGCCTGAAAGCACAGCTTTTCTTTGTTGGGTGCTTCTTTTCGGTTTGTTTTCTTCATTTTTTTATTTTGTTCGTTCAATACTGCTATTTGAATTCATTTGTGCTTTTTTTAAGCACGAGGAACGGAAGTTTGTTTTCATTTTTAATTCCTCTTACGATAAAATTCATTATAATACTGGATACGAATAAAAATTATTTTCATTTCAAATTGAATTTCTCATATTCATACTGTAAAACCGTTTAGCCCTATTTCAGTGTAATGAGCATCTTTACAATTTAAAAAGATAATACAATTTATGCAAGTGATACCAATTAAATTACTTTAAACTTCTCTCCATATTATAACCAAGCACACAGATTTCAGTTCACACTTTGCACAAAGCGAAATCAGTTATTTTTACAGTGCTCGGGTTTTTATTAAATAATCGCGTCCTTCAAGTGAAATAACCACATTTTTCTCTTCCAATTCATTCTCATCCGTTTAATCGTTGAGTTGATGTTTAATTTTTTTTCAAACAGAAAACCCATATAAAAATAATGTTTCACTTAAATTCTGCTAAATCACAATAAATATGTAATACCTGTATAATAATACACATGCTCAAGTTCGGTACTACAGTATGCGTAATGTGGAAGACATTTGTAATAAATTTTCAGATGCATTGCTTGATGGCGATTTTAACGTATTAAAAAAGTATTGAAATTATTTAATATTTGCAAAGCGGAATTTACTTCACAATAATTTGATTACTTGACGTACAATTTTTTTCTACAGTACCAAGTTGTAAATTTGTCCGAAAATGATGGCCACTAAAAGATAGAAGCGCAAGCATTTTACCTGCATCAGTATTTCCGCTTGCTCAGTGTGTTTTCTAACTCGACCAACTAACTGAGCATTTGAAGTACCAGATTGCGAACAAATAACAAGTATCGGTATGTTGGTTACGTTGTGTTGGCTAGCATTAGTGTTTATTAAAATTCACCTTTTTGCTTTTTCAGTCGAACTGTTTTCCATTTACATGTTTTTTTAATTATTCGTATTTCATTGTTTTACAAGACCGTTATTGTAAAATTTATATGTATTTATAAAATTATTAGTATATTGCGTTTTATATTTTAAGTGAAATACGTTTGATTTGATATTTTAACATAAGGCATGCTGTATTAGAATTGACTGTTTTAATTTCGTGAATTAATATTAAATCACTTGCACAATCAATCAGATTACAAGTATTGTATCTATGTAAAGTAAATTGTCGAGTATCGAAATGTTTTGTTATTTTTCAGATGGACTGTTCAGAAAGTCAAAATGGAAGTTTACGCACTCCGCATGATGTAGAAGTAATGCGGAAAAATTTGTGGAAAAAGTATTTTTATTCAAAGTTTTTTTTTTATAATTCGTGTTTTAAATTTTTTTTCATATTGAAAAAGTGCTCAGTGCTGTAGTGTTTTATTGAAGTTTATAAGTGAAAACTTTTTCTGCCCATTCTACAAGTGCACTTTTCTGCTTTAGGTTTAAGACTAAAATTAAAGAAATACCGGTGAAAAGTGAAGAAGTTGTTTTTCCCAATTGTTCTCATGAGTAAGTTGTTATGAGAGAAAGTTTAAAATTAGTTTAAAATTCATGGCGTTTTAATTTTATTTTAAGATTACTGGAAATTCAGTGGAATAGTGATAAAGTTTTCCAGAGAAAATTTTGCAGTCTGCTTCTTTTGAAGACTAAACAACAACTTACATTCAGTGGTTGTGTTGAATTTGGGTTATTGCTTGGTCACTGTCATGTTTTCGGTTTTGAATTGGAAGCTTCGATTCCTCCGAAATTTTACCAAGTATTTTCTTCTTATTACGGAAGTCCTTTGATTAGTTTCAACACAGGAAGGCGAACAGTTGAGCAAAGCAGAAGCAACACACGTCATTTTTTCCAATTCTGTAATGGAAATTTTTTGAAACCACTGTTCACAAAGGAAATTCGCAAAAGAATTCTCAGTGCGGCTGCAGTTTTGATCATAAGATGCGTTCAGTTACCTTTAGCATTGGGAACCAGCTTTGAACGGTTGAGCATGATTAAACCGCAGAATTGCGCAACAAACAACAACAATTCAACCATCTCTGAAAAGCACGCGCTTATCCCGGGAATTTTTTTGCTAACTAAGGAAGCTAAGTTGTTGCACGCGTTTTCTCTTACCAACGAAGAAACTGTATTGTTCGACCAAGCAGCATCACAGGCACGTCGATTTTCAAGATTAGAACGTTTAAGCATTTTGTTCTGCGGGCACATTGGTTCAGGGAAATCTACACGTATGAGATACTTTGCCAATCGTCTTCTTTCACTGTATATTTTGGTTTTTTGTTTTAATTTTAAACTTCAATTTTACAAATTCTGAATTGTTAAGAAAAGTGAAAACTTATTTGATGGATCTGGATCTTGGTCAAAGCGAAATGACACTTCCCGGTTGTATATCGTTGACAAAGTTGGACGAACCATTATACGGCGTGAATTTGAAACGAATGAATAAATGTGAAATGTAAGTTTGATGATGATGTTGATGACTGAACTTCTTTCTTGCAATGTTGCATTAATTGTAGTTGTTATTTTTACGGAGAAATTTCCCCATCCAACAGACCGGAAATTTACCTGCAGTTAATTAGCAGACTTTATGAAGAATACGTGAAAATTACAAAATACGGTGTACTGTTGATCAACTGCAACGGTTGGATAAGCGGTACAATTTGTTTTGCATATTTTTGTTGAACGTGAATTGAATTGGAATGAGTGTTTATTTTTTTTTATTTCAGGCCTAGGTTTGGACATATTGTTGAGAATTGTCGATTCATTGAAACCGAATGAAATATTTTTCTTTGAAAATTGCAACATTCAAATGGACGAAGCAGCCGCTAGCCGAGTGGCCAGGGTTGCTTTGGAGGAACGAAGGGAAATCCGTTTTGTTCGAACATCCCATTTGAGAGTCTTGTAAGCGAATGACAAGAATGAAATTGAAGAAATTTAAATATTCAACAATATTTGATAAAATGACGTTGTGTTCTATTATTTTCAGGCGAGCACTGGACAAGAAACTGCTCCGCTCGCATTATATTTGCAATTATTTTGCCCACAATTACAAAGAATGGGTTAATTTTTTTAACGCTCCAACTTCAAAACTTCAGTGGAAGAAATGCTTCATTGCTGTTGCACATGTTGATGTCGGTGGAAAATTTATAATGTGTTGGTTGAAGGCAAGTGGTGTGGTTGGCTTGTGTCATTTGAACGATCATAATGCTGAAGATCCCTGTGAACAGCACTACTGCAATGATGCATCTTTACCCGCAATTGCTCCGCCAGGATCAGTTCCATTGTGCCTTGGATTTGGTTCGTTGAATAGAATTTAATAATAATAATAATAATTGTTGAATTGGTAAAATTAATGTTGTTGGATAATAATACAACTTGTTGTTCAAACAGGTATAATTTCTTACGTCGACACGGACGACCAGACGATACATTTGAGAACACCGCTTTCATCGGAGCAGCTTGACAAAGTCAATTTCATCGTTTGTGGAGAATTGGAAATTCCTCAACAAATATTCAACTGCCAAGTAAGCGGACAAAAATTATCCTTAAAAAAGTTAAAGAAGAAAAAAAAATTTTTTTTCTTGTAGTCACTGTTGGTCAGTGATGATTCCAAACTGACGCGTAAGCGTAACGTTCAGTACATGGCTGATATATGGAGGCATTGGAAGATGAAAACCAAACACAAAAGGCGTTACGCCTACTGAATGAAGTTCGAAAAATTGTTCTTTATTCTGGCAAAACTGTTTGCTGGGAAAAAGCAAATCCAAATAAATTTTCCTTACGAACAAAATTATAAATATTGAAATGCTCAGAGCGGATTTTAATAATTTCAGCTAGCCACTTTGGTACACCGAAAATTTGTTGATAAGAAAGTATTCTTCCTATGAATAAGGGCTTTTACTTCTAATTTGTAATTTTCATAGCAACTGAACATTACAAAACTGCGCAAAACCAATCCGGACCAGATTTGGTCAACTGGCTAACTACAATTGTAAAACAAGCAATGTGAGTGATTTATTATAAGCAACAGCAAAACATCCGAGGTAGAAACTTTTAGCTAACATTTTCAGTGGTCAAATGATCAAATCGGAGCAGTATCTTTATTCATTTATTAATTTGATCGATTTATTAAAGCTGGTTGACTCTTCATTATTCAGAAATGATGTGTTTCATTTCAAAATTGATGTTTTAGAATATCAGTATCAAATACAAGCAATTTTATTCGTTGAAATTGGTTGATACATCATAGCGAAGCGAATGTCAAACGAGCTTCAGCTGGATAATGCTGCCCTTCAACTTCCAAATAGGAAAAGCTACGATTATGGTAGAGATTTGTTGATGTCAAATGGAAATTATTATATTTAAAAAGACTAATTATTTTTGGATCTATTGAAGAAATTTGTTGAAGAACAGGTAACGGAGACTGAACTACCCTGTCAGCTTTAAAGGTTGTGTTTTTTTGTTTCCAATTCAAGCTGAACCGTTTGTTTCAAATGAAATCAGTTAAAGCCATTTGCTTCTGTGCATACTTGTATTGAAATGTAAGTATAAATTATCAGTTCATGCTCTGCCATAGGTACTGCACAATTTAATTAGACCGAAAACGATACGCGCTCATAGTTTTTATTCTGCTTATTACGCAAATTTTTTAAACATCGTCTGAAGATGACATTTTCAAACTAATTAGCTTGCTTTGCTTAACGTTTCATTGCAAATTGCTCTCATTCATTACTTTCGTACTTTCCTATTGTTGCATTACGGAACGACCGTATAGTTTTTATTGAAAAATATCGAATATTTCCATTACTTGGCAGCATCTTTTTCACTGTAGATACTTATTTCTTCTACTCAACATTCTGCCATTCACTTGCTTTTCATATTTGCGTGTAGAATTTGCAAATTTGGATAGTCTGAAAAATCTGAATGTTGAGAAATCAACTTTCCAATAAATGGTAAATCAGCTTAATTATAGTATTCACCATTGGCAGTTATAATATTTATTCATTCACTTAACTCATACTCACTCCATCATTTACTTTCTTTCGCTCCATATGTAATTATACTTTTTCAAAACTATATATAATCGTTTCTGACAAATCATTTCCATTAGATACTCTCATTCAGTTGATTGATGTTCATGATTGCTTTCTGTTAGAGATGTGTACAACTTCTTTGTCTTACATTTAATTTACTTCAAAAAACACGAAAAATTATTCTCTGATTCACAGACAAAGGTTCTATAATTCGTGTGACTTTTCAAGTTGCAAAGTTGCATCTAAAAATGAGTGTTGTCCTTAATTATCAATACAAAAGAGCAAAAATAATTTGCATAGAAGATCAACTTTCCTCGTGTCATCATTTACAGTCGAAGTGATTACAGCTTGATCTCTGTAATAAAGAAATATTATTTGCACTAAAAAACTAAGCAAGCAATTTCTAATAACAAGCGAAAAATAAAAACATTTTCCTTTACTATATTTCATGTTTTGTAAGTGATTAACTGTAAAATTTCAGCACTCGTAAAGTGCATTGATGAAGTTTCTATAATAATCATAATAATGATAAAGTCATAAGAGTCGCATTAAATGAAATTTTCGTATTGAATAAAAGAAGCAGTTCTTTCAGAAGACAAGTGTACCTGTGTACTGTAATTAAAAAGGAAATTGAGTAAAATTTCAAATACAGTATATCCAGAAAAAGCATATTCTGAAAAAATGTAATTTTATTTTCGTGAAACTATCTTAAAAAATACACTGCTCACAGAGTAAAAGTGAAAAAGATTGATGATCATTAGTCACATAAAAAACATTACTAATTTGGACGTGGCACTACAAAGTAAGTAACATTTCACAACATTATGAGCAACACTGTAATAAAATTAATACTTTTTATCACAATAAATTAAAGTTTATGAATTCCATGTAGATTTATTTTAAATGTTTAAATTTATAACAGCAATAGCAAATATCAAATGAATCGGGTAATTGATATTTTAATGTTTACACAACAAGGGTAAGTTTCTTTAGAGCATTTAAATTTTAATATTCATAACCTTTATTCATATTTCAATATATTGTAGCATTCCCTACTGACATAATGGAAAAGAAGATTATATAAATTTCCATAGAGAAAGCATAAATAAGTATTTTTTTAATTTATTCTTTAGATTATTTGAACAACGTTGAACAGTGCAAATCAATACTTTTTTCAGACAATCGCTAACTTTCTTTAAGCTGCATTTTTAGCTTCTTCACTAACTCACCAAGAGATTTTCATCCACAGAATTCGATATAGAGCACTCCATTATACAAATAATGATCGTCACAAAGGTGCCTTATCATCAAGTGGTAGCGTCGTAAAATATTCTCTGAATTAACTATGGCGTCAAAAATTAGTTTAAAGGTAATTTAAAGTAATTCTGTTTTCTACTTGTGTTAGTTATCTTCAAAAACTGTGCACACTTATTTTGTAAACGTTATCTTTTGATTAAAAATTTAATGTAATTATTATATTTGAAAATTCAGTTTTCAATTTATTGTAACTTTCACTATGTGATAAAGTGCGACTATTTGTTATTTAGCATTTAACATTATTGCAGATATGAACAATGGAGAAAAAAGAATTTTAAACGCCTTCTACACGGAACAGAAGA
>NW_003526941.1:9299576-9406637 GCF_000181795.1 Trichinella spiralis | reverse complement strand
AAATGGAGCTGCACCTGGCACGGTAAATAAATATGTTCGCAATATTACAGCAAAATTCATTCATTTATTTAAAGGAACTGATTGTTTAGTGAACATTTCAATCAGACTTTGATCAACCACTTTGAAAAGAGGAAAAAATGAATGCCTAAAACAGAAGAATGGCAAAACATGACATTTGCTTAAAACACAAGCAGAATGAATTGATTAATTAATATAATGCACATGCTGGGTTGAAGTACTAGAAGTTGTGCATCACGCATTGATAAATTCTAACCTATGCCGGGATACAGTATGAACAGAAGAAACGCACTGTCCAACAATTCAACTAGTAAGGAATATTTGAAAATTCAAAAATGTCCTTAATTTTGAAAAATTAGTTAAAATATAAACTATCTGGCAGAAAACACCATAACTAAAAAGTTGACTTTGACAAAACGCACCAATGTATGTCTGAAAATTTTCTTAATTCAGAAAAGCAAGTAGTTCAAATGAAGCTGATTTTAACTGAGCTGCTTGCAAGCAGTAGCTTGTTTAGTCAATTAAATGTGCCTGTTAGGTATCGTGAAGATGATCTTCAAACGACCATATTTTAATAATAGATAAACAATACCTGTATGGTATTATTTAATCAATCTTAATTGTATGGAAATTTGACGTTCATGTAATCAACTATCATCTTATGTTGAGAATTCTTCATAGAGAATATAATGAGAAATTATGCTAAATATCGATTCTCAATTGCATTGTTAAGTGATTACGACATAAAAGTGAAAAAACTGCCACTTACTACTCAATGCGCCGTCTTCTCATTGTTGATGTCCATGTTCTTTCAGTGTTCATGATTGAAAAATTATTTTTCAGAAATTATTCCAAAAAACAATAATTAAAAAAGAAAACAAATGAATTGTTTGGCGCTTAATGTTGGTCGTTGTCAGATCACAGCCCTTTCATCCACGGACCCCGTCAAACTATAATTATGTTTAATATGTGAATAAAGCAAACGAACCTGTATGCAAATTTTTATTTCATTCTTTCCTGCTCATAAATATAACTAGTGCGCAGTTTTCACTGCGCTTTATTTACTTAACTAATACACGGTGTTTGAGAGAATATATAACTCACACTGCGGAAACAATAATTTCATCTTTATTACCAAGTTTATTTCGAAAACTAAAAATATTTTAAATACAAAAAATGAAATACTTGCTCATTTTATATGAAATGCTGGCTTGTTGTAAAATAAGAGAAAAAATAATGATTTGAAAAAACAATTCATATAGAGTGGCAAATTAAACTTTCAATGATGACAGTCATTTGAAAATTCAAAAATGACCTTGACATTGACAATTCAGTCAAAATATAAACTATCTGGCAATAAACGCCATAACAAAAATATTCACTTAGTCAAAACACGCCTCCGCATTTTTGAAAAAAAGGAATAACAACGTTGATAATGTGAAGTTAATTTCTGTCAAAGAAGATGCTTTGAATTGAGAAATTTTCAAGTAAATGCTTGTTAAACTATTGAAAAAGCAATCTACAATAGAAGATGATGTGCTTATAATAGAGAGACACCAGGCGCGCAGCATTGAAAGTGGTTTAAATGAGCTAAAATTAAATTCTAACAATCAAGTCATTCTTCCCTAATCTCAATACCATCTCATGTATAAAACAAAAAATACCGTTTTACAGGGAAAAATCTTATTTACATCTTACATTTACCAATTTTAATTAAACTAAAGAATAAAATTCACCCTTCGCTGTATCCCCACCTCGAATTACAGAATCCTGACTGACAGAAAATCACACATACCTCTGCATTCTGTTGTTGTGCTTCGTTACGCCCGTCTTCTGTTCCCTGTAGAAGGCGGTTTAAAACTCTTTTTTTCTCCATTGTTCATATGTGCAATAATGTTAAATGCTAAATAACCAAATAGTCGCCCTTTTATCACATAGTGAAAGTTACAATAAATTGAAAACTGAATTTTCAAATATAATAATTACATTAAATTTTTAATCAAAAGATAACGTTTACAAAATAAGTGTGCACAGTTTTTGAAGATAACTAACACAAGTAGAAAACAGAATTACTTTAAATTACCTTTAAACTAATTTTTGACGCCATAGTTAATTCAGAGAATATTTTACGACGCTACCACTTGATGATAAGGCACCTTTGTGACGATCATTATTTGTATAATGGAGTGCTCTATATCGAATTCTGTGGATGAAAATCTCTTGGTGAGTTAGTGAAGAAGCTAAAAATGCAGCTTAAAGAAAGTTAGCGATTGTCTGAAAAAAGTATTGATTTGCACTGTTCAACGTTGTTCAAATAATCTAAAGAATAAATTAAAAAAATACTTATTTATGCTTTCTCTATGGAAATTTATATAATCTTCTTTTCCATTATGTCAGTAGGGAATGCTACAATATATTGAAATATGAATAAAGGTTATGAATATTAAAATTTAAATGCTCTAAAGAAACTTACCCTTGTTGTGTAAACATTAAAATATCAATTACCCGATTCATTTGATATTTGCTATTGCTGTTATAAATTTAAACATTTAAAATAAATCTACATGGAATTTATAAACTTTAATTTATTGTGATAAAAAGTATTAATTTTATTACAGTGTTGCTCATAATGTTGTGAAATGTTACTTACTTTGTAGTGCCACGTCCAAATTAGTAATGTTTTTTATGTGACTAATGATCATCAATCTTTTTCACTTTTACTCCGTGAGCAGTGTATTTTTTAAGATAGTTTCACGAAAATAAAATTACATTTTTTCAGAATATGCTTTTTCTGGATATACTGTATTTCAAATTTTACTCAATTTCCTTTTTAATTACAGTACACATGTACACTTGTCTTCTGAATGTACTGCTTTTTTTTATTGAATAGGAAAATTTCATTTAATGCGACACTTGTCGACATTTAATGAACTCTATTAATGTCTAACTAATGAAAAATATAAAATAAAGATAATAAATATATCTAAAATATCTATACAGCAAACTTCTTACATACCGTTTTCAGATAATTTTCACTACATGTCGTCAACTTAAATGCCTTTGTTTTAGCAAACATAACTGAAAGCTAAATAAAAAAATACACAAAAATTTAAACACCAATACAAAAATCTGCATTTACAGTACATGAAAATGAATTTTAAAATTTATTAAATGAAAAATCAGTCAATCCACTTAATGAATAGTCAGAACATAAGAATAATAATGCAATTTAATATTTCAACAGATTATAACAAGAATTTATACTGTTTTCAGTTTTATAACTGCAGTAGGTGAAAATTTTTTATGTTTTTATTCATTAAGTTGATTTGAAATATAATTTTCAGAACTAATGAATACAAGGAAGATGGCAAGCAACAAATTAATATTCCATGTTGTGAATGAAAAATGAAAAGCAGTGATGAGTACAGTAGTAAAAAGAACAGTCGCAATGTTTTGCTCATTAACAATTAAAAAATTAGAGAAATATAACATTTATGAAGTTCATTTCACTGCTTTGTAATACAAAACAAGGTCACCACCTTGCTTCCAGATGAAATACTTGATTGTTCTAAGATCCATATTGGGATCTAACCTCTGAAAGTGGATACTGTGTTTCATTAAAACACAAATTCATCATATTGCTGCAAAAACAGCTTTACCTGATCTTGACAGTAAAGTTCAATTTTCTCTTCCAAATTGGAAGGCAATACTGCAGGCGTTGAAGAAGGTTGACTTTGTGCACCGGGGCTTTTTTCACTGTTAGCATTCATGCTATTTTCAGTACTGACAGCAGTTGACAAGATTTTTTCATAAACATGCTCAATAACTTTACGCACTTGCAACATGTCAGAAGCACTGAGTCGATCACTGCAATATTTATCAAATCACCGTGAATATTAAAAAAAAAACATCCACACATGCAAATGTATTTTTCAGTTTTACCGTTTGTAGACTTTCAAATTGAACGATGGATGAGGAAATAAGTAAAATGGAATTTTATTATACTTCGGCATTGCTTTGTTCACTACAATATCTACAGCCCATTGGGGTAGCACGTCGTTCAACAGTGCACTTTCATTTTCACCACCGGCATCACGACAAGCTAATCGAAACAGTGCCCTGCCCGACGTCTCACTGTGAAGAAAAGGACAATGTTTTTTTCAAAATTTCTATTCCATATACAAAACAAAATTATACACACCAAAATATTAGTGGTGTATGACCAGGAACAGCAAAGTAACCATTGCTAAAACGCTTGTCAAATCCTGTTCCTTCTTCTGAAAAAAATATATAATGCTAACTAAATAAATAACATTTCACTAAACAATCGACGTACCTGGTTGATCTTGAACAGACTGTGCTCGTGGCCAGTGCTCTAGAAGAGCTTGTAAAAGTAAACCACCAAAATTTACTAAAGCAGCATGCAATCAATCAATTATACAAATTTCAATAATTACAAACATAATTTTCAAAAAATACATTTCACGTCAACATTGTTGATGTTGCCTAGTTTAGCATCTTTTGCCGACACCCATGCTGAAAAACAATCCGCTTCATCTAATGTAATTTGTAGCATCTAAAAATGCAACAGGAAATAACAATTAAAAGAAAAAACTGAATTTCAAAATCAAACAAATATCCAAATAATATAGTTACTCCGGTTTTCAAATCAACGGAAAACCAATTCGGTACGAAGAGCATTTTGAATTGCTCTTTCAATTTTTGCTCAAAATTCTGACAACCAAAGTCTTTAGCTTTTCTAGCCTGAAATATTTGAACGTTTGCAAATTCTTAGGACAAAAAACATCCAACTCATTTTCCAGAACAATTTTCCCACCCGAAGCACGTCCCACAGTGCAATATTGTCTTCCGAATCTCTTGTCAAAATAAATCGTTTATCATTTAATATGCTGTATTGACGAATACTTGGAGCACCTGAAAAAAGAATATCAACTCAGAGTTTTACAAAAATATAATTTAACTCACCTTTTATTACATATTCAGGTTTCCTAACAAGTGGCATATCTGCATTGCATCCGTCAACATCGTAATCATTGTCCAAACTTTCAGCGGAGATTTTCTACATAAGTACATAAATAAACAGTACAGTTGATTAATTTAGAAAAACAAAACTTTTTTTGTTAATTACCCATAATCGAACGCTGGAATCAGTGGTAGACGACCAGATAGAATTTCCATGGTCGACTAACAGCAACTAAACACGCAAATAACATTTTATTAATGAATTTTAATTTTAGCCATTTTAGCATTTCCAATTTACTTTCAAAACTGGTGCTTGCTCTTCAAACAGTAAAACAGAATTTTCGGTACATTTCAAATTGGACATAAAAACGCATTTATCCCTCCCTGCAGAATAAACAGTACTGAATGAATCGTCAGTCTATAAAAAAGAAAAATATACAAATATACAAAGAAATAAAATGATAATAATAATAATGAAGACATACACTGCACAAACTGAAAAACTTGTACTTACTTGCAAAGACCAAACACCCTCTGTATGGCACCAAATTGTTCCAATTGATCGTTGCATCCCCAAATGCCATAAGCGAATGCTTGCATCCGAACCAGCCGATACACACTAAACAACCGATTTTATAAATTTTGAATTTGAAGAAAGTCACATACATATATTTATAATTATAATACAAATACGCATGATTAAACACAACTCAACTTACGTGCGTTCCGTCACGACTAATTACAATTGCTTTTACCACATCTGTATGACCGCGAAGTTTCATTGACTTTTGACAAGTACGAGGATCCCAAACTCTTAAAACTTTTTCCGCTGAACCAGAAACAATCACTGTACCACTTGGATTCATCGCAAGTGAATATATACTGTCCTTGCTGCCATTCAACGATGAAGCTGAACAAAAAACACTTACACTTAATATTAACATTGACTTACAAATCAGTAAACACTTGTAATTGTATTATTGGAGGCTGTCAATGCAGTCAATGTATTAACATCCCAAAGAAAGATACTACGATCTAAACCGGCCGACGCAACTTGTTCTTTATCTTTCGCATATGCCAACGCTTTAACATAATCCTAAAATAATAACCAACACATAACATATACACAAGTACATATCATTGCAATACAACAACTATCATTTATTGTTTATATTTAATGGTATTAAAAGTGCTGTTCATTAACTGCGATTGCAACCGACTAACTCACTTTGTGAGTACGTAATGTTGACATACAAAACCCTTTGTGAGCATTCCAAACTTTAACTGTCGTGTCACTTGAAGCCGAAATTACTGAAACATAAATAAATCAATAAACATCACTCTTATACGTATCATGCAATCTATTCACGTCAGCACTTACAGTGCCTTCCGTTGCAACACAGCAATACATCATTAACCCAGTCCGTATGATGTTCCATAGAACCAATATATGGATCCTAAACTACACAAACTCTTTATTCAGAACATTTCCTGATTTATTTAAATTTAAATAAAATTTTCAATAAAATAATACATTAAAAATAAACTTAACGACTAAATAATAACTCTGAAAATAAACATAATAATAAAATCATCACACTTGGAACAATGTTAAAAACGCATACCCTATCAAGTCTACTGTTCCAAATTCGAATAACTGAATCTCGGCCGGCTGTGTATAGCCTTTGTAGAGAGGAATCAAATTGCATAGAATTAACCCCAGACCTATGTCGAGGTTCCACTTCATCTCTAATCACATACGAAATCTAAAATAAAAAAAACAGAATACAAATAACAATAACAGTAATCGTTAAAGTAAATGGCTACCTGTATTTTTTTCTTCATTGATCCGCCAACTGCCTTTTGAGAATAATTCATTTTCACCAGCACATTTTTCTTTCACCATATCCTTCGCACTTTACCACAACGCATTCTATAAAAAGCAACCATTTCAAATTAATTAAGAACTGTTTCTCTCATCTTAGTGGATAAAATGTTAAAATATTTATCTCTTGCAGAGAACACTGCAGAAGACGTAAAAAATACTTTCAAGTGCCATGCACTGAGCAAAAATATGGTGCGCAAAGGCTGCTAGATTTCAAGCATTCTACATATTTTACACCATTATTTAGTGCATTTACATAAGGCATATACAGAAAAACAAGCCACTTGATAAAACTCACTTTCTAATAAGCAAATTTAGTTCAAATTTGTATATTACACATAAACTCTTCCACTCACATTTTGCATCAAATGCATTCAGTCTCATAAATGCAACAACATTACGATAGACAATTATGATTTACAATAAAGGCAGCAGAAAATTCCAGCTGAAACAAACAACAAATATTTCATTTCAGCTTGCAAACATATATGATAAAACACCTATAAAACTTATAGTGCATTTCCAAAATCTATTACAACTTTTCATCATAATAGTCTAAAAACTTATTAACCATTGAAAATGCAAATTCTTCCCTAAAAGCTACAACTTACTTTATAAAATGAATAAATAAATACATATGTGTATAGTTCAGTTTACGCTTAACGCAGAACCAGAATGCAAATGTGCAATTATGTTAGTTTTTCAAGTTTAGTAAAAAAAACGAAAACCTTTTCTTCGCACAAACTAACAACAACAAAAACGACCTAAAATCAAAATCCTAAACAGATGGCTTACTGTAGTTAAATAATCAAGTTAAAAAAATGAATTACAGTATACCCCAATTTGATATTAATTCAAATAAGGAAGTGATCAAATGATCCAGTTTAACTGCTATAAGCAAATAAATAAATGTATAATTACCTAAATAAATAATCTGTTACCAACGCGAAAATAACGTTTCATTCAACAATCCATTGTTTTCGAATTTTAATTTCAGCATAATACAAAGCAAAATCAGTAAAACAACTAGATAAATAGACATTTGTAAAAAAACTGCAAAATGAAATGTATACATCACGCAAAAAAGCCTTTGTACTTATACGAATCTTCAAATTCAGCGTGAAGAAAACACAACTAAATAAAACTGACATCCACGGGAATAAACGCAAACTTGCTAAACAAATTGAATGAATAAAAATAGAAAAGAAAATTATAAAAAAGAATAAACCTTCAAGAAAAACGCCACATATTCAACGCATTATCAGATTTGAAATATTTCGTAACAATTTCATCGGGTACATTGGTATTCATATCAATGAGCGGTGGAATACGAAATCCCGAAGACGTCAGTAAAAATGGATGCAACGGATTTAGGCTACAATTACATTATCAGCGTTTAATTTACAATGAAAAATAATAAATTATAATAATTGCTTGAAAATGAATTTTCTGATAAGTGAAAATTTTTTCTTATCATCAAAGCAAATGCATTCACTGTTTGATTGAATTGCATGATGGGAAAAAATAAACGAGACAAAAAAGAACCAAATTCACCCATACCTGATACCGTTTATAAGCGAAGAGGATGCACGAAAAGTCAAAGTGTGCTTCAAAATCGAACAGTGATCAAAACAGTTGTTTGCATTAAATTCATCCAAATTCCAAATAATTACATGGCCAGTAGAACTTCCTGATATGATGAATTTGTCAAAGCTTAAAATACAGAAATAAATATCGAGAAAGAAGTTCCCAACTTTTGCAGCAAATCTTGAATACTTACTGATCAATATCGAAATAAATACGCTGTGGAGTATCGGCAGGTCGTTTGAGAACTTTCATTTTTTTCGGCATGATACGCACGTCCCAGCAGCAAATTTCACAATCCTGAAACAAAAGCAAATGGTGAAATAGTTGAAATTGGAAAAAAAATTGATTCTACACAACGGCCGCCAGTAAATAAATAATATCCCGATGATGTCATCATCATATGTGTAATGCCACGTTGATTTGCTACGAAAACAACTTGCGGTTCTTTCAATCGGTTGTCATACAAAGCCACTAAAAATGCACAGCAAAACAACAACATTAATTGAGAAAAAAAATTCTCAATTGTGATGTGTCATTTAATTTCTCACCGGTTCCATCGTATGAGCCGGCAAAGAAAATACCATTAGCATCCGAAGGCATCGTGAAGCATGAAATCAATCCCTGCTGTCCACCGGTTTCTTTAGCTTAAACGTCTTTTACAATTTCAATTTCCAAATGAAACATTTTTACAAAACTTAGCCATACACCACGTTGCGATTGAAGAAGTCTGACATCCAGGTCTCTCTAAATCAAACTGACGGATACACTTCTTGAAACCAGCATACATGTTACGGCCGTCGTTTGTGAATACCAATGACAAAGCAGGAGCCAACTCATCCTTGAATTCAACGAGAAAAACCAAACAATTATTACACAAAAAATTTTACACTATTGCATGAACATATTTCAATAAATTTAATACCTTATCATTTATTGCTTTGAATGCTGCTCGAGTTTCTCCGGTGCAATCTTTCAAAAAAATAGGATCGTGACGACAGGTATATGCAAATAAAGTTGCACGTTCAACGCTACCACTAGCTGAACATACGGGTGACCAACAAAAATCATAAATACAATCACCGCAAGAAATTCGCTTCAACAAAGACAATGTTGGTGATTTCGCTTTACTATCATCGTTGGAGTGTTCATTATGAAAATCAGAATTATACGACGATAGTTGAAACAAACGCAACCGGCAATCCTCGGCACTTGTAATTGCATAAATACCATTCGGTGACCTGACAAATGCGAATAATATTTTCAAAATGGCCATTATCAAAAATAATTTTTTTAATAATAAACAACAAATCAAAATATTACCATTTGCAACCTTTACAAAAATTGTTGAATCGTCCACCATCGCGTTCAATATTAAATTCCTTCTTCTCGGAATAAACAAGCCTTGGAGCAGCTTTAATTTCCCCATATTCGCTGGAAATATGACGAACAAACAGCAAAATTGCATTAAAAGAAAATTAATTATTCAAAAACAGTAGTTTACAAAAAATTAATTACGAAAATTTCAACATTAAATACGTTCAATTCGTTCATTCAGCTTAAAGTTTGAAAATCATGTACTTCATTTGGTAATCAATTTCACTTTAGATTATTAAAAAATGCTCATTTTTCAATTTTACATACAAACATATCTACTTACTGATATTGAAATGAGTCTGAAAAATCGGTATCACGATGACTATCTTCCTACAAAATAAAAAAATAAAAAAGAAGAAAAGCAAAAATTATAAATCGCAAATTACTTTGTTTAAATAACTGCTATTCGCACAAGATAATACATTGAACTGATAATCAGTAGAAGAACAATGACTTCTCTGAAGTAAAAAGTATAGAATGCAAGTTAAGATTAATATATTCTGCCCATTTTTCCTTCTAAATAAATCATTCATTTATGATGGTATATTTATGCTTACTTTCCTTTTCTTTAGCGCCGTTGTTGTTTGATTACTTTCACAAACATTACTTGCTGTACTCTTCTTTTCTGAATCGTTATCAAATATATCAAAAGTTTTCAAGAAGTAGCTTATTGAACTCACATCTGGGTGGGGATTTTCTAAACGCAACTATGCTATGATAAATTTATTACAAACCTATTACTACAGTTACTTCGTTTTCGTTCAGAGACACGGCTGGAAGTACTTTCATTAAATATTCTAGACTGTTCAGGATGGGCTAAAACCTCGCAAACATTATTATATCATCTGCACTTGAAAAAATTCCACTGCTGCTGTAAAGTACCTGGCAATACTGCATTTGTATCTGAATTTTTATCGATCATATGTTGAAACTTGGATTTCTGCGCAACTGCTACAGTTCCCACATTTGCATTTTCATACACTAAATTCACAAAAATTTCATGCTATTCCATCAGCGAATTGCTATTCACCATGCGAAAATCCCTTACCACTGACTTCAAAATGCGCAGTTATATGCTGCACCTAAAATCGAACGCAAGATATTTATATAACATTAAATATATAATCCTGTAGTTTACAATTAATGATTTACCCCAATCATTATACTTGTAGAAACACTTTCTACATTGCATTCTGAAAGCAACTTATTATTCAACAGTAAACGAATGTCAAATAGAAATAATTACTGTTGAATTTAGCTGGAATTGCATCAGCAACAATAACATATTCTTCTTTCAAACCTTCCTGGATTTCTCCATCTGGCGATAACTCTTCAATCTAGAAATTCAAATAAAAATTTTTCTACAACATACAATAAATTTCATTTTACCTTTTCACTAGACTCGGTGAATGGGTTTTCTTCAGTGCCAACTGATACAATTCCTCCTTCAACAGTGTTAATTTCCATTGCTACAAACAATCTTTTCTTCTAACAAATACCAGCGATGTTATTTCCTAAAAAATTTCAAAAATCATATTAGTTTCTTTGTAATATCAAAATAACTTTCTTAAATAAAATTTCCAAGATCAAAAAATAC
Source organism: Trichinella spiralis (assembly GCF_000181795.1). Classification (NCBI taxonomy): domain Eukaryota; kingdom Metazoa; phylum Nematoda; class Enoplea; order Trichinellida; family Trichinellidae; genus Trichinella; species Trichinella spiralis. Next base: position 9,395,193 of record NW_003526941.1, on the reverse strand, counting down.
CATAATCAGTCAAACATCAAAACAACATCATGGTTTTGCCCAAACTGACATGTATACTTACAAAATCAATTGACAAAACAGATTTCAAGTAAGGCAAAAAATACAATTTTCTGTAAATCAAAAATGCTCAAGTATGCTAATGGAGCCAATTCGAAATGGGTTTAAATGTGAATTATGAACTTCTTATCGCTTCGCAATCACATTTTTCAAGAATAATAAGAAATAAAAACACAATTATTAATTTGGTAAATGTTCACCACAATAGATAGTGCAAGAAATCTTGGAATTGTATTCAAATGAGACACAATATTACTTCATGCAAAGCGCAACTCTGAATTAAGAAACATTTCACGATCTCAAATATTTCGGTAAAACTGAAGCACAGAACATACAACAAACAACTATTTAAAAACTCTGACAAATAATATCATGATGATCAGAAGAGAATACTATTCATTTATCAAATACTACTACATGAATTTTGTTGAATGAATGCACAATTACATGGTTACTTCTAAGAAATAGATCTTTTTAAACAGTATATGCAAATCGAAGCATATATCTTAACAGATGAAAAATTAAAAATACTGTAAACACTTAAGAAAAAAAGCATTATTTTTTCAAACAATAAAACATCTTACTTACTTCACTTATTAATTTAATAAACCAAAAACATTTTATTGCATTACAGTAAACCAAATGACAAAAAGGTTCAACTTAACTGTATAAAATAATATGGACTACTTGAAAAATGTTGCTTACATTAGCTAAAACAATTGATCCAATAAACAATAAGACAAATTACAAAAATAAATGACTTACATTTCATACTTTGTTAGCAGTCATTAGTGTAAACCTGAGCATAAGTAAGTTAATAAAATTTTCTATACTCCATTTTATTCGTCAGACGTCACGTTTGTTAAATGCACCTGTTCCTTTCATGATTTGAGATTTATTAACTGAAAAATCTGAAATTTCATAAACAGAAATCACTGTCAATAATTTGGACCCATGAAAGAAAAAAGTCATCTAGCGCCTTTCTGCTGAACGAAGAAGTTCTCGAAATTTAGTCAAAATAACTAAATCATTAAAAAAATTAACTTATATCTGCTAAATAAAAATATCCAACAAAAAATGCTGTTCTCTGTAATAAATTTAACAGATTTTCATACAATAAATATTACAACATAATTCTATGAAACGCACTTGTCATTACAATCATGTTTTGTGGATTTCATAAGTTCAAGAGTGATGATGAAAAGAAAAGATGAAAATAGATACAACAAACAATATTATTTCTTGCCTTCTACCATAATAATATGATAACCAAATTTTGTCTTAACAGGTGGATCAGTAAACACTGGCTTATCAACCGTACTAATTGGTAAACCGAAAGCAGCATCTTGAAACGGACCAACCATGGATCCACGTACCATCCAACCAAGATCACCCTGCAGAACAATGCACTAAGAAACGCTGAAAATAAAAGTTCCACTTTTCCACTTACACCTTGGCGAGCTTTGTCTTCACTATAACTGCTCGCAACTATGTTAAATTTTTCGCCAGCTTTTAGTTTTTCCATTGCTTCATTAGCTTTTGACAATTTCTCACACAAAATATGCCTAACCTTAAAAATTGGCAAACAAATAAAAATTCCCAATTAAACATGATCATTAATTGAACCTTGATCGCATTTCCACCTCCTTTACCACCTTTTGCCGGCTCTGCAGATGCTGACGAAGTTGCATTTTTTCCTTTTCCTTTTGGCATCTGAAATTTATGCATGAAACAACACTAATTAATAAATTCCCATTTAATACGATGATAAAATATTTTTTCCGATCATTCCGGAACTTGCACACACTCATGCGTACATCATGTACACCATACATTTCTTTTTTGCTTTATTTCATAATTAGATAAAAAAAATTTTGCAATTTTTTTCATTATCAAAATCTAACAAAAAAACAAAACAACCTTTTCAAAATTCTTCAACAACATCAGAAAACGAAATTGAATGAATTTTTTTTTAAAAAAAGCACTTTACTCTTTTACACCAACAATAAACTTCGCTCAACATATTTCGCCTAAAGATTCCAACAGTTCCTTTCTGTAATCATCAAAATCACCATCAATTTCACAGATATTTTGATCTTCAACAATCCAAAGCTGACAATCTGTTTCACGAATCAGACGTTCATCATGAGTGACCATCAAGACTCCTATAAGTAAGTGAAGAAGGAAAAAGAGCTTTTCAAGTGTTTCGCTTCAACACTTCCACAACTTACCACCCTGAAATTCATTGATAGCGTCTGCCAATGCGTCAATTGATTCAATATCCAAATTGTTGGTCGGTTCATCCTGTGCAAAAAAAAAGATTTTTGAAAATTACAAAAACAAAATTTTCACCACAATTATTTTCACCAAAATAAGAACATCCGGTGCACTCAGTGAAAGCTCCGCCAAAGCAACGCGGGATTTCTGACCGCCAGACAGATTCTGTATCTGAATGGTATGAGCGTGGGATGCTAGACCAACTACACCCAAATTTTTCCTAGCATCTTGGTAACTTAAATTGAACAAACGCTGAAAACCAAGCTCAAAGTTAATTCAGTTTCTTGTTGAATAGTCATTTTATTTTTTTACTCTCAAATATTCAACTGGCGATTCGTCGTTATTTAAATGTTCTGAAGAATGCTGATCAAAACGTCCAATTCTCTAAAAAAAACATAATAATGCAACTGACCACAACGGCATCACAAAAGAGCGTATATTTTCACCAGTCTGTGATTCTTTCGAATTTCACCACGAGTCTAAAATATTCATAAAGCATAAACAAAACAGACAGCCTTGAATAATGACAAGCAGGAGAAAGCTTACGGGTTCCAAGTCGCCGAGTAAAAGTTTCAAAAATGTTGATTTACCAACACCATTTGGACCAACAATTGCAACTATAAATTAAAACAACAGAAATGGAAGAAATATCATGATACACATCGATCTAAAAATTACTTCGGGATGATAAATCTATACCAAAATTAACATTTTCAAAAAGTATCGGACGACCGGGAAAACCAAATGAAACGTCTAAAAAAATCCATTATTAATTATTAAGCTAATAAAACAATAACTACTATCACGCACCATGAGCGCCCAATATAGGAGGATTCAGTGCAGGTGGGTCTGGAAAGCGAAATTTCACTACATAATCCTTGGGACGTTGAATCAAATTCATTTTATTTTCTTCGTTGTAGAAGTCATCAATTTTGTTATCTTTTTTCTGCTTTGCTTGCTTCCCTTTGGCAACTTTTTCCAGCTGAAAATATTATTTATTAAATAAAAATCAAGCAATACTAAACATATACAAATTATCATCAACATTATTACAGCTTGTTTATTGGATTTTCCGGAAATTTTCAAATCTCGAAGCTGCTTTTGCTGTTTTTCATACTCTTTTTCCAGTTCCTTTCTCTTCTGACCAAACATCTTTTTAAATTGACCTAACATTTTTCAAGTTTATTGAAAATTTTCTGAAATGTATATTTTTTATTCCGTCTTTTCTTCATATACTTACTATAATTTCCTTTGTAATAATACAGCTTTTGTTGGTCAAGATGAATTATATCCGTGCAAATACTATCCAAAAAACTCTGATCGTGTGACACGACAAGAAGAGTCTTCTTCCAATTTTGTAAATAGCTAATAAACAAAACCGTTCAGATTGGTATATTACAGGTGCATTTAGCTTTTCTTTTCATCATTACTTATCAAGCCAAATGACAGCATTCAAATCCAAATGATTTGTCGGTTCATCCAATAAAAGCAAAGTTGGTTCAAGAAAAAGGGCTCTTGCCAATGAAATGCGCATCCGCCAACCACCAGAAAATTGATTCGATGGTCTGGATTGCATTTCCGCATTAAAGCCAAGACCTGCTAAAATTCGTCTTGCTCTTGGTTCAGCTGCATCTGCACCTATAGCTCTTAATTCATCGCAGACCTGAAAACGATGCCTTCAACTAGAAAACAATTCTTTTGAAAAATAACATAATACCTCTTGCAAACGTTCATTCACACTCAAATCACCATCACTAACTTTCTCCATCAGTTGACGTTCTTCATCAAGCAGCTTTTTACGCTTAACATCAGCCAAAATGACCACATCGATAGCAGATTTTTCGTCCACTTCAATCTCTTAAAAAGAAAACAAATATACATCATATGCAAATTGATTATACATTAAGTAACTTAAAAGTTATGCATAAATTAAACGGAAAAAAAACAAAATTCGCTCCAAAATACTGCTAGCGTACCAATCAAACAAACTGCATTTAATGCATATACAAAAGTATCAATGACAAACAGCTCACATAACTAACAATACAATTTTTCACCATACCTTGTTCACAATAAAGTATATCTATATTGGAAGGTATATCCAGCTTACGGTTGGCAATATGCTTCAACAAAGTCGTTTTACCCATTCTAAATAATAACAAACTATCAATAAATTAAAATGAATTCAACAATGAATGCAAACACACATTTCACAATATAAAAATTCTAACTTGTGGTTTTTGTTATTGACTTCAATTTTCCATTATTTAAAAGTAGGAACTACCCTGCATTTACAGAAAAACTGAACAAACATAAATCCACAACAAGTGTGAATTCATGTTCATCAGAAAACAATTTCATAACAAAATAACTAATAAAATTATTTCTGTCAGATGAATTTAAATTCATACATTAATGAGTCTATAAAGCATCGTACAACAATACCGTCGTATTAAAATAAAACAGTAAAACATTTATATTGCGCACATTAGAACAGAAATATGCTAAATAGAAGCAAATAATTAAGAACCACAAAATGTGAAGAACTCAAATCTACCGCAAAATTAATCAGCTCTTTTCAGTAACGAAAAAGATTTTCTAAGATAATGTTTTACCCATTAGGCCCAACTAAACCGTATCTTCGACCAGCCGCAATGGTTAAAGAAGCATTTGTAAAAAGTTCCTTTCCTTGTGCAGCAATGCTGAAATTGTCTACCTAAAACGATAAATCATAAAATTTTGACATTCATCAAAATTATTATCAAAAAAATTACCTTAATATCTAATGCATTTTCTAGGTTTTGTTTCTGTGCAGCAGTTTTCGCTTGTAGTGAAACGGTAAAGTGGTCACCAAGAGCCAAACCACCACCAATACCTCCAGATAATTCCGTAGCCTCATTGTCTGATTCAGATTCAACCAATGCCGCACGCTGCTTTTTCTTCTCTTTACGAGTTAACTTTTTGTTTGCCTGCATTATTTAAACTGAAATACAACTGAATTGAATGGAAACAATTTTCTGCAGAGTTATGAAAAACAATGCATTACATAAAAACAAACAAAATACGCAAGTTGAAAACACGTAACTTTATCTGGTATAGTAATTTTGATATGCAAGATGTAATTTTTCGGTCAACTGAATACAGTACACCTTTTGGCAACAAATTTTGCATGCCTGCCCATTACAGCTGCTATGTCGACAAATTATAGTTTGAAACTTCTTTGACTAAAAATAATCACATTTTAGACCTGTTTTCTTCAAACCCATAAGGCATAAATTACCACTGACAAACGCTTGCTCTTTTTCAATTTATTTTACTACACTACTGGCAAATTGATATCACTGTAGCATGGTGTACAAATGCACACAAGTAGTTTAAATTTCAAATAACACAAATCAGCTTTAATCAAATAAAGAATGAAGATGCATTATAAATGCCTATTCATTCATTATTTTCGGTACATTCTAGATCAGACATAAATTCAGTTGTGTCCGTGGAAGTAGTTGATGATGATGATGATGAACTCCCTTCAGAATTTGAACTATAGTGTTCGAACTTTTCAGTTATATCCGTTAACAACGTAGCTGTTTCCAGCAGCGTTTCCGGCACTTTAACTTGAACTCCCTAAAAAATAAAAATGACCAAAACAAAATAATGCATTACAAAAAAAACCATTAAATGATATTACCTGCTTTTGTAACGCCTGAGCTTGTTGAATAACAGTTTTCGCTCCTTTTAAAACAATTTCGACAAAATCATCGCTTTTTACTTCTGTATGATATGGAAAAGAAAGAAGATGCAAATTCGCGCTTTTACGAAAAATTTCCGCTGCAGCTTTCAGCCCATCTATATATATATATATATTACAGTACAATAAGGTAAATAATACAAATTGAAAAGAAACTTTTACGTTGAGATTTTAGAAATACATAAATCATGTATTCGAGATCAGGCTGAGCAATTTCCATTGACATCTTCAACGAAGAAATTTCTAAATATGATAACAGCAATAATAATAATAATACAAGCTTTTAACACCTAAAAAATAAAAATAAGAAAACAATAAGAACATTGTAATAATCTCACCTTGAAACAATCTGCGCTGTTCAATCAGAACAAATGATATATGCTTTAACAGTAATAACCTGAAATGATAATTTAACCACCGTTGTTTTTCAAGACGTGGAAAATGCAAAATAGGTTAGAAATAACATATCGGTAGAATGCAACAAAATCAAAAATCTAAAAAATTGTGAAAATATTTTAATTAATACACGTTTGTAATAACACAACCGTATAAATAAATGATAATTTCATCTGAGACAAAAAATAACAATATTCTGGTCATCACAACCTATAAGTAAATTACAAAAACGAAATGAAACTTTGTTTCTAAGCCGAAAGTGAAAAGGCACTTTTTAAATAGCAACAGAATTTTGCAATTTATGCAACAAAACAGCCAATATAAAATTCTTTTCTTTAAATCATTATTAAATAAGTACGCACGCTTCGGCGTTGGCTAGTGCTTCTCAATTTCACCTTGAACCCGTTCACTGTATTCTGACTTGGAGCAAACATCATCTTCATTTGGACCCACAACCGCAAAGGATCCATCTTCTTTTGGTACGTACAAGCGAAGTCCCTGTGCTAAAATAAAATAAAAATTTCAAATATCATTAATTAAAATTCTCAGCATATTCATAGATAATAAATGAATGCATTAACAATCATTTATTTCACTTGTAAAACAGTATACGTTAAAAGTTGTAGCTCTTCATCTTGTATTTAAATATTCGGATTATATATCAAATAAAAGTAAAAGGTAAAAAATTATATTTACCATCCTCTTGTTGATTTTGTTCGTTGGCAGCGCCTGAATTGTAATCTTTAAGCAACTCAGTGATCAGTTCTACGGCATCTACCCGGGTACTATCCAGTGTACTCGCACTTCCCAACTCCACTGCTCCAGTCTGAACAAAAAAAAAAGATGGATAAATTTTAAGATCTTATAACGTTTATACACTCATACACATTTTTTAGTAAATTTCAATTACCTGCACTTTTTTCACAGTATTCGCTTTGCTGGATGCAAACATTGTTGTCATATCAACGTGGAAATGATAAGCACTGGCGGATTCAGTACTGCCTTGCCGAGAATGAGAAATGCTGCTGGGATAATCAGAAAATTGACTCGTCTGTGAAGCATTTCTTGAATGACCCGGCACGTCGCCTGTTTAAATAAAATTAGCATTTTACATATTTATTTATTTATTTATTTATTACTTTCTCGTTTAGCACCACTCTTGACAGATTTTGTCAACTGCTTGCGATTTAAGCTGTCAAAACCGGATGAAGTTGATGTTTCAGAATCACTTTCATATAAAGCTTGCTGTGTAGACGGCGACAATGTATCAGCAGAATCATTTGAATTCGTTAAAACAGGATTCATCATGCGCGGTCTGAAAATATTTTTCAAGCATAATGAGGATGAAATTAAAAAAAAAATTTATGTAACAACAATTTACACTTTAAAACATGGATCAGAGCTGAGAAGGACCATGCTTATGTTAATGCGAAGCAATGAGTTATCCGGACGCTGTTTACCGGCTCTGTAACCTTCAATCAAATAAAGACGTGTAGTTCCGTCTATTCCAGAACCGGCAAACTCTGACAAATTTATGTCAACAAATCCTATTTTTTGATAAGCTTTTCCTCCTTTAGCTTCCTAAGCAAATTTTAAAAATGAATTCATTACGATAAACACGCAAAACAGTGAATAATGCATAAAAATATCTTACCTTTCGTACAGATATCCGACAAGTGCAGGGTTCCAGGACAGCAGTCTGAATATTTGAAGAAGGACGACAAGTGAACCGAAAAACTTCACCCCAATAAATATGATGATTTTCCACCTCCGCTCTAAAAATATTCATTATATTTATCAAACACTAGAAAACATTTCAGATAATAAAAAAAATACGTTCCATTAATTTTATAAAGCAACATGCACAAAATCTCATCTTTATTAAAATTAAACAATTTGTTAATAAAAAACTTTCAACCATGTGAAAAAAAATAAAAATCTCATAGTGCTGAAGTATTGAAAATTTTCAATGCCGAAAGTACAGTGAAAAAAACAGCGTACAACTATCAAGTCAAAAAATCAATTTTTAAATAGAAAACAACTTCTTTAATTTAATATAATCATTCTTTCTGCAAAAAGCTTTTTATTTAGATATGAACATAAAAAATATAAAAATAATATGCCAGAAAATTTTGAAATTCCATATTAATTACGATGAAGCACGCGGTATTTATATTTCATAATGCATTACGCAATCACATGTGAATGGCGTATTCATGGATTAATAAATCGGAAACAGCTACAGAATGTTACGCATGAACCTTGATGAAATGAACAAGAAAGATTTACAAAATACGAAAACATAAATTATTAAAAGAATTTAAAACTTTTACTGCAAACAAATCAATGTTTGCCTAAATTCATGAAAATTATAAACCATATTAAATATCTCACCTACTTTACGCGAAAAATACTGAAACTGAAAATAGCAAACATTACCAACATTCATTTAAATAAACAATATTTGACACTTCAATTGGAAACAGTTGTAACCTCGAAACCCAAGCTAACTTTGATAGCTAGGAAACTATTCATTCACATTGAATAATAATGAAAATTTTAACATAAATTTGCCACATCAATGAATCGCCTTGATCTCCAACGAACCGCAAAAATCTTTCACAATCATCATCAATATCACTTATTAACTTTGAACTTCACTGAATTTCCAGCATTACAAGCGCACAACTGGATATATATATATATATATCAATAAATTTCGAATAATGAAAAACTGAAAACTAATGGCAAATATAAACAGCAGTTTCAAAAATCTAAAACAGCAATGCTGTGTTGAAAAATGTGTAAACAAATGAAACAGTGGGATGCAAATCATTTCGACAAAAAACTTACAGACTAACAAGCAGCAAACAAAAAATTACAGACACCTTGTGGCAGATTTCAAAAATTAAAAATAATAATAAATAAATTTATCTGATTTTCACAGCTAACCTTATGTCCTTATCAACAAAATTTTCATTATATTAATTTTTAAGAATCATGAAAAGAACAAGTATCTGGGCATTGAGCAAAGTATACAGTTGTTGTACAGTCGAATACAAGCATCAAAATGTCAAGCTAATGCAATGCCAAATTTTTGACTTAATTCACCTTACGCAAACAATGATATAAACTTCACTTCAGAATGGTGAACAAAGAAAATTATCAACAACAACAACAACAACGTAACCTACTTACCTTGAACTATGTTCACAAAAGTTACCACCTTCAACCAGCCGAATCTTGCAATACATTGTGGCGTTTACAAACGGAACATTTGTCATATCCGCTAATAGTAGGTCAACTTGAAACTTGAATCGTTTCTTTCTATGTACAAAATTCATAGACGGTAACAAATGATCAATAAAAGAAGCCATTGAATGCAACATTCACATCAAAGCGGCAACCATCTCCATAGATTAATTACAATTCTGTAATAAAAATAAATTAAAATTAACAAAATATTCATATTAAGATGAAATATTTTACCAATAATTCCATCACATGACAGCCAAATCAACCAAGCACCATTCAGTGGCATCACCTTAGCGTATTCGCTACATAAGTGAAAATCAAGTTCAAATGTAAAATCTTTGTGTAAATTTCAAAAATAAAATTTATTTTTCCAATAAAATAACTGAATTAAATATATTAAAAAATATTTTTATTTATTTATTTAATTTTAAATTAAATTTTTATTTATTTAAAATGTGATGAAACTTTGTACCAAAAATTTATTTAAATAAGATCAATCAATATTAATCTGAATGATAAGTTCAATAAGCTTACCTTGTGTTTTTAATGTTTCCTAATTGTTTATTATATTTTTCAAACTTTTGAGACGCCTGTACGGGTATTGCCACCTATTTAACTTTTCTTTTTTCTGCATTCAGACGCGCTCGTTTGATAAACATGTTTTTACGTCATTCATAAATTGATCGAATTTGAATGAATGCATATAATACGAATTCAATCCAGTGAATATTGCACGAATATTTTATCAGTTTAAATTATATAATAAAATTAAAAAAAACAATATATGTCACAGAATCAATATTTATAAAAAAACTTAAACAATAAAGTCGCAGCGTTGAACTTACTAGATTTTTTTTCGTTTGAACATTAACTGAAAGTAGGAAAATTAAAATAAAAACAATGAAAAATGTAACGGTCAGTGGAAATATATTTGATTTATCAATAAAATCCATCCTGATTCAGCAAAACTACACCGAGCAAGTGGAACTTTTTTTTTAATTCATTCTAACAAATCGAATCTAGTAAAACTGAATTATTAACAACAAACACAATATAACAACGGTGAAAAAGTGAATGCATTTTTTTCGTGAAATCTTATTATTTATGAAAGAAAAATAAATAAATAATTGAAGCATCAATTTTTGGAGATCCAGTGGAATTTTTGTCAATCAATCGAACGCAGGCAGTGAAAAAAGTTCAGGTTGAAAATCTTCCAGTGAAGGAAGTGTTACTGTAGCGTAGGAACGGTGGAGCTGATCCATGCGACGGTCAGGAATCATTACCACTTGCATCCCAGCTCTGAGAGCGGCCAAAACACCGTTCAGGGAATCTTCGAAAACTAACACTTGTTCTGGGGCAGGTGTCGGCTTGGGGAAACGTTTAACGCAAACCAGGAAGCATTCAGGTTCAGGCTTTGTTGTTTTCACTTCTGCATCGTCAGGAATGCACATGCGAACGTCAAACATTTGGAAAATATTTTGATGATTCTTCGTTTTCAATTTGTAATTCTTCTCCTTAGTGCCCGTACACAGAGCCATTGGAATTTTGTGAAAATTCAAATGTCTCAACAATCTTTCCGCGCCTGGCATCAGTTTGCTGCACGGAAACCGTTGCTCATAGAAAGAGCTCGTCTCCTTCATCATCTCTTCAACGCTGATTGGCAAATCATATTCCTTTATCATTATCTTGTAAGCATCCTCCTGTGAACGACCCATTTGCTTCAATTTCATTTCCCAAGTATACCGTTTGCCATAACGTCTCAAAATTCTGTCCATAGCTTCTTCGTGCATCACTTCCGTATCTAACAGCAAACCGTCCATATCAAAAATGACATGGGTGACTGGAAAATATTTTTCTGTCATGCTTCAATCGAAAATGGTTCCTTCTTCTGATAAATGTCAATGCATACAAAATTCACAAGACAACACTAATGCTAAAATGAACGACCAAAATTATCGCATGGAAAAATATCATTCTGCTGAAACAAATTTCATTAACATTTTGAAAGAAACTTTACTACTTGAACTGTTTAATGAAATGAAACTATTTAAATTATTGAAATATACAACAATGGAGGTTGTTCTCTTTAAACCAACTAAACTAAACTTAAACATATATACATACATACATACATACGTATATACTTATATATCGGATAACGAGTTGTCCGGAAGGCACAAAACCTGCTTATGAATACGCAGGCTTTCGAGTACCCCGCTTTAATAAAAATTAAACATATGACGTCAGTTACATAAAAAGCATGACAAATATGCAAAAAAATATACACACAAAAATCATTAACACATCCAAAACTGTGAAGGCACGTAAACAAGCAACGCTTGAAGTTAAAAAATTTATTACAAACTTACAAATTAGATTATTACATTTTCCCTTTAAACTGAGTGAACGAGTAATTAATTTACGGAGTTAATTTAAAATATGAACAAATAGTACAAAATAATACAAAACAGTTATTGTAAGATTACGATCAGATCATATTTCTATAAAATTTCAAACCTGCAAAGTATTATCAATGAAATTATTCTCAGTACTTTGAAATCATAACAAAACTTTCTATTTAAATAGCAATAAAAACAATAATATCAAAAAAATTACAATATTATTCAATTCATCACATTATTTACAAATAAATCTAATAACAATTAGAACAAATAAAATTATGATATTACATTCAAATAATGCATGAAAAGTACCGACTTACGCAATCAAACACATTCAAAACAATAAACAAAGTAATCATTAACAATTAAACTGCCGTGCGAATTGTCACACACAATAAGCGTGATGACGTAGTAGAATTTCCGGAAACAAAGTCGCTGCTGTGACGTAGTGCTCGATCAATTCATAAACTGATTACAGTAACAATTTTGATCTGCATGTTCAACTTCAAAATTTAAGAAACAAGCCAATTTTAAAAGGCTTCTAAAATTTTTTACACTGTTTGGATATTCCTCATAAACAAAAAATGAAAAATTTGCTTAAAATGTGCAAATAAGCAAAATTTTTGTAAAATAATACACAAATTATTCACACAAACATTCACACGTGCAATATCGTAGCTACGTGTTTTATTGACATCTCCTCAGGAAATAATACGAACTTACGTCAACAGAAAAATTCGCAATTCTTCTTTTTTTATGAAGTTAATTAATGCATAGTATATTTCTTTCTTCTTATTCTTCTTTTATTTTAATTTAAAGTGACTAATTGTCTCTTGTGAGCAAGTAAGACTGATTTATAGGCTTTTACTATTTCAATCTTCTTCTTCTTGAACAATTCGAATTCTGAAATATGTTCATCAAAAATCAATGCAAAAACTGTTAATGCATGCAATAAATTCCAATAAATTGAAAGCTATGGAATTTTATTTGCCAAATTCACACACTTTCTACAAAAAATTAAAAAACATTATGACAATTAAAAAAACAAACTACCTACGCAAAAAAATATTGCTGAAATGATAAAAGTGAAACGTCACCATAATAGTATTGTTCATGAGGTGATAAAGATTTATTTACAGCTAAATGTTAGCATGTTTTGCACTAAAAGCACTGCATTCATACCGTCTGCTTTTTTTTAATCTGCTTGAACAGTTCGATCTGCAAAAAATAATAAAAAGAAATGAAAAGAAAACACAACAACACGATCATATTCATTCTTCAATGTTCATCAGATTTACCTTTCAAATTGCGAAAATGATTTTCGAAAAGATTAATCATATCTGGAAAAAGTTTGTCGAAACCTTTATCTCCCTCGAGCTAAAAGCAGCTTTCTTTCTGTAAAGCAAATTTCATTACAAATACAAAAATAATTGAATCACCAAAAACAACATTTTCTTTTCATCGTAATATTTCAACATTGGCAATGTGCACTGTTTAAAATTTTCAATACTGCATTTAATGAACTGCTTTGTCTTTTCATCATCCATTTTATTTGCAATTTTCTTCTGAATATTACTGGCGCAAAAATTTTCAGTGCAATCAATTAATATTACCAAACTCAGATTCGTTATCTGAAGTCAATCAAAAATACAGAACAAGTGCGAAGAAAAATGAAAATAATCTTACAATACAATATTACCATTTTTTCAAAATCTTCTGCTTGCCCCAAATCTCTCGGATATCCCTCAGATATCAAGCAGACAATATCTTGATCCATCAAGGTTTCAATATAATTTTTAAATAAATCTCGACATATATCCTGAAAATTACAATTATAATATTTTTATTAATTAGAATTAAATAAATAAATATATATATATATATATATAATTCGCAACTAAGAAAGAACCAAAGATAGCTAAGAGAAAAAATGAAAAATGAAACATTATTTTGAGAAATATAACAATGCTTACCCTTGGAACCCAATCACCTTTTTGCACAAGTTCGTTGACTTTTTTCCATTTTTCATCATCAGCATTCGCAGCAATGCTATTTATAATAAGCTCGTCCATGCTTACACTGACAAATCCTTCATATTTTTCAATCAAACGCGAACAATATTCTGATTTCAAACTTCCCGGAGCTCCTAAACAAGAATGAAATTCAACAATAAAAATAATAAATAACATTAATAAGAAAAATTATATACCAACAAGAATAATAACTGGAGCAGTGAACTGCTTTGGATGTGATACCGCGACGGGCTGCTGTTGCTGCTCTCGTTCGACTTCTGCTGCTTCATCATTTTTTGCATCAGTTACAGCGTCACTTTCAGCTTGGTCTGCTTTAGCTTCTTCTTCAACTGCACGTTCTGAATTTGAATTCGCAACTGTACTGTATTGAGATACTTCTGAAAATGAACATCCAAGCCCAATTTAAATTCAACAAACAGCAATAAAAATTACTTTCAGGATCAAGAATGCCTAAAATTAACAAATATATCGCATCTTCTGTAGCTTCAGTACCGCATTCGCCGGGTAACTAAATCATATTAAAAAAAATTTTCATTTAAAAAGTTCAATTAGGAAAATTAAATTAATAAAATACGATGTTCAGCAAGTCGTCATCGTCGTAAGTTTTCGCCACTTCAAGCGTTTGAGAAGTAAAATCATGAATTCTATTCCGCACCTCTTCTGGACTCAACCGCTTCGCGTACAATTGTTCTTCCAATTCTTTTGCATTGTAATCAATTAAAATAACAAGTCGTATATCTCCAATCTAAAAGAAACATCGATGAGCTTGTATTACATCCAATTAAATGCATTTCAACACACAACAAGCAAAAATGCACTGCTTTAATAATACGTTTCATCTACATGTAAAATATTTTCATAAAAAATAGTAAATTTTATTTCATTGTAAAATTTTGACAAATATTTTTTACTGTTCAATTTACAATTAATTAAAAAATACAAACATACTTGTTTGATGTATTGCAGTTGATCAAGTGTAAGCGGATATCCATTAATTATTATCAAATCAGGATTTGTAGATTCAGCTTTTAAAAGTTCCGCATTAACAAGGCGATTGACCAAATCATCATTCACTAACCGCCCTATGACAATTTTTGGATTAAAATATGACAAAAAGAATAATATTAATAATAAATGATAAAATTTCCCTTACCTTCATACAATGCTTCTAAATCAGTGTGTTCGATTTTTTCGATAGACAATTTGATTATTTCCGAGACATTTAAAATGAAAACATTTTTCTCATTCAATCGCATCATCACATGTTGAATGCAAGAAGTCTTAACACTACCAGGACATCCTAAAGTAAAAAGTTCCATTAAATTAATGTATTCCATTATATATTTTAATATTTTCAAAAGAGTACTTTTAAAAATCAGTAAAATTATAAATATACTTTCAAATTCAATTCTTACCCAACAGCAAAACCAACGGAACGTTTACAGGTAGAATTTGTTGTTCAGCTACTGCTGCGTTTTCAATATTTGAAATTGGTAGAGGGGCACCATTAGCAGATTCCATATCTGGTGGTTCTTCAATTATAGGTTCATTTTCAACATTTTCTTCATTATTTTCAATTTCATTGCTTTCTCGATTTTGTTTATCTTCATCCAATAAGTGAATTTTATCTTCATCACGATCTTCTTCTGCACTGTCATCTTTATTCACCAGGCCGCTTTGATCTTCTTGCTTGCTGTTTGGTGACTTTGCTTCTGAAAATAAAAACAAATGTCTAAAGTCTAAGGAGAAAACTGAAAACAATAATACAATTTCATTAATAACATCGTTTGATGCTTTTACGCTTCGTTCATAACAAATCAATTATCAAATTTTGAAAAATTGAATTCAAATTTTCAAAATATAATAAAAATGTAATTTCCCTGCTATTTTTTAAAATTTATAATTACAAAATTTATCATTGGAACTTGCATTCGCTAAACAATCTAATCTTACTTGAAGAATGTTAACAATGATCTTGACGATTAAAAAGCGCTACAGAAAAAAACTGATCATTAAAATACACGTGAACACTAATTATTATTTGAAAAGAGAATACATTAATTACAACAGTTTTAAAAATTAAAAAGTCAGTCATTCCAGACGCAAAAATATCTTCAATTACCGTAAACTTTTGCTTTTAAAAACAGCATTTTATAAATATTTGATAAAACACATTCAAATTTTCAATAGTAGAAAATTTACCATTACGTAAAGGTGATGATGAACAGCTACGTGATTTATCGGTCAAATCTACTGGCGGATTGTCTATAAATGTATCCCATTTTAACGCACCGGACGGCATGGCCTTCATCGCTTTCAACGCTTTAACCATAAATTGAATAGCATCATCTGGTTTACAGCTCATCAATCCCGCCATTAGGCTCTTGAAAAAATACATTATTTTTAAATTATCAATTACAAAAATGTTACATCATACTTCAAATATTAATGGTATATTCTTGTCCACAAGATACTGACGAGCTTTTTCTGCTTCTTTCGACATCTTGCTCAGGTTTCTCTCCATTTCATTCTATCCAACTGCTCTTATAATGACTGTTGCCATAGTGACATCAATATGGAATAAATAATATACTTGCATACTAACTGAATCATTTAAAACAGGAAAACAGTAGACATCATGCGACATAACATTGATTAATTTTACACAACAAAGATTGCAAACGTTTCTAGCTCTCTCAGTTGATTATCAAATCGATCCAATTTTATCATGATCACTTTACGCTTTTCAAATAAGAAAAAAAACAGAACCGATTAACAGTTTAATTCCACTATTTTAATAATAATTTAACTACGCAACAACTAAACTTATTTTCAATTTTGTTGACCGTTTCAACTGTTCATTTAATTATAACAGAAATTATATAAAGCCTGGATGAAACAGAATTGATTTATTGCTATGCAAACTGAAATTTCATTTACTAAATTCACTTTGTGGCAGTGTAAATAACAGGTCAAATTATGAAATAAACAATGAAATTGAACGATCAAACATAAATGATGTTGACTGTAAAGAATATATTAATAATATTTTAAAAAAACATTAATATTCTATCTAAAAGAATGTCAAACTGTCAGTAAAAACCTTAACTGCTCAGGTGCACCGTTCATTCAAGTTCAAGTCATTACAGTACTACACGGTAAGTCGGAAAATGTTGCAAATTTAAAACACTTAAAATATTGACGCAACGTTAATTTATAATTTATGTTCAAAAATAATTTATTTGAAAAAATATATTAATCACAAGAACCATCACTCCAACCGTCTCGCCATCGTTCATCAACTTTACTACAATCAAACAGAGGCTTACCAAGTTTTTGATTAACAGAGTTGTGCAGTCTACAGAGCCACTGAGAAAATGATCTTCTCGACAATACATCCGGAGGATTTTTTGCCAACTCTTCACGCATATCTTTTGCACAGTATTCACAAGGATAATACAGTGAAAACAATCGCATCAAATTACGCATGTCTTGTTGAGTTTCACTATTCAACAATTCAGGCAGATATGCAGCAATGGAATGAAGAACTCCCCACGTAGAACGGCCTAATTCTTCTTTGTCAAGAGGGCAATTTTTCCGTTGATGTGAATCAGAATCGACGGAACTGTGTGCAGAATTTGTCATCTTGTCGTTAACATTAGCATTATTACTGCTATTGTTGGAAGAAGACGAAGAAGAAGAACCATCGGATGTTCTGGCCGAACGTTTTCCCATAATCCAGGATTTAAAATCAACACATGCACGACAACTTTTTTCTCCTTGTCCATCATCATATTGTTGACGTGCAGCCATTACAAATTTCATTACACATAACACAAATTCACTGTGAAGAATGTTCAGTGATGTTTCACTAAAGTAACTGGTTATCTGAAATTTGAAAATGAAACGTTTTTATTCGATTTTTATTTCATGTCAAGCGACATGCCAAATATCATAACAGATCATGTACTTATAAGTAAACTATTCAAACGAAACAAACTCTGTGTACAAATTTAAATTCAAAAGATGATTTAAAATAAATCAAATTAGTAGATACTGCATACTGTGCTACATTTTGCGATAACAACACAAATTACTAACAATGAACATTTCGCACTGCACATTTTAAATAAAACGCAGGAAATTTCATCTAGTCTATACAACATTAGTATTTGTTTCATTCTAAACAATCTGTTACTTGCAACTTTAAGTAATAAAATGACACTGTATTGTTTCTGCTTTCATTTTCAATTTCAAAATTTAAATATAAGCACTAATGAAATATGGGCAATTCATTTAAAAAATCTTATCTGCAAAATGAAAATTCAAAATATCTACATAAAATGAACCAAATATTTTCACATCCGAAAAATAATAATCTAACAGTAAATTACTTAATTTTAGGTACAAATGTCAGTACTTGAGAAATTAGCATAATAGAAACAATGTATTCCGCATTATATAATTATTTAATCAGCATTGATAATTTGATCGGTTTTTTACAAGTATAAAAATAAATTTATTAATGATTGTTGAACTTAATTAATGATATAATTCAATAAGCGGTTAACGCAAACATTATGGAGCATGGCCACAAAAGTTTATACACACTATACGCAAACATTCATCTTCTTCAATGTAACAATGTAAAATAGTCTAAACACAATTTTCACTTACCAGAAGCTAAATTGAAAAAGAAGAAGGGCGGTGCAGTTGCAACGTGAAAACAGGTTGATATGTTTATGTCCTTACCTAGGGAAAAATTATTAGTTTCGATAAATTAGTGAGAATCTCTTCAACTATATGAAACTTCATTACAAACAATTTACCACTTTTAAAGGCTTTATCATATCTTTACAACTTCGGCTAGCTTTGTACATTTAAATGTATTCTTATTTATTCATAACAGCACTTTATGCTAAAAAATATTTGTAAATCAAAATACTGCCGTGATTTCGCTTACTGTACTTTACATTTCATTATACCTGTATTTCTTAAAACTTACTGTAAATTTTAATAATAATTATATTTGAATTCGATAATGATTTGGAAAACGAATTTGCGAAGACTATGTACACTGTATGGTCGAATGCTTTATTTAGTGGAACCAGATTTAAATTTTGACATTTACTTCAACGATCTGAGTGCAACAAAAAGACTTCTAGACTGTCGGGGTGTCATGCCGAATGTTAATCTAAGTGCGTTGCGATCAGATTACTTCAACTGGAAACAGCTTAAATGTGAACAGGAGAAGCTTCAAAATTTGCACACTTATTTAATGAAGCTGTGTTCCGAAAAAAGCCACGAAAAATCTGAAAATGGGTGCACTTCTGATGAATTTCTAAGATTGCAAGAGTGCATTACGAAGTTGAAATCAATTAACAAGGAAATCTTCCGAACGGAAAAAGTGATTGAAACATGCCTAGCACTTCCAAACGATCTTGACGTGGAAACGCCAATCGGAAATGAAGAAAAACTCCTTTTAAAGCACGAAGGAAAACTTCTTAAACAATGTGAACATGAAAATTTGCTTCAAAAAAAAGGTTGGTTATTTTCGAAAAACGCACCCTATCAATGCTTTCTCTCAGGAAGAGCGGCCATTCTGTTGGATCTACTCGAACAGTTTGTTACGTCAGTATTTTCGAATGCAAAACTTACCTTCATTAGTCCATCATATTTTGTTAGAATGCCAATTCTGGAAGCATGCTTGATGAGTATCAGTGACTTTCTTCAGATTGAAGAAAAAGAATACGGTGCAAATGATAGTGCAGTGACGTTAAATGTAGTTGGTCATTCACTTTTAGCTTATCTCTGTTTGTTTACCAGACGTGCCGTTCCTTCTAATGTTTGTTTACCATTAAAATTATACTCATTCGGCAATTCGTACAAAAATAACAAGAAGAATTCAGATAAACCAAATTCAGTACTCTTGCAATGCAACCAAAGACGAGTGCTAACTGCCTTCGCACTTACTGATTCCTCTGAAAGCGTGTCTGTAATTATGAAAGAAATTTCTCAACAGCTGGTCAACATTCTCAAAAGTCTAGACATTGATTATGCATGCTATCGCCAACCAAGTATGAAACTCTTACCTTCACAAAGATCGAGTATTTCATTTCGTATTCAAACTTGCGCATCACAATCTGAACACGACATTGCTACAGTAAGTGATTATGGCACGTTTTTTTCTCGGAGGCTTCGCATCATGACAGAAAACAAGACTTATTTACACTGTGTTTATTCTGAGATCAATATCTTCTGTTTGTTGGCTTCGTTTATTGAACGATGGTGGTCCGAACAGGATCAAAGTACGTTGCCTCCACAAAATGCACCACGTGTGTAGATAGAACTTAAGCGAATTTCATTTAAACTTCTCCAACCAGTATGAATACGTTGGAATTATTCCACTAATACATAATAAAATTATATTCAACGTCACCTTGTTTCTCTTTCACTTCTTATCAATGATTACTGTAATCAGTCATCAATCAATGTAATATAACGGAAAGGTACATAACAGATACATATCTACTCGTACAGAAAAAAATAAACATCTTAGAATAATTTACTTTGTCTTTTCTTTTCAAAAAAACAAAAAAAACTAATAACTGATAATTTAGTGGTGACAACCCGAAATATATTACAGCACCATTTATATATTTTTTCAAATTAGTGCAGCCGAATGAAATACGATGGAGAAAGATTAGAAAGAAGAATACAGCAGTTAACGGCAATTTTAACTTAGATAGTATATTCCAAAATTCCAGCGAGACGAGTAACAAAATAATTACGCGACAACAATTTCTGATCTCTGAAAAAAGATGTGTACTGTGCATGTTCAACTTCCTTTTTAAAATTGTTTCTGCAATGACAAAATTCTTTGGTTGAACAAAAATGGTAAAAGTGAATGGCCAAATCTGGGTAACTGCAATCAATTCAATCAAACGAAATTAGGTTAGAAGGAAGCTAAACAAAAAAAAACAACAACTTTAATTTGTCATCAAAGAAGTTATTAATCATGCTTGACGTTACCTTGGTTTTTGGATCTTCACAAGCTACTTTCAGTTTTTCCACCCACCGTAGCGCATTAGCTTGCGTGCCCACTCGCAGACGATATACGATACCTAAAGAAGACAAATGTCATGATTTTGACAATAACATTCTGCCATATATTACAAACCTAATACTGGTTCTTGTAAAATAAAAGAATCCGGCATAAATGGATCATCAGTTTTCACAACCATCCATCCACAAAGTGCAATTATCTTCGACGCGCATGTTTTGTACTGAAAATAAAAAGAATTCAAAGACGAACAATCGTATTAAATTATTTTACAGCTAGACGAGAGTTCCAATTTCTGGGAAGATTTCGTGACTCATAAACATACAAAGCACTACCGCACAAGCGAATCCAAAATCGCCTCCAAACAGGGAACTGTAATAAATAAAAACAGGAAACAAAATTTAAATCACATGCTAATCAATTTTCTATCCAAAATTTTAGTTACTCTTGGTCTGTGACCGTTTTTCAAAATACACTTCCGCTTAGCTGGCCCTTCAATTATGCACTCCTCTTCTAATGTGTCAACACTGCGAGACAGACGATCTCTACTTGAGCTTCTTCCTTTTAAACTAGAAGGTAAAATGAAATTAAAAATCTAGTTGAAATAAAATTTGCATAAAATTTCATGAAATTAAGATAAATTCATTACAGTAATGTAAAACACATTAATTCAAATAAACTTGCACTTGCTGTTATAATTAAAAATGGTAAAATCTGAATAATGCACATACTCAAGCCGTATCCCATTTTCATCAGAGCTTTCATGTCCAGAGTCACCAATAACATCTATAATATAAAGATTTCATACATAAAATAAAAACAAAACAGAATAATTTCACTACTCAGGCGATTAATACCATTAGAAGGGAGTTGTAGGGATGATGATGATGCAGTGCAACTGGAAAATTCTAACAAAGAATCATCCAATAGATGACGTCTACAATCAACAGTCAATGGAAACGTTTCATTAAGTGGATTTCCAATAGATGGAACTCTATAAATGTGAATTTAAATTTCAAATCACAAAAGACTTGAATTTCTTCTTACTTTGTTACTAAATTTGAACCACCTAAACTCTGGGTTTTTCGGTGCGTTTGTTTGCTTTTGCTAGTTTGTGGAGTAAGCGACTGAGTTTTTAAAGGTGTACCATTATTGTCCGAAATAAGTAAATGCTTAAAATTCTTCTCCACACTAGAACTATTGCAATTCGGTTCCAACTTGATCGATAAACTAAAACCGAAAATTGCATCAAAAGATAAGCACAATTCGTATGTAAATTTTTGTTAAACAATACGAAAAAGCTCACTTATACAGATCTTCTTCGACAAACTTCTGCAGCTCATCAATATATCGAATCGAATCCAAATATGATTGGAAACAATCAATTGTACTTAAACTTTCTGAAAAAAAACACAAAAGAAAAAACTCAATTTAGAAAGTTCAATAAGTAATTATCAATTTACCATAATTGGAACTCTGATAATCAGCAAGGACACGCAAAATGTTATTCATCAGATTTAAACGCTGCGTGCTTTCCAAGCCACCGGAACTGGGATGAGCAACGTCAATGTAAATGAGATCAGTAAGATACAATCCTAAACATATTCTGATTATTTATTTCAATTTATATCTGGATATAAATAGTGAAATAATTCTAAATCTAATTTTATTATACTAATATTTAAATTTTATTACACATGATAAAGCATAGCATAAAAACATGGCAATAAAAACGAAGCATGCATTCTAATGAATCAAAAATCTATAAAATAACAATAATGCTAAATCAAAACAAGTGCGCATTTTATAAAATTAAACTTATCATTCACCTAGGTATGGTATACAAGGAAGTTTAATTGTCATCATGTACTTCCGCAGTTTTTCCCAGTTGTTCTGATCACTAAATAGTTTCGTCAACTTGTCATATATAGCTTTGTCTTTCGTTTGCACTGCCTGCAAATAAGTTCTTATGCGTAAATTAAATATATAAATAGCAATATAAATTTCAACATTACCGCCCATGTTTTGTAAAGTCGATACACAGCACTGCTTTGCAAACCAGATATTATAGCAAAAGCTGAATGAATGTTGTTCAAATCCATAAGCTTCTAAAAATGTCGATTCATCTTATTACTGCTTATTATAACGCAAAACAATACAAACTTTATTTAGAAGCTTATCACGCTCCAGAGTAAAAATAAAAAAGAAATTACATTGGAAAAGGAAAATTGCAAAAAAGTGTTACTGAACAATCGTACGTTTCGTGAAAATCATATAAATTTTAAAATAGAGAATAATGGTAAGGTGAATTATGTAACACCAAATTATTGAATAGAAACATAACATACTTGTACATTACACATGCAACACAATTCATGTTACATGTCATAAAAGACACTGCAGTAAGTGCAAATAAATCATCACATAATTTAATCACAACAAATTCAAAATTCAAATCTCTCACCTTGGAAATTTTCAAAAAATGACCCAAAACTTCAGCTCGAAGTTTCAAACTTTGACATGACAATATTTCTTTCTGACACCACAAACAAACCTTAAAAATATCAACATTTAAAATTAATGTTAAGCGCTGCAAATGAAAACAAATATTACATGATTAAAACGGCGAATAAATGCAACTACATTAGGAGCAACAGTCAGCTTGTTACGGGAATTCCAGGCACAGCTAGTAAGTTCCTGAAAATGCAAAGTGTAATTTACATTTTAAGCAATACTCGCTTAACATTAATTTAAATAATACATCTGGTTTAATAGCTTTAAATATTGGCAGATCTCCAAGTGTCAACTGAGCAGCGATATCTTCGGGGTTAACTTTCAGAACGTTAAAGGTAACAGGATCAAACTGTCTGTTTTGCAATTTCAAAGCAGAAGGAGAATATCCAGCTCCATCATCACATTGTGCTGATGTACTCCACGACAGACATTTTGTTACACCCTGTAAAATAACTTTATAAAGTTATGTTTGCAATTCATAAAACATTACAAACAAAAGAACCATAACAGGCATTGAAATTTTAATTTAAACAAATAATAAGACTGATACCTCATCATACATGCTGTACTTCCTGCTGGATCGTCTTTCCATTAATTCAAAAACTAAAATAATGTATAGTAATATCAATAAACTGTAAACACTTAAAACTAACAGGAACAATTCACATACACCAGATAATCAGTATATACTTTAACAAACTATAAAATAGATAAGAAATGTGGAATTTTTGAAAAATGAAAGCAATAATTTAAGCTTCGTGTATGTAAAAAGTAGCTTTAAAAAAACATTTTATAAATTTAACAGTTCAACAAATGTTCATAATAATAATAATAATAATAATAACAATTTCAGAAAAGTAAACTGTTTCTTGCATTTACCATCTAATAAAATAAACAGACAAAAATTATAAATTTAATTGTGTAAATATAATTGAAAAATAGATAAGTTTGGAAAAAATACAGCTAAGAATGACAAGACAGTTTATTAAGTACAATGAACACAAGGAATAACAATTGCATTGAATTCAACACAACATTTTACAACTGCGTATGGCATGCATGCATAATAAGCATAAGCATGCAATAAAATTTATGAAAAGAAATTGAATTTCATAAAATAAAAAATGCACATAACAAAAATTAAGCATCAAAGCAAAAAAGTAAAAGACAACAGAATGAAGATTGACCTAATTTCTTCATCATGGAGTAACAGAGTTTAAACAATAATATTATTTGCATCATTAGTTCTTTAATAAAAAATATAAATTTACCAGCGCAAAATCACCAAAGAAAAATACTACAAATAATCAACAACCTTTTAAATATCGATCAACAAAAATCATTAACTAATTCATACTGTAATTAAAAAAACTCATGTTTTAATAAATCAAAAGTACTGTAATTTTATTTCTTAAATTGTTCATGCAAATTATTCCAAAATGAAACTGGAATTTCAAATATTCATCTTCGTGCAAGTTTCTTAATTGAGCTGATTTTATTTAGTTTTCTCATTAACTACTTGGAAACAATGCAAAATACAACTTGTAAATAATTTTCTGTACCGTTTTCATACTGCCATTAAGAAAGGATTTCAAATTAAAATAAAAAGAAAATTAAAATTTTATTCTTTTGTTTACCTTAAAAAATTTCATTTCATCAATTAATTCAGTTGCCACATAATGTGTCAGTTAATTGTAGAAACTGTAACATTTATATTATATAATTTGTTTTATTATGTTATTTTATTTTATTTAATTTCATGCTAAATGAAAAATAACAGTTCATTTATATATAAGAAACATAATTACAGCACAGTTAATATTACTTGACAATCATGTTAAAGATACTATCAATATGCATGCGCAGATGTAATTCTACACGATGAGCAATAAAAGATTTCGGAGACGAAACGATGAAAGCAGCAGCGAGTCTGATGATGCTGAAAATGAATTATCAAGAAAGTATGTTTTATATAAAAATTTATTAGTGCTGTATACAAATATGTACTTTAGGAACGTTATTGAAACGGTTCGTCAGCTGCAAAACTTGCGTAAGCGTCCCCCTGGATTAACGTAATAATAAATAACTAATAAATATATGGTATATTAATTTTTCATATGCAATTTAGCATTGGAGAACTTGCTACTGGAAAGGAATATGCAAAAGAGATTCCTCAGTCCGTGGTAATTAACATGAAAACAATTTTCAGTTCTGAAGTAATGAAGATAATTTAGGATCCTTTTAAATTGAAAGTTGGTGGAATGATTGATTTGAAGAAAATCAAGCCGTCCGATGTGTATGCTGCATACCAAACCTTTTATGCACTGCAATACTCATATATTTTAGAAAGCATGCGGATGTCGAGGAAGGAATTCGCAGAACGTTCTCCAAAGAAAGTCAGTTGCGAGATGAAGATGAGGAAATGTAAGCTAGATTGCACTTGCAGATTCAATAAGCTTCCTTTTTGCAGTTTCACTTTCCGCCCATGTTTTCGTAATATATATCAAGGACATAAACTTAATTAAATATGAAATAACTCATAGGCGAAAGTATGTTGAAGAACAAATGCTTAAAAGGAAAGGAATTGAAACTCATAATGAAAATAAAACGGAAAAAATTGGGCCAGCTGATCAAGCTCTTCAAGAATTGTCAGATCGTCTAAAAATGTATCAAAGCAAAACAACAGAGGATATGTTGTCGAATCAAATGCTCTGTGGCATTCCTGAGGTGGATCTTGGATTAGAGTAAAATTAAAACCTACTATTTATATAATTTATTTACACTTACTTTTTCAGACATAAAATGAAAGCTGTGGAGCAAACTGAAGCTGCTAAAACTCGCTTATTTGCGGAAGCTATTAAAAAGAAAAGAACTGTTGAAGAAACTCTTGTTGCTCGAAAACAACTGCTTAGAGATATTGAAGGCGATTTTTCACGGACTATCTGTACGTTTGACTTAAAAGGTCCTGGTTCTTACTTAAAATTGTTCTTTTTTTAAGTTGACGTTAATGGTGAGTTTAGTAGCGGATCCGATTTACTGAAACCGGACGACAACGAAAATGAGGAAGAACACTTTGTGACAAACTCTTCAGCCATTCTTTCCGCTGTAAAATCAAAACGATAACTAACTCATTTTGCATGTATGAAATAATAGTTGAACATTTTTCTTGTCGAAATAAAGCACGATATCAAATCCATCTCATTTATTTCATAATTGCCTTCAGTAAATATTAAATCATTTCTTCTTCGACACACCGACAGTGCGGCCCTTTCTGCCTGTAGTTTTCGTATGCTGGCCTCTCACACGCAAACTAAAGTAAAGAACATTTTCAGTAAAAACAATTAAAACGATATACACTTATTAAACTTGCCCCCAGTAGTGACGCAAACCACGATGCGCACGAATTTTCTTCAACCGTTCTAAATCTTCTCTCAATTTGCTGTCCAAAATCGTGCTCAAAACCTAGCAACATTCCAAATGCTTATTCGTATATTCCATGGAGGTGTGAAGAAAATTACTTGCGTTGTCGTTCCATCTTTTATATCTCGTCGACGATTCAAAAACCAATCTGGAATTTTGTACTGTTTAGGATTTGTCATAACATTTATAAGCTTGTCGGTCTAAAATATTTGTCATGTAACTTCATTAGTCGAATACAAGCATTTGCATCACCTCTTCGGCTGTTAGTTCTCCAGCACGTTTATGAATACTGATGTCGGCTTTACGGCACACTGCGTGACTGAATCGTCGACCGACACCCTATATTAAAATCATATTATCACAACGTCAGAACATCACTTTCAAAAACTGAAAATGACACTTCGTTTTTGAATAAACAGCAAAGCAAACATAGCAATAAATGACCAAAGTTCAATGAAAAAATATCTTAGATAAGTAAATCGCAAACAGTGAGAGAATGCAAAAAACATTAACTGAACAAATCTCATTCCACAAATTTATCATATAATTCATCAAAATAAGTCAAGACGTTAGTGAATGCCTAAAAATTACAAAAAAAATTTTCATTCTAACTTATTACATACTTTTATTGCAGTCAAAGCATAAGGAACTTTCGCATTGCCATCAATGTTGGTGTTCATAACACGAAGTATGTGAATAAATCGCTCCGGTAGAACAAGACTCTACAATGTATTTAAATGAAGATTTTGAATAAACTTAGTAGTATTTCATTAAACAAATTACCATATCAAGATAGTATATCCAGAATTCGTAAAACACTTCCAAACAAGCAACAATTTGACACGCAGATGTATTACCGTATGAAAAGTACACATTCAAGATTAAATTCTTGGAATACTGTAACTTTTTGGAATATTGATTCTATCTATGCATAATTCATATAAATAATAAAATCACTCTTTTAATTTTATTTAAATTATCTTTTGAATCATTTTGCTTTATTTTTCTGTGACGTGTATGAGATCATATGCATATTTTTTTCAAAGGAACTATAATCTTATTTGTACCATGAATGCAAATAAAACTCTAGAAAAATTTAATTACAATCCTCCCAGTTGTAACTGTATTTAGTTTCCTAACGTTCTTCATTCCACATATGTGCCTTTTAAATCAAGCAACGTTTCTTTGTGAATTTCACTTTTTTAACAAATTTGTCAACTGTTTTTCAAATTTATTTTGT
Organism: Trichinella spiralis; assembly: GCF_000181795.1. Lineage (NCBI taxonomy): Eukaryota > Metazoa > Nematoda > Enoplea > Trichinellida > Trichinellidae > Trichinella > Trichinella spiralis. The sequence goes on along the minus strand of NW_003526941.1, from coordinate 9,366,788 downwards.
AAACCTAAAATCTTTATTTTTCATTTAATTCTTGCCTTAAAATAATTCTAACACACTGATTCAGATTAAAAACGTGTAATTCTTCAGAAAAGGTTTGAAATTCAATGATTTGAAAAAAAATTACAAATTAACTTAATCCATATTTATTTATTTACTGTAGAGCTAATTGAAGTTATAGATAATTGTAAATTAAAACGGAGAAAAAAACACTAGCACAGCAGGATAAACATTTAACTAAAAACCATTTTATCACATCTTTACAGTATAGCGATTATCACAAAAAATTAAAACCGCTGTTTCTCATTCAAATGCCATTGCTTTCCACCATAGGATCTGCCAAAGCGCAGTAAAATATTTGAAATTCCTCTAGCTGGATCATCAATATTATCAGATGAAGAGAGGTAACGTACAGGAATTTCTTTCTTTCTTATTTCCGGCCACAACAATGATGACTTTCCTTCACTATTCATGCGATTTTTCATCAAGCGATCGAATAAATAATCTGAAATATTTCTGCATGAATGATAAATAAAAGTGCTAAATAAAAACCAGTACCTTTTTCAGGGCTGTGCGATTCTGGAAATGCTAAAATCACATTTCCAATCCAGAGCATAAGAATAGCTAAAATGTGCCTCATTTCTGACCTAAACAGTACATACTGTACGTCCATTTATGAAAAGAATTTACAAAATCACATTATATGCAAAATAAAGTGGATTAAAATGATCTAATCTCGAGTGCTTTACCACATCAATATTGTATTAACATAACAAAAACATATACTGCACCATCAGTAGATATCAATCTTACAAGACAATTTTTTATATTTAGTTATATTTAAGAAAACAATACTGAACATTTCAGAAACAGTTTTTATACAATTAAAATATTAACATTATCATTTATTAACAAAATTCCCATACCAATAGGTAAGAATTTTACACACATACATACATACATAATTTATTTCAATAAAAATTATCAATTTACACCTACTGCTGTTGTCAGAAGAACTGCAGAATGTAAAGAAGCCCCTTCAAGTATATGTCTAAAGCACCTAAAAGATTGAAACCAGCTACTAACTAATGGAAACAACAGGTAGCCATACTGAAGATTCATTAGAAGCCATCAAATTGTAATCGAAGGTTATCATTACAATTTCTTAAAATTAATTTAAGCATTCATGCAGTATTAATAAAAATTGATACGTTTATGCCTATCGAGAATGCAATGTATTCATCATAAACATTGGTCATCGCAAAAATTTACAATAAACATTTTAAAAAATGAAAAATAATACTGAAAAACAATGATTATTTGGATTTCACTTCATTAAATTTTAGTAAATTATTCAGTGAATGAAACAGATTGATATTAAATTTCAGAAATAATGAAAAATCGAAATACTTGTCAAAAATGTATTTTAATAATTAATAAGTAATAATTTATTTAAAAATAGAAACATAATTCAGTTATCTCACGGTTGGGAGAATAATAAATCACATTAACAATTTTTAATAACAGTAATCTTAATAAACTTTCGTTCAAATGATTTGAACTTGAAAAAAGAATCAAAATTTTAAAGAAATTTACTCAAAAACTGAAATTAAAATTTACAGCATTAAACTGAAAACTATGTTACCTGTCTAAAATTTAAAATAAGTGTATATCTGGATGCAGAAAACAGAACCGCTTCAGAAAATTAGAGGAAAGCTATAAAAGCAAAAAAAGAATAATTTGAATGAAGCTTGAAGAAAGTGGAATACACAGCGTGAAATAATCACGGTAACAGCTTCTAGTTGACAGGAGATTTAGCTGCTATTTATCCAATTCAGCATCCCTGGAAGAAAAATTTGATCAAACGACAAAGATGTATCCAACTGAATTAATTCAATTTGTACCCACCTTCTTTCCGTCAGCAATCGCACTTTCAAATATTGCTTATTTAAGAAACCATAGAAAATGTCAAATTAAGAGCTGAACCAACAAGCTGGGACTTCAATTACAACTGAAACACGTCATACTATTTCGTAGTGAAGTGATAATTCATTGTTAACCGCATAATATTCAATGCCTAATAGAGAACAATTACATTTTGTTGCTATAAGACATTCGCATTATATATCGCATCACTTTCAAACAGTTGCATAAAATCTTCTATACATTGTACAATATATAAATACATATATACATTTATATGTATGTATAACAAGTAATTTTAAAACTTTTCAAAAAGTTTAAGTTTTATTAGTGGAAAAGATAAAAATAAAAACCGGGTTTCATGTATTGTTTAATATTTCATGATTATACACCTACACATCGACAAAATAACAACAAATATCATTATGCATATTTTCACTTACTACTTTTGCAAATGTATATAACAACACTCCTGTAAATTTTTAATTTTCTTTTTAATTGCACTCCTCTTTGATTGTCTGCTCCATCGATTACTGCATAAAACAAAAAATTGAATTAACAAATTAATTACGCAATTGCAGATAAGAAAATCTAACAAGATTGGACAAATTTTGAAACTGATATTTTTGAAAATACGGGGAAAACTTGACAAAATTGAAATTTATCGAATAGTTCTAGATTGAAATGAAAAAGCTGGCTCTCAATATAAACTTTCACCTTGTCACTAGATATGCAATAAGCAATGTAAAGCAATTACCCAAAAAGATCTTCCGCAATCTGTTATCTTTCTGGTTTCAAAGCAAAAACATAAGTATCTATTAAAAACGCGTTGCAATGCAAAAAAATTAAGAAAAAAATCAAATTTTTAGTCAGAAATAGATAAATAAAAATAAGTATATGACGGAAACAAAATACCAACACATCAAATAACCTTACTTCAAATTCTAAACAATCTTCTTGCTTTTCTCAGAAGTTTCCATCGTTGGTATACATTGACCACTTTTCTCCCCTTTCAAATTATTTTTATTTCCTCGTATGAATATATATATATACATATATATATAGTTTAGAATGTATTTACTGTACCATCTTTTCTTGTTCAAGAATATGAATTATAAACATACGCTTAATTCAACACTTCTAAAACATTATATTTCAATTTCCATACTACTCAAAAATTCAAAAACAATTCATATATTATAAAATATGATTCTTAATATACAAAAAGGCATTAAATTTTTAATATTTCAAATACAAACGCAGTTTACCTTGACAAAGTTCGGCTTTCCTAAAGTGCAGCACCAGCTGCAAAATTTATGGAACAAAATTTGCTTTAAATAGACAGAGCTATTTAACAAAGTAAAACTTCAGTAAATAATCAAAATTCATAAATTATTTTATATATTTCTCCATAAATTTGCGGTGAAACTCAGAGCGCAAAGCATCATTGATAAAAGCTGGCTGATTCTTCCGTTTCTCATCGATGCCTTTTGCACAATTCTTAAAAACCACATCATCGTCCCATCTAAAACATTTTAACATATCATTAATATAAAATGATATAGCAATTTTCAATTACCTCCGTTGGACTCGAAAATCTTGCTTGTTGGAAGTTAGCAATGGATTTCCTCGCAAAATATTTTCTACACGCACTCGCTCTTCCTCTGCTTTTCTCTTTGCTTCCTAAAAACTTCGCAATGATTTTAAAAATATACAATCTGTTTCAACTGAAATTTCAATATTAATGAACGACATGAAATTTGAAATTGAAAAAATATATAGTATACAATAAAGACATTGATTTCCTGTAAGGAAAATTGACAACTGTATTTAGAATCAAAACTTAAAACGAACTTCTTCTTTCCGCTCAGCCTCTCTTTCTTTTTTAATTCTTTCCAATTCAGCCATCAACTGTGCGGTTTCGTCATCTTCATCACTATCATTACTGTCATCATCTTCCTAAATTAAAAAAAAATACAAACTTAAGAGAGAAACGTCATTCTTGGGAACAGCTCATACCTCACATATGGAAGGATCATCATCATCTGGATTTCTGTAAGACACCTTCTCATATCGTACTTTTTTATCATGAGAGTATGAAGAAGGATCGTCATAATCTGCAAAATATTACAAATATATTTCACCATATATCACTTATTATCAAAAATTATTCATACGAATTATAATACTTATTCATAAATGTTATTTGTATTATTTACTAATTAAATATATTAAATATATATTTATTACAAAAATTTCAGGAAGTCATGAATAACACATTCTATGTTTCATAGCTTCATGGATTTACTTATATGATAAAGTTCGTAAACTCTATACAATCATTAAACTTTGTAATTAAATGCTGACGATTATGCAGTGTACAACAATTAATAAGTAAACACACATATACTTCCTTATTTATATTTAAACGTAATTTAAGTTATTAAATTACCTAAATATATTTCCCAATTTTAAATTTCAAATTTTTACACAGAATTTCAAAATTACCTCCTAAAAATACTAAAAACATATCAACTACTTAAAATACTATCATACTGTAACGAACTTGACCATTAAAGAGATAAATACTATATGAATCATGAGAAAAGCAAAAACTTTACTAATATACATTACAAAAATCAAATTTTAAATTATTTAAAAAATTGACAAAATAAATAAGCCATTTCATTCTCACTATTTTCCGGACGCCGTTTGCTTCCTGTGTTTCGTTCGCGATCCTCTAATTCACGGCGAAAGTCTCTATTTCGAAGTTCGTCAGCATGACCTTGGCTATGCTGCCTAAAAAAATCAAAATGTTAAAATCAACTACCATGCTACAACAACTTCAAATCATAAAAATAAGCAAATAAATGAATTTGCATATAATATTCATAAATAATAAGGCAAACTAATTAAAATTAAAAATAAATCAAACAGAATTGAGAAAGCAAATAAACGATTAACAGGAACAAACAAAAGTAAAAAAGACTTCAAACTTAAAATATACAAACATTTTCAATCTGTTAATAATTCAAACTAAAATAACAGTAGCCTGTTTCAAAGAAAAGAGTCATATATTTATCATTTTAAATCAACAAGTAAAATTTTCATATATAGAACAATAAACCACATACCGATATTTAATCTTCGTATGAGATGGCATATCACGGCTTGAATATTGTTTAGAAAGTTTGCTAAGATCTCCTTCATTTTTCCCAGTGCCTCCATGGGCAGGAACAAAAGTCGCGCGATGCGCGGTTGTCATTGCAAAACACACTGAAAAACACTACAGTATCATACAGTAATAAAATTAATTAAGTATAATAAATGTTAGTTACATTTTGAATAAGCAGTTTTTCTTTATAAATTTACTTTACGTATTTTTTTGCAAAATAGGAAATATATAAATTTAATCACATAATTTTATCATTTAAATGTATTTTGTCTCAAAACAATTTCTTCACATCAGTTTTAACAAAGTAATATTATAAAAAGGTGAAGATGAGAGATAAATCTTAGGAAAATTATGTATTGTAATAAGCTTTACAATTTCTATATTAGTTACAAAATATTGCTAATTACATATTCGGAATTCAGGTGTTAATTTCGGTTACAGTATTCTCTCCCTAGTTTCAAGCATTTCAAGTGAATATTTTGTAAAATTCAATAGATTTTAGTGCAAGACTGCCAAAGATTCAATTTCAGTTACCACAAACGTGACCTGCTGTATACAGTACAGTGACAAAGTTCAGTAATATTACGCACAGCAGTTTTGAAACAGTCTGAATGTAACATAAAATAAGTAATTTAGCAACGACAATCCCAAAATGGATGGTGTTGAAGATGAGCACTGTGGAATTCTGCTTAGTGGAAGTGACGTTTTCGAACAAAAAACCAATGCTGCTAGTTGTCGAAAGTCTGTGAGACATGGTATTGAGGCAGAAAAATCGAATACTGAAAAATTGAAATTTTATCATTGAATCTTTAGGATTTTACCGCAAAGTACTATGCATAATTTCCCTTCAGTTTCTTTTCATTACTACTATTTCAACAACATTTATTTTATTTCCTGGTTTGAAGGCTGTCGTACAGCACTGGTAAAATATTCTATTAAATTCATTCGAGCTTCATTTTTTAATCTCTAGGACATGGATGCTCACGATAGCAGTTCTTGTTACAATTAGTTTGTTAATCCTGATGCACTTTTATCATAAAAAACAGCCGCAAAACATTCTTCTACTTTTATTATGGGTATTATTCTCGTAAAAAGACTGTTACTCATTTTAGATTATTCATTTTAGACAATGTGTGAAGCTTATACCGCCGGCGTTTTTGGTAAATTGACAACAATAATTCTATTTTGAGAAACTGAATTTGTGTTTAAGGATCTTATTTCGATACCTTCGTAATTGCACAAATTTTCTTTTTAATGGCAATCGTCACAATTTGTCTATTATTATATACCTTATTCTCGAAAAGTAATGTGAAATTTTCTCTAGCAAGGTAATTTACTTTGTTCTCAAATCTAGTGAAATAATTACAATACCTGTATATTATTTTAGCAAACTTGCATTCATAATAATCTTACTTTTCTCATGCATGCTGCAGGTAAAAATATTTTTTTTCAACTTACAAAATATGTTTAAAAATATTCATCTAGCTTTACCTTCAACTTGAAGTAGCAGAACTGGTCATTGCATTCATTGCAGCGTTTCTGTTTACAGCGTTTATCATATACGACTTGAATGCCTTAATGTACAAGCTGTCACCTGAAGAATATGTTGTGGCATCACTTGCATTGTACTTGGATATTATTTATTTGTTTTTATTACTTTTTGAAAGAAACAATTCTGACAGAAAATAACCTTGAATGCAAACGTTAAATATACTTGATAAAAGTTTCTTGTCAGACAAATTAAAAATTGGTCTCTCTTCCAGTCGTTTCAGATTTGGGAAAATTAATGATCGTAGAACAAACATGTCGAATACATTGCAAAAGAACATTCTCCTCATGCCGTATTTCATTTTCTAGCAACTTAAACAAAGTGGTCGTAAATATAAATTCAATAATACAAATCAAAATTAACAAAACGTACTTTTTCCAACAGCTCAGCCGTTTTTCGTTTTTTGCATTTAAAATTATTCTTCTGAAATAGCTGGTCATCAAATTCACATTTTTCTCCTAAATATCTTGACATTAGAAAAATTAATCAGACATTTTTAAACACTGCCTTTTTCAGCTCCGTCTAAATTGTATTTCCCTTTCATCTTCATGGCCTCCAAAGATAGGGTTGTTCTGCATTGAAAAATGCATGTAAATAATTGCTATTCTTATTCAATAAAAGTTATTTTACCCTTTGTGTTTCAATGAATTTTCTGTAACTAAAACCTCGCCTCTCAACACCTTTTCTTTCTCCAGCTGTGCTTTCTCCGCTATATGGGCAGACGTTGGATAATGTTTTGTTCTTTCTTCTTTCCATTTTGCATCGACTTTTACAGATGAAGAACCGTTAGAGATAGAATGCTAAAAATGTTCATTTTCCAAATTAAGGAAACAGTAAGTAATTTGACAATTACCACATTCAAGATATGTTTGGCTAAAACGTAAGGAACAGCGGAAAATTTACATTCAGGTTCCGGACACTGAAAAAATTCAAGATTATCTAAATGAACATGAAAGTAAAAGATGTTACTTGTATATGGTTCTCTAAGTGTTTTTTAAACATGTGTTCGGTATTGTAACCTTTCCAACATGGAGTACAAAAATAGCGAGAATCTTGCGGAAATTTCCATTTCTGATGTCCGATAAATTTCAACTGCTGAATAACAACACGCATAAATACTATTAAACACAAATGAAACAATTATTCACCATATTTAGTGAATAAATGAATGATACAAGTGAAATTACTTCATTTTTCAAGGCATTCACATCCAGTAATGAAGGAATTTTCAAATTCGCATTAGTAGACTCGGAAAAATTCTCCTCCTGATCGTGAGATTCTGAACATTTACTACGAGTGCTTGAAGTTGTTTCTACTTTGCAAACAGGAGCTTCGGTATTTCCATTTGACAGACGTAAGTCAAAAATCAAATTTTTTTTCACCGACTGATATTTTGACATATTTCCTAAAATGCTATGACATTACTTTGTTTCTAAACAATGAGATGGAAAAACCCTTTTTATACAACAAACGATTACTTTTTTAAATATATTCCTCAATAAAGCAATTTATGATTTTAAGAAAAGTAACAGAACTGACGCATATTCATTTTATGTATATTTTATATAAATCTTCCATATATTAACTTTATAAAAGCACAATTTCATAATATTTAATAAAACAATACATTTCTTTAAAATAATCAGGAACATACTGTATATTATGAAAAGAAAGATTTAACATCAAACCACTGGCAAAACCTGTTGATTATAAAATAAAGTAAAAGAATAAAATTAATTTTACAGTCATAATTCAATTCATTTTATGTTAAATAATTTATGATAACAATTCCATAAAAATTCACAGTTCATTTTCAATGTATACTGTAGCACACATAATTACAGTATGAATAAGTGTGATGTAATTTAACAATTGTATTAACATTTTCATTGGATAATTATAGTTGTATATCAGTTATAGAAAAACTTAAAACTAAAACTGTCTTTTTAAGAATTTTTATACTGATAATGGCATCATCACGACCTAAAAGATGTACTGCTGGAAATCGTATGCAAGAGCTTCTGGACACTCTGCCTCCTACCGATGAATTTTTCAGCTCAACATATGGCGGATTTACGGAAGTAAGCTGAAATTCTTTACTCTTAAGTACTGAACCATAAACAGAACAGTAACACTACTTGAATCCGCTTTATGCGTAATTTTCATACTGAAAAATACATATAAAATACATTATTAAATCCAGTTTACTGTATTTACTGTTATTATTATTATTATACTTAGCATTAAACATTTAATAACATACAATTTTCAGTTATTAACTGGTTCATTTGTAGGAACAAGACGATACAGATTACAAATATGTTGATGAGGGAAAAGATGAGTTTGATTCGGATTTTGGTAGCACATCTGATGAAGAATCCGACGCACAGCAGGACGATGAGGAGGAAGTGGATCTGGAAGAGGAAAGAAAGAAGAAAAAATTTGAATTCAAAAGACATCTTCATCTGAGTTCGCTTCAAAAAAAAGCACAGCCATCAACTGCACCATCTGAAGAAGTGACATCACCTCCATCTAAGAAAAAGAAACCAGAATCTAATTTTTTTACAACACAAACGTTCGGTAAAATTCAAATAATTTTTATTTGGAATTTTGTTTGCTTAAAATATTCATATTCAGATAAACAGTTGCGCAATTCAACTTTACGGAAATCAGAATTATCTGCGGAACGTCGTCAAAAAGTTGCCCAATCTACAATAAAGCGTCAAAAAAGAGTCACTAATTATCAGCCACTAACACTTGAACAAATGCTTGAAGAAGCAAAATTAACTGAACTTGAAAATCAAGAATCTTTAAGTATTACTATGTTGAATTGACAAGTACGATTGATTCAGTAATTAAATTTGTTTTTTAGAACGTTTTCACGAAATGGAATTGGAGAAAAAACAAAAGCAAAATCAGCCAAAGAAAATTAAATTAGAAGGTTCAAGAATTCGTACAACTTCAGTAGCTGTACCAATTCCACTTAAATATCTGTAATTTTTGATTCAGTTTTCTTTAAAGAAATATATATATATTTTTTAAAGTACACTCGTTTAGGGACAAGCAAATTCATCCATTTTACAATCCAGATAAGATGGTTACGCCAAAGGCATACAGTGCTACAGTTTCAAGTTTACACACACCTCAAATACACGTAAAAACGGTGATTGAATTTTCAAATGCTGAAACATATCAGAACATATTTTCGCGCTTTTCAAATAAGCCGACCATTGAAAAACCAAAACGCTGTGTTGTATATGGACTTCCTGCAAAATACATCGATCCACTTACGCGCCAACCTTATTGTAATATGCAAGCATTTCGACTCATCAGAGAAAAGTATGCTGAGTATGTGAAACAGCTGAAAAATGTCAACAGTGCAAACGAATCTGTCAGCTCTGCTTAGCTATATTTTCTGAATATATCAATATCATTTTCTTTTTATTTAAAGTAATAACAGTTGTATATATATATTGTTGAAATGAAGTAAAATTCTATTTCATGGTATTTTTACTCAGCCGATATCGGTGTATTTGCCATTACTGAATTGCCCACCTGTTACCTTATAAATTAGACGGTGATTATTGCTATTTCTTAATTTTGAATTTAAGAATGAAATAATTTAAGCGAAATCAGTTGAAAAATTGACAAGACGAAAACAATATCATGGATGATTCAGTTCATGAAGCTCAACGAAAAGCTATCGAGGCGCTGAAATATGTTGGACAAAATTACTGGAAGCAGTTGGTGGGTTTGTTTTTATTCACAGTGAAATTTCTTAGTAAATGTACAATTTTTAGACAAATTTCACAAATGAAGAACAAACAGAAAATGACTCACCGATCCTGAAGGTGAATTTTGTCTCTTAAATAATTTAATGCAACAAAATGATAATTATCTCATAATTTTGAAAATATTCTAGTTTTATCGAAATGTGGTCAATCTTACTAATACAACGTTCAACGAATCAGAGTAATCAATAATATTTTCCAAAAAAGAAATATTATTTGAATAATGAATTATTTTTTTGTAATAGTACTTTGCATGAGCCGCATATATTGAAACTGGTTGAAAATATTTCCGATATCGCGCACAGTTTGAATGATGCGACAGAAAAGCTGACAGAACTGAACAACAAATACCGAACTGTAGCCAATAGAACCATATCGTTGCATGATGCATGCAATCAGCTTATGACTAGTCAAGTTTGTTCGACTATATATATGATATATATATAAGGAATATCTTAGCAATATTTGATTAACAGGGACAGTTGATTTTCACGGTGGAGCAACTTCGTAACCGTTTGTCTTATTTCGATAATTTCGATCAAATACAATACGCAAGTTTTGAACGGGATATTCGTTTTCTACAGTTGGTGTGATTGTAGTTTCTTCAATTTCAGAAATTGAACTCTCCGTTGTTATCCGTGACAGGGGAATCGTTTCTTCATTTGCTCAATTTAATCGACGACGGTATTGTATTCATGTCTGAACATGTAAATATTGAAATTCTTGACTTTACAATTTAAGAAGAGAGAATTTGGTTTATTTGTCATTTTTAGACGACATACAAAGATTCGGCATTATATCTGTTTAAATATAAACAATGTTTAACAAAAGCTTTAACACTGGTCACAACGTACGTCAGTCGAACATTTGAAAATTCCACTAAAGCTGTTCTTGAAAAAGCAAAAGTTAGCAGCAAATATATATATAGAATTTCAAATGATATAGACTTAGTCAATACTTTTAGTCAGTTATTGACAAATATGCGGAATCATTTCCTATATATTATTGCCTGTTTGTCGCCAATGCTTCACAATTGCAACCGCTATTGAAAGAACTTGAGCCAAAATGGTCGAAAAGTGATCAGTATGTTCACTGATGTTCAAAATGAACGTGTGGAATAATGAAAAAAGCAATGCTCTCAACGTTTCAGATACGCGGATATGTTGGAACAGTGCTACAAAGAATACTTTTATCAAAGGGGCGTATTGATGGAGCCCAGCTTTCGGCTAACCGTGGAAAATCTTGTCAACGAGAACGCAAAAAGCTGCTGTTCATTGGTTCGTTTGAATTATTTAAATTTCTCGATAAAATTTCGCAAATGAAAAAGAAAAGAGAAATGTGGAAATTTGCAGATTCGTCACGGTTGTACAACGTTGTTCCGATTTTGCGACGACGAATATTATCTGATGGGTCAGTTTTTCAAACGTGGACGTGAACATTTCAAGTGAGTTGAGAATGTGTAAAAAAATAAATAATAATCTTATTATAATTATTTATATTTAGCCAATTTATTGAAAATATGGCAAGAATTTTCTACAACGCCATCCGACCTAATGTTATTCACTTGCAGCATTTGGAAACGTTGACCGAACTGTGCGTAACGTTGAGGACAAAAATTCTCGACGAACGTTGTTATACCAGTGGTAATAATTGAAAATATGAAAATTGAAATAAGAAAACCAAATCATGCCTCATATGTAAAAATATACTATGTTCAGATGGAACGGATGTTGTTTATAAAGGACTGGCTAAAGTGCTTGAAGAATTGCTCGGTGATCTGACTGAACGATTGTTGTATCGTTCTCAAATGTTCGCCGCAAACGAAATTGGAAACTACAATCCAGCTGAAGGAGATTTAGCTTATCCAGAAAAATTGACAATGATCAAAGTTTGAAAAGAAAAGAAGGAAAATTGTTCTCTATTTAAATTTCAATTTGATCTATGTTCTCCGTAGGAAATATCGAAATCAATGGCATCAAGTGTTGAAGAAACGAACAATACTGGTTCAGGTAAAAATTAAAATAAAATAAACGTATATATATACTTACTGAATTTGTAGTATCGTCCGGTTCAGTTGCAGATATCCAAGGTCTCTGGTATCCAACGGTTCGTCGGACCGTGATGTGCTTGTCGAAATTGTACCGTTGTCTTGACGTAAGCTATTATTATTCTTTTTTCTTCTATCTTCTTCCTTTGACAATAATAAGCTCGTTTCCATTCTTTGTTCGTTCAACAGGCAACAAGTCTACAAGGCATATCGCAAGAAGTGATGGAAATGTGCATTGAATCGTTGAAAAGTGCAAAAGCGAAAATCCAAACAAAATCTGTAACCAAAATCTTACTTACGTATCTTAAGATGAACAGAACAACTAGTTGAAGAAGCTTTATTTTAGGATAAATTGAATGCAGATTTGTTTTTCATTCAACATCTGCTAATTTTGAGAGCTCAGACAGCTCCGCTGATGGGCGACGTCTTTTGCGAGCCGTCTGTTGATTTTTCAAAAATTAAAGGTCGAAATTTTGTCCGATTCACAAATTATTATAAATTTTTCTGTTCAATATTTTCAGAATCAGCCGTCAATCTGATTCACAACAAATCCGAATGGCTTTCGCTCAGCAGCAACAACGCACTGTTGAAATTGCTATTGCAAGTAGGAGAATGTTGTTGTTCCTTTTTATATTATGCAAATTGATGAATGAATGAATAAAGGTACCCGTGCAAACATCCGAGCAAGTGGTCGACAGTCGTCGTCATTTGGATTTCACCGTCAAAACTGTGTGCCAAAATTTCATTGTCGATTCAGCCGACGCTTTCGTATCAGAAGTCAAGAAATATTTAAGCCAGGTGAAATTTAGTTTTTCACTTTTTTTAAATTTAATTTAATATAAGAAAAAATATATATGATGAATAGGTTTTTTGCTTCTTTTCCTCGTTCAGGTGAAAGGGATTTTGAATCAGAATCCAAATGTCAATTTGGGCCGGGATTGCAATTTTGCAAAACCGAAAATTGTCAGCCAACTGATAGCCAACACTTATCGCACGTTGAAGATCAACTGGCCGAAATTTCGAGACCAACTGGCGCTTTATCTTTGTAACGCCGAAAACGAAAACATCCTCGCCACTCCGGTGAAGGTGTGCCGCTGAGTTGGACCAAAAATTTCCATATTTATTAATTATTTATTATCTACTTTCCAGAGAAAAATCATCGCCGTGCTGGAAGAATTCGTCGAGGTGATCAAGAAACGTTACAGTGAAGAAGATGCACAACTGTTGCGCTTACCATCATCCCAAGAGTGGCATTTGTTGATGTCGTGATACTTTGAATCAAATTGAAAAATATATTTCACATATTTTTTTTCACTTTTCCTATTTTAATTGATATGCTCGACCGGGGAAAGTCAGTCAGTACATGAAATTAAAGAAAAAATTCGGAATGTTTTCCCAAAATATAGAAAAAAACACAGTCACAAAGTTGAAAATTGAATTAACAAACAAACAAACAAACAAAAAAATAAAGAAATTACTTATGCAGAAGAAGAGGATCATTCGTTGAAATTGTTGCTAATGATAATAATGCCAAAAATCTGAAGCACGCAGCGAGCAAATTAGTGCATGCTACAAGAAGAATATTCAATTTTAAAACCTTAAAAGATAAAAAAAAGCATTTGAACTAATTATGACTATTTGAATAATTTACAAACACACATATATATATATCATTGTCAATTGTTCAGAATCGAATTAATCACAGATATAACATTACTATATCAGCAATTGCAAGATTTCGCCTCGCCGGGTTGATGCGCAGTAAGTGTCCTCTGCGGGTGTGGTTTATGTTGAACCCCAGTGTCCGCAGCGGCAGCATTCAAGTCCAAACTAAATTCAAACGGTTGTGAAAACGACATATTAATTAGAACATGAACTGCTATTAAAATTATGATCACCTTCCGTCTTGAATGTTTTGATAAATCTTTCGAGCAGTGTCGATAAACACATCTTCAACGTGATCTCCGCTTGAAAAGAAAACATATGCAAATTAATATATTCAAATAAATCATTTCTGAACATCGTCAACCGATAAACAAAATTCAATTGATATGAGATTGTAAATTTTTAAAACATGCAAAGAAAAGCATTAAAAAAATTGAACAATAATAAAGCTCAGCGTTAAATAACTTGATTAATTAAAATTTCTTTCAAGCTTACGTTTTAGCGCTGCATTCCATGAATAAAAGTCCTGAAAAAAGTTCATGAAATACAACAAAACAAACATGTTTGTGCACACAATAAAAGTACCATTTTCATCCGCAAACTGTTTGGCTTCTTCATATGTCACATCGCGATCACCATCCAAATCACTTTTATTACCAATTAGAAAAATTACCTAAATCAAAAACAAATTCCCATTTAAATATATTTTAAAATAAGCTACGTAAAAACTTTTTCAAATTTCTTTTTATACAAAATATATTATCACATGTATAAATTCATTTATACTAAGAGATCAAGCAGGTCGCGTAAACTGCACTGAATTGAACAAAATTCGATCAAAACAAACAGCAGTTGAAATTTTATCACAATAACTCATCTATATTGGAATCACAATCAACATTTGACAAAGCTCTGAATAATAAAATTGATCAACATCACAGCAACTAAAGGTAAAAATTATAGCATTATCAGCTGCAAAGTACAAATACCCTATTTCAAATAATAATATTAAACTGCAGTAAATTTTCAAAACAAAAATTCAACATACCGTATTTGGGTGTGTCAAATTCCGAGCGTCCGTTAACCAGCTGCTCAAATGATTGTATGTACTTCTTCTAAGACATTGAAAGCAGTTCAAACAAAGAATTATATTAACACTTCGACAGCAGTTTAAATAGACCTTTCACTAGATAATAATAATGTTAACATAAACAAAAATATACACATCAAAATCTATATATATATATACTTTTGAAAAAGAAAATTCTATTAACTTTGAACAATTAATAAATCTCTGAAAAATAAACTCAAAAATCAGTACATTAAATTAACAATTTTCAATGTTGTCCAATTGTAAAATATACTAAAGTGAAGCTTTCACTTAGATTAGACAGAATCAATTGCAGTTTTTTTAAACAATATTCAAATTTACACAAATCAACGAGAGCTTGAATGTACTGTAGAATGCAGAAATGGAAATAAGATAAACATTTTAAATCAATTACCGAGTGATGTCATATACCATGAGAGCACCAGCAGCGCCGCGATAATAGGACCTCGTCACTGCACGAAATCGTTCTTGACCAGCGGTATCCCAAATTTGAAGTTTAATTTTTTGACCAGAAACTTCAATAATTCTCGTGCCAAATTCTACCCCAATTGTATGCGGACAATCTGGCATAACTGAAGCAACTCTGCAGTTAAAAGAAAACGCAAAACAAACACAAAAAAGTAAATCAAAAAAAATTACATTTCTTTTCAGTAAACTGGTGCAATAGGCAAGATTTTCCAACTCCCATATCGCCAATAATAATGTATTTAAAAATAAACGAATAGTTGTACTGACCAGCAGCCATTGTACTATTGTTCAAACTGTTTGTATAGTTTTATTATTTTTGAGCGCTTTTCATCAATGAGCAACAATTTTTGGCTAAAGAACTCACTACCAAAGAAGGATGGTAAAAATACCAAAACAAAAAAATGTTTTCAAGTGCGTATAAAAATTTCTTCACAAACTACAAACTGCTGCTTATCAAATACAAACCAGCAAACAGCAACGATGCATGTGTTGATTATTCAGTGTCTAGTTTTCACTGACTGTACCGTAGTTGAATTCAGGTTCAAATACAACATTTAGATATACGGTATGTTTAATATTTAAAGTTAAAAAGTTTAAAATTATTATTCATTCACTGGTATTATGTCCAATACAAAATGATATTGTTCTCATTTTTATTCTTCATAAATATCCATTTGAATTTCAGATTTTTGTAATTTTTTGCTTCAACGTATAGCACATGAAATTTTACTTTCGACAACGAACATGATACAAAGCAGAGCATTGTTAACAATCAGCAGAGTTGGCTTTTTGTGGATGTCACAAACTGCAGTTTAATTCTACGACGTGTGATGACTAATTTTTTGAATTTATACATGATGCCACCAATTATGTCTCATGCTATACTTGTCGCATGAAATGCTTCTTTGTTAACAATAATGTAATACGTAACACATGGCACATAGCTACAGAATGCTTTTCCGTGTTCAACTAAAGATGTAAAGTAGACAATAATGATACGCAGGTTGTAAAGTATTCAAATGTAAATTGTAACTGATCAGTAGTCACTTTACAAAGCTAAATAAGTTTTTTTTACCTCTAAATTCAGATTATAATTTATGCGCAGTTTCCCTACTGTTGTTATCAAAGTACAGTTGTACATACTTGCTGATCACTTTCAGAATAATAAACTAGTTGAACTGCTCAACTGAGTTGTTCTGTTAGTTGAATTTATTGTCGATTTGCATTTTCAGAATTGTGAAAATCATACATTCGTACAACAGAAGAGCAATGGGTTTTATTGCGCATTTAATGCAAATCTGAAAGTCATAATTTATTTACATGATGCGCAAAATTTGCTGTAAAATGAACGCAATAAAAAAGCACTTGCAAAACAAATACAGAATATGAAATATTTATTTCAGTTTTTTTAATATCAGCAAATTAAAATTAAGTCACAAATTTAGGAATACTCATATACTACTAATCTAACATGGTGATTCATCAAGACTACGTATGATAGAAATCTAAACAGAGAGGAATGACATGTGTATTTTATTCCTCTCTAGGTTTGAATTGTTGTAATTTTTTTTCATCCTCGACGTTCTTCGTGCGATTCTGGAGAATGTCTGGATGTTGCAGCTGCACGTTTTGCATCTGAAGCGAAAATCAGCTCAATGATTTGTTCAATCATCATCATCATCCGCACGAGCAGTGATCAAATTTAACAATTTAAATTTTCACATTCACCAAATGTAGTCAATTAATGGGGGGAGGAAAGCAACTTACTTGCGCGTGGTTTCACATTAACCGCCTCTCGATTTGTTGCACCTTTTGCAGTTTCTACAGTTGTTAAACAGAATACAGAACATGTGAAGAAAAGAAAAATCAACCGAACTTCAAATACATACGTTCTGTAGTTGCGTAGGCAACGTCAAATGCGATGACTATTGAAAAAATGAACAAAGCAATCAAAGTAACGTGCATGTTCATCTTGGATTTGAAATAAAAGATATTTTCGTCACAAATGAGGAGAAAGAGCAATTGCAGAACTGAATTGAATTGAATTGAATATAAAAATCAACAGCTAGAGTTCGTTACTTTTATACTATTCTGTTATCCGCACATCTAGCGGCACGGGTCAAGGGTAACTTATTCATTACAATTTCGTGTGCTTGATTAAACTGGACATATAAATGTGATAAATGATAAATTTTATGAAAATTAAAAAACATCAACTGCTCAAATTGGTAAATTATTCGTAATAAGATGTTAAAAATAACATCGAAACCGGGCTGTTGTCAGTCTTGTGACTATCTATTGAAGCAATAAATGAAAATTTCACCTTGACAAACGAAAATAATAATTCCAGTAAAATGTGACTATTTAAAGTAAGTTTGTGAAATAATTGACATCACCACCAGATGTTACGTGATAAGCTTGGTAAACAAAAATCCAGTCTACAATATTGCTGATATTAACTTTATTCAACTGAAATCAAATGTAAAATACTTAAAATGTCCATGTTAAACTATTTTTGCTCACTTTATACAAAACTTATCTAAACTTTATATATAATACGTCAATAATATATTTAGAAAATAAGTAAAATTTTGAAAATATTCAAACATTAATTTCTGAATTTTATCATTCAATTCACAAATTAGCAACGTTTCTTTCGTTTCTTAGCAACCAGAAGTCGATTTCATCCAGTTACTATACCAACAGCAACAGTATTACTACTACTACTACTGCAAATAATAATAATAATAATAATATTCATTTGTTAAATTATTCCATTTTAAATATTATTTCCAAATTACCATGTTTTCATCACACGGAACTAAGGAAAAAATGCCAATTAAACAAATTAGAGCCGCTTCTTCAATCGGCATAGAAGTGCCCAAACGAAACGCCACAGCGTCGCAAAGAAGGCACTTGACAACATCGCAAGGTAACTATTTCAAAAGTTCAAATCATAACTATTCGCATATTATTGAAACGTTAGTTATCAATAATTAAAAAAATAATTATTTCAAATTGCAATTGCATCACGATCTGATCTCGAAAAATGATGCACAATTGACAGATGCTGGTGTTTCATTGACCAAATCGAATAATTTGCCAACAAGATCATTGACAAGTGCAAGACCCAGCACATCAGGGATTGGTAGATTTTTTCATTTCCATTTCGAATACCAACAACATGAGAAAATTCCGCTATGAATATTTATCAGTTGTACAATTTAGCAATGAGGCAACGTTCAATACAAGATCGTTCCTATTATGCCACATTGTTGAGGTTTTGTTTAGCTCAGATTTATTATTTTCAAAAAAAAATATATATTCATTTTTCACTGTTTAGAACGAGAATTCGTGCACTGCGTTTAGAAATGGAACGTTTGAACAATGAGAAAACCAAGCATGAGCTGCAAGTTCCAAGCAGCACCGCTTTAGAACAAACGTGATTAGCTAGCTGACTGTGCTGTATGCAAATTTGTCTCTTCTAACCCCGACATGTATAATTGTAGAGCTGAACCTTTGGCATTGGAAATTCGACAACTCGAAAGTACACTGATGGATTACAATTTTGTAAATTACAATTTCAAAATCAATTAATAAATTTGATCTTGAACAACCAACTGCTTTAAGCTTTTGAATAAATGCAGCAACAACAATATTAATCTCGTCGAACTGCGCGAAGAATGGCAGAAAGTAAATTTGAAATTTCAATTTAAAAAGAAAATTATTCCGTTAATTTCAGTTGAAAGAAAACAACGATCAACAGTTGAAAATGCTAGATGATCTATTTGAAGAGAAAAAAAAGTAAGCGGTGATTAAATGTTTTTTTTTCCAAATGTATTTTTGCTAATAATAAGCGTGGAAAAGCAACTTAAAAATGCCGAAGAGAAGCTGAATATGGAAAAACAACGTTCTGAAACAACTTTCAAAAATATGGTAATTTCTTTGAATGGAAACTCAATATATTTTCTCCATAAAATTTTTCAATAATATTCACACAGGAAAATACATTTGCAAAGAAATATGAAGCAGCAGAAATGAAAAAATTGCAATTGAACGAAATTATCAAAGAAAAAGAGAACATTTTGAATCAATTGTTGGACAAACAAGAACATCTCAAACGGGTCAGGGACAATTTTGAAATTTCACATCTCACACCAATAATAATTCACTGATAATGAAAAAATTTCATAATTATTTAAAAAATAAATAACAATTATATTTCCAATTGAAAGATTTGCATTTATTCTGTTGCAGGCATTTCAAACAGACGCCATCAAATCACAAGCATGTAAGTAAGGTGGATATGGTATTTGATTGATGGAAATTTTAATTGAAACGAAGAAATATATATATTTCAGTGGAAAGATGTGAAAAATTGATCCAAGTTGAAAATATTCGAGAACAATTGCGTGACGAGGTGAAAAATTACAACGCATCGGATCAACAAAAAGAATCCCTTCTGAGAACAATAAAACATGGGAAAAAAGAACTGCAGACGATAGAAAAACAGTGAATTATACATACATACATACATGTGTATTTTTTAATTTTAAATTATTATATTTTTCTTTAAATTTAGAATAACACGAATCAAAAATCGTATTGAAAAAGTTGAAAAAGAGATCGGAACCAAAAATGAACCATCAGATAATGAAGAAATGAATTTTCAATCTGCAGGTGAGAATCGAGTTAATTGATTAATTAATTTGTTGAAATTGTAAATTTTTGTAAAAATCAGAATATTTCAATAATGCTGACGAAGAAGAGAAGAAAATTACTGATGAACGGTTGATTAAAATGAATATTTCAAAATTTCGAACACAAATCCAACAACTCTGCCAAGAGATGGAAAAATATGGAAATGTTGATCAATTGTATGAAAATGTGGAAAATAAGAAGAAAGAATTGATTGCAAAAAAGGAACTTTTGCAAAATCATTTGAACAGAAATTACAATCAATTGAATGTTATCCAGCAGAACATTTCGAACGTCGAAGAGAAGCTGAATCAAAATGACAAATACAAACAAGTAAGATGAAAAATATCCAATTTGATTATTACTGATAAAACAAAAATTACTATTGTTCAGCTAATAAATTGTGAACGGCAACTTTGGGAAATTGAAAACAACATCCAAAAGAGCAAGCAAGCAATTGCCGATGCAGAAGCAAATCAAAATATCAACATTATAAAAGATGAAGTTTTGAATTTAATATCCAAATACAATACTATTTTAGTTAATCATTACTCTGAACATGCTAATACAACTTTTCCAATTTAAAAAACTACATCATCGGTGAAAATAAAATTAAAATTCGACATGAAAACCTCACTGCAGTTACAAGTTGCAAAAAAATATATTTAAAAATTAAAATACATTTTTTTCAGAAAAATAAATATATACACCTATTCAAACAGTGAATTACTTACCATTGTCGTGAACGTTGATCAGTAGCTGACATTTCTCTATCATGCTTAATAAATGAACATACAATGAATGTTTTTCTCCATGACTGTATTTCATCACATTTAACGACTAAAAGCAGCAATGATTGAAAATAAATATTACACAATTGAATTAATAATAATAATAATAATACCTTTTCCAAAAATGACAATGCAGTAGTGTACATGTTGCGTAACATGTACAATTTGCCAACGGTCATAAAATTTACTGCTATGAGTGGATGAAATTGTTCCAAGTAGAATCTAAAACGAGAAAAAAAATTAGAAATTTCATAACTCATTCATAACAGAAATTCACATCAATACATGAAAAAAATATTACTCGTATTTCGAAATTAATTCTTCATAAACCAAAAGTGTACGTTCAGTACGGCCAGATTCATATGCAGCGTGTCCAACAAAAGTTAACGTACGAATTCGGTGCACATTCAACGGGTGAAGCCATTTCTGCTGTTTGGCCAACAATTCTTCTGTACGTTTGTAATAATCTTCAACATGTGAAAACCGAAATTACGCTGTTAAGGAAATTGTGATAATTTTCCATATTATCGTAATATTATGAAATAAACAAATCATGAACATATCCAATTTTGCATGAATAATTGAATTAATATGAAAATATTTTCACAAATTCACTTCAAAAAAGTTCTCTGATTTTGTCGTTTAAGAAAGGATATTCATTTGTGAAGAATCATAATTTTCAAAAGAATCATTTTTTTCTGCAGAATAAGTCATCAACGATTCCGCTTCCCAAATGTCGTCGATCACTGTTGCACATTTTTCACAACGTGCTGTTTCTATAACAAAGATAAGAAAAAAACAAAATTAATATTTTCATAAAATTCAAAACTCACGTATAATGTACAATTGTACAAATAGAAATACTGGGCTGCGCAATTTATCAACTCATCATCATTTATTGAAAAAAATAACAAGCAACAAATTATTTACCTTCGGCAACGTCAATAATGGCCATACCATCGCAATTTCCATTGTCACAGACCAACGCAGTTGCAATGGAATCCTAATTAAAATCACATTCAAATATTCTACAAACAAATCAAATTTACTCTTCACTGTACAAGACGTGCATCTGAGCATTTTTCACATTTGCATATGAAATAATAACGTTCATGCAAAGCTTTCCGCCGGTGAGCAGTATCGTCGATCAATGCTACATAACTAATTGTTAACTAAGAGAAAAAAATTACTGTAACTGAAAAAAAATTCAAACGTAAATAAAACTTGAAATACATTTTTTAAAACTGTACTAGTGGTAATTTCAAATTCAGAATTCAGAGTGTTCAAGTATGCTTTTGGACCGTCGAATGTGACAACACAACTTGGATTGCACGAATGATTCAACTGTGACAGGCTAAATTAAATAATAAGTATTAAGATTATTACAAAAATTGTACCAACTCAAAATGTTTAAAAACTTCAAGTATAAGCCAAGCCCTGCAGAATTGAGTTCGTGGTCTAAAATTACGAAGCCGTTGATGAGAATCTGCCGTGAACAAAACTAAATGAATGAAACAACAACAACAAATTATCAAGTAATCAAAAAAAAATACACCTTGCCAAACATTTCCATAAGTATCGACGTTTCGGGCAATTTATTCGGTTCTATTATGTACTTTAAAAAATAACAACAGCGTGAAAATTCGCTCGTTCGCTTTTCTTCTTTAAATATTTCTTCTTTATCTAGAAAACGAATATCATTAGAATAGAAAAAAAATTTCCATAATGTAAACAACTGACATACGCGACATGAGATGATCGTATTCTCGAATTTCATGAGAAGCTTTACAAGAAAAGTTCGACGTACTGCTATTATCATTCTTAATTGTAATTCAAAATTAAAATTTGGAAGAAATTTTACAAACGCCGAGAAGAAAAACGTACCAATTTTCCAATAATACGAACCATCAACCGAATCGTATCTGATGGAAGATCACCTTTATTGTGAAGCAGTACTTTACATTCATATCTGTGATCAGAAATTGCTCGATTCTAAAATTTCAACAAAATTAATCTAGAAATTAATAAACAAGTATTTATTTTTTATATATACATGGCAGTTTTCATCGCAATACACCGCTCCACAATACTTTGAACAACAATAATGCGACGAATCAATACTAAAATTAAAAAAGAACTTGAAATTTTTATATTGCTAGAAAAAAACAACTATTTTACCGTTTAAAGCAGTAATGACAGCAGGTTTTGAATAATTTTTGCGAAATTACATAGGCCCAGGGCCATTCTTCGGCAACTTCAGGCATCAGATGAACATTACACATTCAACGAAATCATCATGATTTCTATAAACAATAACGTTTCAAATTATAATTTAAATAAAATACTGCACACAAAATTCGAAAAAAATCAAATGGATAATTTTTTGTCTTTTTTCAACAATTACAACAATAATATTATAAAATTTCAATAAATACAAAACAATCAAAATTTGAACTTTGAAAACTTCTTATAAATTAGCATACTTGTGATTAGATAATTACAAACAATTATGTTCACTTCGCAATAACATAATATAAATTCAATCGCGAAAATAGCCTCTTATCGTTTGAAGTTACTGATGACAGAATGTATAAGTTGTCAAACAAGACAGTATAAAATTGTATATAAACAAATGAATTTCTATGCAAAATGAATACAAAGAATAGGGTCTCATTTATTTCATTCACAGAAGAAAATACAATATTATAATTTTAAACCAAACAACTTATTTTATATGTGTGAAATTTCATCACTTATGCTTATTTCACGAAAATGAAAAAAAAATTAAAAAATTGTACCGTTTCAATTACCGTACATAGTAATCAAGTATATGCTGAAGCAATGCAATAATGCTGCATTTTATAGGCAATGAAAATGAAACTGAGTAGCAGCAGTAGTATTTCATTCCATAATTAAATATTAAAAATAATTTTAATTTATACAATGTTTTTAACAATGATGAAAAATGTGAATTAAAAATTGTAAAGTAGCACCTTGTAATGTTTCAGAATGTTGCAGTTGTCGTTTTTTCAATTTATTATGACAGTATATGTTTTTATCTGAACTTCACAGAACCATATTATTTCTAAAATGGATAAAATATGACATGAAAACTGGTGGTATGAGTTTGCAACAGCAGAATAAACGTGGTCAACAATTTTGCATTCTATTTTAATAGAATAACTTTCAGAATCAAAATTTGTTCATAAATGTATCTCAAAAGAACATCTATCTGTATATGCTTGTAAAATCGATGTATAGACAAAATATGCCGGTATAAAATTGTAAACGTTGACAACAAAACGTTGATAATATTTGAAAGCTGACTGTTTGTGGAAAATTCACTGAGAAATTAGTGAATGGAATGGAGCGATGATCGTGAACTGCGATCTTCAGAACTTGAAGATGAACCAAATTCTAAAATTAAAAATCACAAATTGAACATCAACGAAAACAAGAGAAATGACTGATGTTCCAAAAAATTTTTTACTGGGACGAGGAATAACAACGATGGCATGTCTTTTCAATCTGTTGTCAATTTCATGTTCAGCTAATAAAATGTTAAAGTGATAAAATAATTTTAAAAATCAATAAAATCCCTTTTTATTACTGTCGGCAAAAGTATTGGCAACAAAACGACTACGATCGATGGTCTGTCTTTGATCGGTATGTTCAGCTAAATGCCAAAGTATAAATATATATATATGAGAATAGACTGAGTTCTGCTATTACAGTCAACAAATGCAGGTGATGTGATCATGCATCCGATGAAAGCGATGAAGAAGCAAATTGATAGGCGCATTTTGCAAGCGACTCTTCAGACCAGCAGTGATTCTGAATCGAAAGTGGAAAAGCAATTTTAATTTCCCTTTTAAATCATTCTCCGGTGACCTTAATTGAATAAGTTACACTTTTTAACAAAACAAGTATAACTGGAGTAATAACACCTTTTTTATTTGGAATAATTTTTTTTCTCTCTCTCGGAGCAAGTTTAAAATAAGATGAAGTTGAATTTAATTAACTGACCCTGAAGATTGCTTTATCTTTTGTTTCGAATGTTTCAAATTCGTGCATATCGCCTGCGTTGCCCACATTCGCAGCCGGCATCTTATTCAATCTTCAAAAATATTTCCAGAAATTCCAGTTGAACAACTGCCGTAATCAAAATTTTATTATTAAATGAAAAATACATTTCTTTTTTTTCATCAAGTACATTATCATCATTATACACTATTGGAACGAACAGCTACAAAATTGCTTCAGTGAACAACAGCAACTTTCTTTCAAAACGAGAACTACTTTTTTTACAATATCCCAAGGAAAAAAAGGTATTAAAGTAGTAGAGAAAAAAACAACTTCAACTACAGTTCACTTATTTTTATAGAACAAACAGAATCATTCTTGTAAACAAACTGATTTGGCAAAACAAACAAAATCGATCAACAACTTATAAACAGGACATTCAAAGTGGTAAAATTAATTAAAAAAATCACGAAAAAAATAAACATTACCTTTCCCGCATCATTTAATTTTATTACCAAAGCAAAAAAAGACCATAAAACTTAAAAGTAAATCATGACGTACTGTAATTGTACAGTCACATTGCACACATCATTTGATAAATTTTAATGATTATTTTTGAATTTATTTTTTAAATTATATTTTTGAAAAATATAAACTGTTGCTACGCACGTTTCATCATTTCAATCATCTTCAATTCATTACTACTTGAAAATTCTTTTATTTTTTGTAATCACTATGATGCCATGATGATAAGAACAATAATAATAATAATAAATTGTCATTTGACGATTCAATATCATCATCATCATTTAAATTTATTCCATTTATACATTAATCATCCAATAAACTTTATTACTTTTTATCTATTTAAAACCTGCAATTAGTAAAAAAAACTACAGTAATATTGTACATTAGATAAAATTCAAAAAAAGCCGAAAATAACAAAATTTGTACTTTTTACTTTAATGAGCTTGAGATTTAATTTCAGTTAGTGAAAATGAAAAGATGAAAAAGCTAACATTTCAGTCTAAAAAATCGTTTACGGAGTAGAAATACTGAGCTGCTATCAGAATTGTTTTTTCTTTGAATCAGTCTAAATAAAAAGAAAAGCTTTAAAGCTGACGAGAGTGATCAAGGCGATCTCAACCGTCGTGTTGGGATAGAAAGTAATTTCCAGCAACTGGATCACCTGAAACGTACGAATGACGTAAATAATCGATAAACAACAATATTTCAACTTGAGTTGCTTACTCAGTTTGTGTTTTGCCATAAATTCACGAACTTTGAATTTGGCCCGGCTTTTTATGCTCGGCTGATTCAATTTACGCATGTGATGTTCGAACAGCAAAAACACAAAACGATGCAAGCCTAAGAATCAAATCACACACACATCAAGTTGTTTTCAATTATTTGTGACAAATACAAATTACCATCATTAAAATAATTCAAACCCTTAATTAGCATAATCAATAAAAATAAAAATAATCGACGTAAAATTGTTCACTGTTGTCAGATTCTTAATTATTAAATGATAAACTTTTACCAGTTCTTGGTTGAGGACCAGGTATCATATAGCCAACAAGATGACGTGACATCATTCCTGCAGAAATTGCATCGTATGGTATATTTAAAACCATCCACTGAATCCATTCAGCTTGGCATGGATTTTCACGGCTCAAATTATCCGGATCTGAATATTTGAACAAACAGTTGATTATTTAATTATAAATTTCAAAGAGAAAAAAAAACAATTACCTATCATAATCAAAGAGTAATAATGGCCTTCTTTTCCTGGATAACTAACTTTCGGAGCATGACGTACATCGAGAGTGTGAAATGTATCGCCCAAGTTAACGGCCGGCTTTCCTGGAAACAGTACTTCCAATTTTTCCGTCGGTGCCTTGTCCAAAACGTCCGGTACAATACCGGCCTCTCTGAATTTGCCAGCCACATCTTCGGCCATGTTTAATTTAAAATAATGAACAACAAGCAAAGAAGCAATGAACGCGCCTTTCAAAAGGTTTCCCTCGAACACACTACGTATATATAATATATATGCAGCTCTAGCAAAGTTTCAACCGCCTGCAAAGCGATGATCGCCGTCGGCTGCAATAATGATAATATAAACACTTATATACATAACATTGCTTTTCGACAAAGCAACAACACAGCTGCTTCTTCTGCTTGACGGCATCAACTCAGTCAGATGAAAAGCTACGATCGCACTTGTGCAAAGCTAAAATATTCACCAATTGACACAAGCCGCCGTTTACGCAAAAAGTGGAAAATAAACTTTTGCTGTTACTTTGCTTCGTTCAATTTTCACATATTCATTCATTCATATGAGATTATATAAACAAGTAAACAATAGAGCAAAAAA
Organism: Trichinella spiralis; assembly: GCF_000181795.1. Lineage (NCBI taxonomy): Eukaryota > Metazoa > Nematoda > Enoplea > Trichinellida > Trichinellidae > Trichinella > Trichinella spiralis. The sequence goes on along the minus strand of NW_003526941.1, from coordinate 9,339,170 downwards.
AAGAAAAACAAAGAAAAACATGAATGCTTTACACTAGTTGAATCACAATGGCAGGAAATAATAATGCTGAACACACACACACACACATGTACAGAGAGAGAAAGAAAGATATATCAAGCAGTCGAAGAAGAAGTTTATACTTTAAATCATCAAAAATTACATTACAATTTCACATGAATACAGTTGAACAGGACTGTGGTGCGATGTTCTTCGGCTTCAAGGCTCGGTTTGTCAAAGTGGTAAATTGTTCCAAAAATGAATCCTCAACGGTGGCAGATTTCAGTTTCAAATTCGACCGATTATAGCGCATGTGACTGCGAACCAAATGCCCAGCACACAATGCTGACAACAGAGATAATTCACCAGCCAGCACTGCGGCGCAGATGATTCTCGAAAAACGACGGGCGTTGTTTCCAGGAAATTCATCGCAACTTCCGGCACAGCCGAGAATCTGATATGATCATTTTATTATTTGCATAAATTGGAAAAACAACAATCAATTTATTACCTCCAAGCAAGCTTTCTGCGCCGGCAAAACTGTTCCCCCACCTACAGTACCCACTTCCAAAGTTGGCATTGTGCAAGAAATGCGCAAGTCGCCATTTTCGGTCTTTTCCAAAAACGTCAAACACTGACTACTGCCCACAACTTCGGCAATATCCTTTACATTTTAAATTAATTTATAATAATAAATAATTTGAAATCGAACCAAAAAAAATTCAAACCTGCCCAGTTGAAAGAAAAATTGCCGCCACTATATTGGCAGAATGGGCGTTAAATCCGCCAAGTACACCGGCCCTGGCTGAGCCGACTAAATTTTTCAACGTGTTCAATTCGACCAATGAATCGACGTCAGTTTTCAAAATCTGAAAAATAAATTAAATTAAATTAAACAACCAGTTTGCAATTAACAAATTACACCTTCAAAATAAACAAAATAACAAACACAACAGAATAAACTTACGTCAGTGACGACGCTTCTACGTACAACCGCTTCACAACTGACGGACTTACCACGCCCTACAATCCAATTCATTGCCGAAGCTTTTTTGTCAACACAATAATTTCCGCTCAAGCTAATTATTTTCATATTTGGAAAATAATTGTGCTGTAATTCACTGAGCACCAGCTCAACTCCTTTGGAGATCATGTTCATACCCATTGCATCGCCTGTTGTAGCGCTGAAGCGTAAATATACAAAACGACCAGAAAGTGCTACATCAATGGCAGTCAATTTGGCATATCTATCAAATTTAAAACATACTTAATATTATCTTATTAAAATTAAAAAACAAACAAACAAACTATGCGCATCAACTTACCTACTAGTACTATTGAAGATATTTTTAAGAAGAAGATAATTATCTTCATTCTCTATCCAAAGTTTAAACTCATGCGCTTGTACAATATCTTCAAAGCATACAACAGGTCCTCTAGTCATTCGATCACCAAGAAGAACAGTACGAACACCAGCGCTCAACTGAAAAAATAAGAATTTTCGTTAAAAAAAGAATTTGAAGAAATTTTACAATTATACACAAACCTGCAAAGCACGACAGCCACGATTCAAGCTCGCCACCAGACAACCTTCGGTAGTGGATAATGGTATGTAGACAGTTCGATCGTCCACTTTCAACGGTCCGGCAAAACCGACAGGAACTGGTATATAACCAAGCGTGTTTTCACAGCAAGCGTTCGAAGAAAGTGAATAATCATAATTTTGATGAGGAATACAATCTACACTTTGGTTTTTGCTGCAGAGATCAGAAAACCACAACCGCCTGCACAAAATATGATTAATAACTGAAAACCACCAATTATGCAATTAACCTTATGTAAACAGCTCTCGACTCTTCTAATAACGATTCCAAAGAATAACTCTGCATCTTTCCTTTTTTCAACAGAAGCAATACTTCTTCATCTGACATTGTTTTCACTTGATCCTTGAAACGAATTATACATTAAAACAGCAAAAATTACTCTCAATAATTCACTTACTTTGTGATTAAGCAATTCACAAAGATCTTCCACTGAACGAACCGGCTTTGTCAAAACAAAAGTTGAATGCAACGGAGTAGAACAATCCAAATACGCTTCCACTGCTGCATTTTTTCTTTCAACTAAAATTTCATATTCCACTGTTATAATTTTATAAGTTAAAAAAATAAAATCTGCCAACTGAAAACAATTTTAAAAACTTTGCTCACCTTTATGAATGGTTTCCTTTTCAGATATTGTCTGAACACTTTTTGTCATGGGCTGAACACAACTGTCCATGGGGTGTCGATACCCGGTTGGTGGACAAATAATCCTCTTAAGCAGTTGAAAATATGCAAACCACAATGTAACAAATGAGAAACTGGCAGTGTTGGTAATATTTATAAATTCTTCTGTTAGATAACTTTTGTCAACAAATCGAAGTAGTACAGCAACAAAAATAATCTAAATTATTCATGTAAAGAAAAATTAAGAATAAATTTACATATAAACTTACCACAACAGAGAAATAAGGCATGACTGAAGTCTTTCGACGAACTTTATTGAACAATTTTTTTGATTTAGAATATGACTAAAATTCAATTTTATTAAAACAGGATATTCAGCAAGAAAATATTTACGGAATTTTTAAAACAAAACAAAAGCAAATAATTCCATGCATTTAAACATTACGTTAAGATGGCTAATATAAACAGTCTTTATTATCAAAATATTTATAAGTTCAATAGTTTGGCGCGATTATTAAAATTAAAATTTGTATAATTTATGAAGTAGGAAAATATTTTAAATAATTCAATACCTGAGAAAATTTACAAACAATCAGCAAAGAGAGGAATAAAGCGACATGAGTTGAGGCAGTAGAGATCACATAAACAGCTGCATTTTTAAAATCAGCAATGCCTATAAACAACACATTCAAACATATATACGTGAAATTAAAAATAATTACCGCAAAGTACAAGAAAACCACTAATAAAATTTGGCAAGAATGGGAAAACATCGCTTAACAACTGTGAGATCTAAAATCAAACGATGCTTTAGTGAAGAAATTTTTGATCAATATATATACCTCCAGTTTTGTTAAATTTGTAGTGGACATCGATGCCCTCGATGGCATGGTAACCAAAGTCCAGAGCATTTGCGTTCTAAATAATAAAAGTAAATAAGGAAGAAGGAAAAAAGGTCAATAAAATTTCATCATTTTTTTACCTTGACAGAATTCCAAACTTTAAACAAATAATACAACAAATGGTAAGTAAAGCATAAAATGTCACTTCGAACCCTGAAAATTAGTAAAAGGAAATTAGAAAACAACAACCTCCTCGTATTTAATTTGAATGAACCATGAGTTTCAGTATGTTAACATGTAACATTATATAACAATCGATAGTACTTACTTTTATTTGCAGTATTAGAGCTTTTAAATAACCATAACACCTCGGATACTGCTAAAACAGATAGGCATAAAATCGTTGCACTGTCAAAATAATAATCCATGGATACACACATGAGGAAACACTTGAATTTACCGGTGGAAAATAAAAAAAGCTATAAAAAAATATAGTAAGTAAAAGATAAGTAAACAACCTTTCCAATTTATAACTTGGCAAGTAATTACAAATAACTACCACGTAAATAAATTTTTAACAGATCAACAAGTAATTTCAGTTCAACAGTTTACAATGATTCAACCTCCAAGAACAATCAAACGATGATTAATTAATACTGTAACTATATAATCAAGTTCAATTTTAGTAAAAGGAAGTTTCTAAATTGCATCAGTTTGAACAATATATTAAATACGTTTCAATGTTGAACATTTCAAATAAATCTTTAATTATTACAAAATAAGTTGAAAGTAAATGAAATTATACAAAACTTGAGTTAGAAGCAAAAATGTTCACCAAATATCACAAACGTAATATAACAAAGCAAATTTATTTCAAATATTAAGTAATTTATTAGGAAATTCTATTTTAAATTATAAAATAAAAATTTTTTTACTGATTTAAATAAAAAGTTTCAATATTTTTTACCAGTAAATGTGGAATAATGACAACAACACTGCACAGTGTGTAAAACTAAGTTTTTTCTTTTTAAGAGCCATTTTACATTACTTGTTTATCACTTTGTAGCAAAGCATTTTTTCTGCTTTTCATAAGTCCTGCAAATACGCAATTGTCATTTACTGTAGCACTTAGCAACTGCTGAACTTTCCCAAATGCAAATGTATTTATAGTATTAAACTGCAAGCAGTAGAAATTTATTTCTTGAGAACTTAAAAATCAGAATTCTACAAATTCAACCGTTTTGATCTGAGTAATATTGATCTGTTGCCAAATGCATGTTTGTCGCATTGCAAGGTTAATTAAACTTTCGCCAATAATTTCGATTTCTGACTGACTACGCTTTACAACATCCTTTGCGCTGTTTCTGTGCAACTTATTCATGCTTATTATTGTTATTATTTAGCCAACAACGCGAATCATTTTTCATTTTTATAATTCATCTGATTAATTTTTAGACGGAAATTTTTATCCCAACTTGGAAAAATGTTGCGCTTGGCCACGTATTGTTTAATTGCTGCTACTTATACTTTCTCTTTGGTGTACGATGTGTTGTACGTTCCGACTCTTCCCAAAAATGGATGCTGGTTTTTGAAACTGCGCTTTCTTACATATTTGAACTTTGTAAATATTTCAGAAACAGTTTAAACAGTCGGTGAAATTTTTATCCGTTTTAGATTTGCCATTTTGCATACTTTTGGCTTTGTGTTTTCCGAGCGTTCACCGATCGATTGGCCGAACGTACTGATGTTGGACCTCATAGAGCTCATCCAGCCCCTCCAACTTACTATCCAAAATCCAAGTTACATTCCGTTTGTGATTTCACTTATGCAGTAATTGCTTTGCCCATCGGTGTGGTAAGTTGCAGTTCTTCTTTTTGGTGTTTTTTTGATGTTGAAGCTTTTTGTCTCTTCAAAGCTACAGATGAAACGGTTTGCATTTAGTTTGTAGTTTTGATGTTTTGGATTTTATATGCAATTGACCGTGAAATGGTTTATCCAGATTATCTTGATGAAATTATCCCCAGTTGGTATAACAATGTTTTAGTAAGAAAATTGATTTATTGCTGCAAATATACAATCCGTTTAGAGAGGTTATGTTCGTTTTAGCACGTCGCACCACTTCCTTTTATTCTTGTTGATAGTTTGCTTGTTTGTCACCGATATCCAACTAAACTGCGAGGCCTGACGATTTTAACTTTGCTTGCGCTTGTTTACGAATTATCGTAACATTACACAAATTATTCAATTAAATTATTTAAACATCAAATATTTAAATAACTTTTAAATTTTTTAGACTAGTAGTGAATTATTTCATCGCCGGTTATTGGTTGTATGGTGTGTTTGACGTACTTTCTGTACAAGAGAAGATCATTTTCCTGATATTATTAATTGCGGTGCTGAATATTTTGTATTTAGCTGGGGATTTCTTCAATCAAATCGTATGGGGTGAGTCTTTTAAATTTTCAATCTTTAGTTCTTGCCATTAATTCGGCAAGTTTTCTTCCATCTGTTGTTTGAGAACTATGATTTTTATGCGCCACATATTTATTTCTTGAATTGCAATTTAGGAACTGCATCTCATCCTCCAGGAAATGAAAAATCAAATGCCCTATCTGAGACAAGACGAGTTAAACTGCGTCGAGATTAAAAGAAAGGCGAATTATTCGTTATCAAAATTTCCCATATCAGATCAAAATTGCTATGTATAAGTGTACCACTTTTTGTATTGTCGAAACTTTCTTAAGATTTGAAATGTTGTTTATTATTATATATTTGATTCTTGATGTCTTTAAGCGAAGTTGCAAAGTTTGTAATGTGGTAAAGTCTAGTTATTAAAAAAAAGCGTTTTATTTCAATATTTATTGCTATTTATACTGTTTTATGTACTGATCACTATATTATGCAATATAACGATCAGAAATTTTAAAGAATGCATTAACGTTTTTCATGTTTATAGGCTCATTTTAAAAGAATGAATTGAAATGGGCCTATGATAATATAAGTAATAATAAATAAATCATTGTGAATTAATAACTGTTGGAAATAACAGATTTTAATGAAACTGTGTATAGCTGTAGGAATGAGAAAACAGCATACATATATATAATTAATATGCGTTTATCGCTTAAACATAAAGTTGTACTATAAGCTTATTAGTTCAAAGCAAAATACAAACAAACAAATTTTACTCAATATAATGTACTGTAGTATATACTATATTTTGAACTTGAATGTTATTTTTGTATTAAAAACTAGAGCGATCAATTCAAAAAAAAGTTAAATGGAGGAATCTAAGTGTAATACATAATTTGGTTATTTTTAACAATATCATTTTTACAGTAAGAAATGTTTTTGAATTGTACAGATAAGCGGCATAACTTTGTTAATTTTTTTCTGAACTATGCGACATATTTATGACATTAATTTATTATTATTTGACTAATTTTGTAGCAAATATCTTTTTTTCCTAAATTTACAAGTACTTATATTGAATATTCCAAACTACAGTTAAGCTGAAGTGGTGCTGGAATTTATCATATTTTCTGATAAAGATGTTTCACTAAGACAATTTAAAAAGTAGAATAATTGTAAAATTAATCTTTTTAGGATTCAATTGAATTCTTAAATGGAAATGAAAATGAATCCAACAGAATATTCTTCCAGTCAAATGGATAGAATATTGCCTCACAGATTTGTCACAAATATAAAACACGGTGAGCGAAATTATTATCTCACTGGCCAAGGTCGTCAGTTAGTAATCTTCGAGTCTTCTGAATTGGAAAAGTATGCAAGATACGAAATATTTCCTAGCGATGCAATTCATGGTTTGGATTTCTACAAATCGATTGCCTGTTTTTACGGGGTGCGCTCTTTTCGAATTGGTCGCTTTTTTGAAGATTCTCAAAATGAATTGAATATTTCTTTTCTTACTGAAACATGCAACATTAACGACTGGATATGCTCAGCTAAAGTTCTCACTGGAAACAGAATTTTGCTTGTCACTTCTCGCAATGTGGCTTTGGTATACAACGTTGAACTCGAACAACTTCAACATGTACAATGTACCAAGCAATGCGTATCCTACTGCAGTCGAATTTTTGGAATGCATGATAACGAATTGTTCATTGTCAATGGTAATGCATCTAAACAAATATTCATCTGGTCTCCTTACTATTCGAATGGGAATCCTTTTAAAATTTTCGACGCTCACGATGGAGCTATTTTTGATATCGACTATTCGCTGCATAGTCAACTATTGTGCTCAGTATCGGATGATCGAAGTTGTTGTTTGTGGAAGTTGCATCATTTTTCATTAGTTTCTGGTCAGTATCTGTCGTGGAGGCAATGGGAAAGTTGTGAAATAATTCTCACGCACATTTTGCGAGAACATCATGGACGTGTATGGCGGACTCGCTTTGCAAATGACAGAATTATTACCGCAGGTGAAGATGGAATAGTTTGTTTGTGGAAACAAAATGGCGAGCTCGTTTCGAGAACTGAAACCAAGAAAGGTAATCTTCGTGCTTTGCATTACGATTCCGAATCAGAAAAGGCAATTTTGGGTTCTGATTCAGGTGCATGCTTTTCCTTGAATTTACTCTCGTCCATTGTCCATTATCAGTTCAATTCGTTAGCCGACAGTGATATATTGAAAACTGTTCACATAACAACCGTTGAACCATCGTCTCTGTTTTGCATTTCATCTAGTGGAAATGTATATCATTTTCACAAAAATTCCAAACGTTTATTACTTACGGATAGCAATCTCAGATCATGCGCTGTAGATCAATCGAAAGAAAATGGTCTGATCGTTTTCGGTGGCCTGAAAGGTAGTCTGTATCTTTTTGATGAAGAAAATTTACACGACTGCTCCGGTGTTGTGCAATGTCAAAAGTATTTTAGCTTACATTTAATTGACAATGGCAATATGCTGTTAGCTTGCACTGAACAAGGCCGCATGCACTTATTCGACGTTAGCAATAAACGAGAAGCAAAATTAATTCGAATTGAATTGACTTTACCAAATGGAAGACAGCGGTGGCCATCCGCAGCAATGCTTGTACAAAGCTCTTCAGGTTGCTTTTTAGCTGTCGGTGACCGCAATGGATCTGTACATTTTTTTCTATTTGACAAAGAGCAAAAAAGCACTATAGTATGAATTTCAATTTTAATCATTCATTGATCGTTTGGGTTATTCAAAATACATACATCTTCGTTGTCATTTTTATTCTACATGCTCATGTTAAATTTTAGAGTCGACCAATGTACAGTTATTTTCGTATACATGGATCACATGGAGTGACAGCATTCATGTTGTTGAATGGAATATTTTACAGTACAGGCAGAGACGGTTGCGTGAATACGTGGAATATTGAAAAGCTGAACGAGAAGCCTGCCCACGAGAGGGTTTGTCGAGGCATGGAGTGGCCTAGTCGGTTCATTGTTTTCAACCAACAGCGTCAGCTTATTGTGGGCTTTCATGCGGATCATTTTCGAATTTTCGACTTCAATTCCGGCGAAATGTTGTCAGAAATTCATTGCGGTGGTGGCCATCGGTCCTATGATTTGATTATCCAAGAGCAGAGATGTTGTTCGAAATTGAATTTTCATCTTGCATTTGTTAAACGTGGTCAGGTTGAAATTTTGAATTGGCAACCGCAAATCAACTGCATCCAACGAGGTGCACATGTGCGTCGAATTACAGATTTGTGTTTCATCAGTCGTACAATGTTCGTCTCGTCCAGCGATGATACTTCTTTGTGTTTGTGGAATCTGGACCAAAATGGACGACAATTATCTTTGGTCAGAAGATACTATTTGCACATATCGGCAATATTTTCGATACGTTGTTGTGAAAATTTGTTAGTTTCCGCTGGAGGCCGAGGGCAGTTGTGCTGCTGGTTGGTGCAGAAGCAACAAGGTCTACGGCCTTGCGGTTCAATGAAGGATGAAAGCGATTTTCGTTATGTAGCCGTTGACCACATGCCGATGAAAATGGCCGATGGTGAGAATCAGTATCTGATTTTGGCAGCCAGATGTGACGGATATGTGAAAGCTTTCCTGTGGAATGAAACCAACGCTGAAGTGGTCGATCGAAGCGATCGACTAATGTTGCCCTGTAACTCTTTCATAGCTTCCATGAAGCTTGTGAATCGTGACGACAATAAACAGTGCGCCATTTGTGCAGCTGTTTGTACAAACGGTCAGCTATATGTGAGACAAGTGAACACTGGAAGTGAGTTTTTCGTTGGTCAAGAGCAAAAAGAGTGGCATATGCAAATGTTAGTCGAAAAATGTGGCTTGTCATCTATTCAGTGTCGTCCATGCGACGGATCAGCATTCTGGTACGTCATTGGAGCAGAGTCGGGAAATTTATTCACAACCAATATTCAACTTTTTCAAAATCAGGATGAAGTTGATTTCAAACAACTGAAACCACCTTCATTGTCCACTGTCACTGCTGTTTGTTCAATCAATGAAAGGGTTTTTTTATCCATTTCTACTGATGAACGACTTTACTTATGGCACGCGTGTGTGGACATGGATTTTCACCTCTGTTATGCCCAGTTCATCGACATTGCCGATCCACTGGCCATCTGCGCTCAAATTATTGCCCATACGGTCATCGTTTGCATTGCTGGACAGGGCTTGCAATTTTTTGCATTTCCATCGAACACTTTGTGCTGCTATAATTGCAAGCAGATGATTTGGTTTTAAACAACAAGATTTTTTTTTGTTTTCAGTAATTAAGTTAATCGATGCGCAAAAAAATTAAAATACTTTCAATTGTCAATCTCAAAACAGAAGTTATTGCGACAACTTATTTCAAACAAATTTATTTGATACATACTAAAAATGCACACAATTATAATAGAACAGTTGACATATACTGCAATCAAATCAACATATTTTATATTTACAATTTTAATTTATTTATATCAGCTGCAAATTCCAAAAATTTATATTTCGATTTACATTAAATTTATATTTACACCAAAATCAATTTAAACAAACGACTTTCAAACATTAAAAAACTTCACATTTTATGACATTTTAAAGCAGCTTTAGTTTAAATTGCTCATTGATGTGCAACATGTTTTAACAACTCTATTCATTCTTCCATGTTCTTCCACACGAGAAACATGAAACTAAAACTGAGCGTTGAGATGGAATTTATCGTACTCAATTACATTGTCAAAAAAAGCACAACTGTCAACAAAATTTTGAAGAAAATCTTCCCGCCACTAGCTATCAACGATTACCAAATTTTTATAGTAACATACCAAGATCACGTGCTGGAAAAAGATGAAAAAATTGGAAAGTATGTTAAAGAAAAAGAGGCAACCCTGAAAGTCATACCAATTTGCTATCCACCCGTTGATTGTAAGTTCATGAAAAACCCAGTTTTGCTTAAAATTATGTACACCAATACATATGAAAGAGTATGGAATGGAAAACTTATTCCACCATACGAATATGCTGTAAAGATGATGGCCATCGCATTTTATGAAAAATATATAGAAGATGTTGACAGATTTAAAAACGGACGTGTCAGCAGTTCACCAATGCCATCTTGGACTACAACAAAGTACAACGTGGAAAAAGAGAAATGGAACAATGATGTGATAATCGAATTCAACAAACTTTCATTTGATGATCGTTTCCAAGCAATGGAAGAATATTTGAAAGTTGCAACAAATGCAGACGTATATGGGCATGAAGTATTCTACACTGATGAAGAACAATCCAGTTTTTTCCATGTAAATATCCATGGGATCAAGATATTTGGTATTTTTGACGAAGTCAATTATTTTCAATGGCAGCAAGTGAAGTTTATACGACGAGAAGGACAGGTTCTATCCTTAAGATTAGAAGTACCAAATGAAGCATCATTGTTCACACTGAAAATTCGATTCCCAGATAGTGAGGATGCTAACGCATTTATTTCTTACTGTATTACGCTACTCTGCTTGGGAAATGTTGAATCAACATTCCATAACTATGAGATAAGTGACAAGTTAGTGAAAAAAGGCAAAAAAGAAGTTGAATACTTCATAAAAACCAAATGCACAAAAGATCCTCCTGAGACATATCTCATAGATGAAAGAACAAAATCCGTGGATAATTTATGGATGGATGAAGAATACTTGGCAGATACTAATCCCAGAAATGAAAGTAACGATGAATCCGAATTTACAAGTGGCCATTATACCACAGAATATGGAAATAAATATGAAAACAAAGTCCAAGAGAAAGATGAAAACGAAGAAACTGATGAAACAACAGAAAATGAGTTCGAATTCAAAGAAAGTGAATCTGAAAAATACAAAGAAAAAGGGGAGTATGATGACTGTACAATTGAAGATATAGAACGAGAATATCACAAAAGAGAAGAAACTGGCACAAAAGAAGAACAAGGTACAGAACAGTTACAGAAATATATGGAAAATCATACCGGATATGCTGCAGCAATGTCTGATTCGAAGCATCAATCAGTTCAAGATCAATCATCAACACTATACAACAAAGAGTTTAAAATCCCACTCGATTACGAGTTAAACGAACGTGCTTTGCAAAATTTGATAATTGACTGCATTGACGAAGATGAATTGATAAAGTCGATAAAGAAAAAATTGAAATTTGTTGAAAACACTTCTGAAGATAAATATGATCTTGATGTTAAAATAGAAATAAGTGCCACTTTAATGGCAGAAGATTTCTCCGAAAACCCAAAAGTAATGCAATAATTTAGATTTATGCTACTCGACATTATTCATATTCAAATATATACTTACTTATATGCTTCTATTTTTATAGGATAAAAATAATTCTGACCAGGGCGAGGACAAAAACAATGAAGAAGCAGAGACTGCCGTGTAATAATTTTAAAGACAATTTTAACCAACTTAACGAAACTAATTTTTTTCAATTTCTCAATTACTGTTTTTTCATTATTATTATTACAATTATTATTATCATTGTATTATTTTAACTAATAATCACTTATAAATTAATATGTCATTTTATATTTAAATTTAATAAAAATTTTTTATAAAATATATTCTTGTTATTCATTGCCTCTTTAAATTGAAAGAACTTCAACTGAAATATTTTCATTGCTTGCGCAAATAACATTTCGCTTTATATATGTATATACGCAAATGAAATTTACAAATGACAAACATTTCTATGTCTGATAATCGTACAAAAATAGTTGAAAACCAATAAAAATAGACAATCAGTAAAATTATACTCGTGAATCACAAAGTTGTGGCAAATAATTTATTCTGAATTAAACGAGATTATTTGCAAGCAGATTAGCTGCTACTTAATTGCAATACCTCGTAGATATTAAATTTAATTTTAATAGACTTTAACAAATGCGATCTGAAAATACAATCAATCTCCTCTTGACACTTTATGCTATGAATAATTTTACAGCACATTAAAAGAAACAGTAATTTTTTACGCAGTATACTACAACTGTAGATTGTGTTGAAAAGAGAAAATAAGATAACGTTAATTTATTCAAATTTTTTCAAATGTTTACTTACTCGATTACTGCAGGCTTCAATTAGTGGCATTCGTGATAAGCAGTGGCAACTGCATTTTCTGACAATATTGGAAGCTTAATGTAGTACGTTGTTATTAGCTTACACTGAACGCAGCAAAAAACTGAATCACTAATTGAACATCACTAATTTTTTTATAATTTTCATTAAAAATATCACGCTACTACACTACAGTATGATGCACAACAGCGTGACAAAAAAGGACAAACACCGAAAACATCATTAAGTAAGAGTTTTATTTTTAACTGTAAATTTTAATATTTGTTGTTGGTCAATACTGTGTTTTGTGCGCCTTAATATCTTTATCATTAAATGGAACTTATATTCTCGGTAACAGAGTTTGTTCGAGCAGCAAAATTAATTTGTTTGAAAACGGAAAGATCAGAAATAATTTTATCGCAATATTGATATCAAACAGTGCGTAGGAAATTAAAAATAAATTTTAATTGATTTTTTTTTTTGAAATATTATGACAGAACAAATATATTTATAATTTTTGATTACAAAATTCTCGTTAACTGAACATTATATCATGTTGAAGAAAAAGTTTTGAAATTAGAATAAGTTCGATATCAAATGATCAATTATGCATAAAATGAGACCGGCGAAGAAAGTCGGTATATAATTCATGATGGTGTTATTTTCAGCATTTGTGCTAGAAGTTTGTTCTGCTTGTTGTTCAGGTAAGATGTTTCGGTTGGCAGGAGAAGCTGCTGCTTGATTGTCGTCATTTGAATTAATCGCCTCTTTCCTGGCAGCTTTGTATTCTTCCATTTTCTCGGTCAACTTGCGCCATTCGCTGCTTTTTTCAAAAATTTCCCTATTCGACCTGCGAATTTCTTGAATACGTCGAGAATATTTTGGTTTCTCGAATGATGTTGAAATCTTTAGCCTATTGCAATTGTCGTTCGTCATTCTTTACTACAGATTTGGATCAAACAATAAAGTCAACTAAACCAACACAAGCAGTCAGAAATATTAATTTAAAAAAATTTAAAATTAGTACTTTAAATCCTATTGGCGTGATGGAAAAATTTTTAAAGTACCTTTAAACATAATTATTCATCATGTTTTTTTTTAATTCTATTCAATTTAATTTGCATACAATAAATTTTATTTTGGTTAATAAAAAATAAAAATGAAATATGAGCCAATAAATTATTGATTAAATTTCAATGAGAAACAATTTTGAATGCTTGAAAATTATTATAGAAAAAAAAATTATTCGTGTCATTTTTGTAAATTTAAATATTATCATCCTGAATTATGTTTTCTTTTTTACTATAGAAGTAGAAATTTTGAATTTTGCTGCGTGGGCGTTGATACTGTCTGGGTCCGGTGTATGGATTTTGCAACTTTTTGTTATTGAATTTTTCCCCTCGCCCTAATTTGTACACCGATTCAACATTTGGCCGTTGTTATTGTTCATCTTATTCTGATTGTTTCATCTACCAAATGATGCTTCACTACATTTTCACTGTTTTTCTTTTTCTTCCTCATGTAGTTCATTATTATTATTATTAATTTTCATCAAAATTATCAATTTACACCACTGACAGCAAATGGAAGGGTATGCTTTTTTCTTTTATTATTTCAAACAGATTTTCACTGTTATTTTCTGATTCTGCTGATTTTGTTACAAATACAAATGCAAAAATACTTTTTTAATATGTGTGTATAGTATGTAGTTTTCATCTGCAGCAATTATTGTGAAAAATGAAACTTTCCGTTGATTATAATTTTTGATTTAAATGTAAAATTCATTTGCAAAATACAATTGATACGCGTATGAATTATTTCACTTGTTTGGCGAAGATTTTTCGACCGTTTTTCTCAACTTTATTATTTCCCTTCGGCTGGCCTAGTTTTAATTTAGTCGCCCGCGAACTACCAGATCTGGCTGGGCAATGCGTTTTTGACCTCGCGACAAAATTCTTAACGCACTCTGATAGAACACCTAAATCGCGTTATTAATTATGATAATTGTATTGTAAATATTAAACTGCGTCGGTGGGCGTTCCACGTAATCGATTTCCATTTTCCACCATCAGTCGTATCACTTCACACTTTCACATTACAAATATTGAAATAATAATTTCACTTTTTGGAAATTTGTATGTTTTTTAGTTCATTAATCCAATCTCCTTCAATAAATATTATGCAAATAATTTTTAAATTTTTTCCTACTTTTTAAGATAGCTTTGACTGAATTTATTTTGTAAATAAATTTTATTTACTAATAGCTGAACAATAGTTTTATTTTATTACATCATTGATGTCATAATGTCTACTTTGTTTGTTTTCCTCAAATTTTACAGCACTGCACGTTGTAACACTACGCTCTCTTCGTCTCTCTTTAATTATTCTCTCCCATGCTCATGCACAATCTCTTCCACTCAAACCACTTAGACGTCGTTCCACATGCCACCATTTGATGGTGCAAACACAAACTAAATACACTCAGGCATATTAAAAAATCATAAATTCCATCCAGCAACAGCAAATTAATTAATTATATTTTTCCCACAATCTCAATCTGATAGTTTAGCGCCTGTTGTTCAGTTTCAATCTCTTTATTCCTGTGTACACTTCTAGAGTCCTAGTGCCAATTTATGAAAGTATTTGAAATCGCGGAGTATAGTATTTCCGAAACACTTTGGCATTTGTCTTCCAAAGTCAACCGTGATGTACTATTTGTCAATATATTAATCAAAGTAATTACTACAGATTTTGGAAAAGAATGCTTTGACGAATAATCTTTTACTCCATACGCTCCGTTCATTTCTAAATTTTCAATGTAATAGTTTACAAATACGAATTTAATCTATACAAAAACAAACTGTATAACTTTCACCAATAACAAGAATATTCTCAATCACAATACATTCAAAAATAAAACTGAGCTACAGTAAGAATAAACTTGTTGATCGACAATATTATTGAAATACAGTATACATTTTGGCAACGTAAATTGAAAAAAATGTTTTTATATACTATATTGTTGCATAAGCATGAGTTGATTAATTTTGGGAAACTGAAAATTGAATGTTCAAGCTTTAAATGTTGAAACCAAAAATTTAACCTAAAATGCGTTTAATAAATATTTTAGAATATTTCTAATTTCGACTAAATTTAGTGATATTTAGAATATTCAATTTTATAAATAACTTTTCTACACAATCGTTTTTACACTACACTTTTTTATACTTTATTATCTGCGACTGTATTTTTTGTTTTTGCACTGATTATAAGTTCCTTTATTCCACTTATGCTTATTTATTACTGTAGTTTTATACGAACTGAATGATTGGTTTCATTTCTATAACGGTGATGTATTTTTATTTGTATGCATATTTTTGGTTTGCTAATGGTATTTACCCAGTTAGTAACGAGAGTGCAGACCTACAAATATGCGCCAACTCTAATTGCTCTAGTATGCTTTGTTTTTATTTTTCGATAGCAGATTTTGTTTTACAGCAGATTTTTTGAAGAGTTTAGAGTTTTATTTTTACGTCATAAATGAAATTAAAATTCTGTTTATGATAAACAACTGGTTCCGTTATTAATAATCAGCTGATTTGTGCACTTGTTTTGTATTTAATTTATTTTCCATTTTCAAAAAGCGGCAGAATATTAATTATCGCTATTATTAGATTCTGTTATGATGTAGTCTTGTGTTTATTTTAGTTCAACTGTTTTCGTCGTTAGTTGTGGAAGATTTACACACGGATAAGTATTTTCTGAAAGTAAACGACACTGCTTCTGTGTATGCGATTGGCCCTAAACATCTCTGGTATGGAAATGAAAGCGTAAGTATTGAACATTCAAATACTTATTCTGAAGGGTATTGTTTAGTAGGGTTGGACTGTGTTTTGTCAAGTAATTTTTGTTTGTTATTTCATTTATTGACTTTTTTCTGTTTGTTTATTTTTGAATTTGAAAGATAGAAACCTCCGGATAGCTTTAATTTATAGCTATCACGACTTTTGCATTGGAAATAAGTTGCTGTTTCTTCCTGTATTTTTGTTCAACATTGAACGTTGTTGCTCCGGTTTATCATATCATTGTACTAAGTGAAACAAGTTTTTATTTCGCCTGTGAAGGTCATGCTTAACTAATATTTCCTAGTTTTACTAAAACATTTTGAAGTTTTAATCTTTTTGTTGCATCTGTTGACGATACATTATTTTTGTCTCCGATGCATTAGCCAATTTTTCTGAGAGCTTCAAAATCTTTAATAGCATTTAGGTAATTTTTCATTAACGTATATATAGTTTTTAAAATTTTTCATATAACAAAAGTAGTAATACTTATTATTCTCTTGTTATACAGTTGTAATTGTGGAAAAGAGGAAATATTATATGTTTATCAATTTTGGTAATATTCAAATTAGCTGTATATAAAAAACAATATTTGGGTTTTACAGTTGTCGTGTAATGTCCATTTTTATTAGCTTGATGTTATTCTGTTGAATATGAAAGATTTGGCAATAATGTTTTCGAATCCAATTTAACATGCTAACATTCAGTTTCATATTCATTCTTAGTTGATTTATCAACAATTTATCAGAGAATATTTGCGGTTAAATGTCAACAATTTGAACATTTTTTTTAAATAAAATATTTTTCATATGTTTCACCTAGTGAGTGTATATAAGTCGTGACGTGTGATATGTATACGTCATGAAAAATTTCATCGAACATTATTGACATGGTATATTACTGTAATGTTTATGTTGCCGCAACAAAGTCACTGTTTTTGTTTTGATAATTTTGATGTTTTGTTGTAGTTTGATTGCATTAATTTTGCAAAAAATTGAAGAAATATTTCAATTTTTACATTATTAAAAAAATATTTCTGTACAAATTGAGTGCGTAGTTTGCGGTTGATCGTACAACTGTATGTATTTATTTTTGATTGTGCTTTTCAGGATCATATTTTTCCAAGAAGTTTGAATTTTACGGCCTTTTTAAAATTCATTGAAACAGCTATAGAAGAAGATAAAAATTTGTACGTGGTAGATTTCCACAGTAGACAAGTGAGTTTTGCAATTGTGAATTGTTCTCATTTGATTATTCTATGAGCGAAATTTGTGCAGGTAATTCGCAGTGACACTGCGAGACGATTTTTCACTTCTGAAGAAAATGTGGCAATTTTCCGTGAAACTGTGCACGACAAAGATCGATTTGAAGATTTTCTACAGACCACTTTGTCCAACAGTAGCACTGGAAAATCGAAGGGAATTTTGCCAAATTTGGCAGAAGCGAATGGAGATGCTTTGCCGGTTGACGAACAACGACGCCAAGTGAACGAAGAAAGCAATATTCAGCGTGATGATGGCCATTCATCAGATGCAGATGTTGCAAAAGATGAACATGCGAACGTTAGCAGTGCACGTTCTGGTCCCGGTATGGAAGGTGACGACGATCTGAAGCAGCACCAGTTTGCGGCTTCCAATTTTTCTGCCACATCCGACAAAGCAGAAATTGGCAATGCTTCGAAATTGAATGAAACGTTAAGCGATTTGTCGAAAATTGTTGAAAATGCAGAATCAGGAGTGGACAGAAATATGGTCAAAGTTGATTCTCAGTTGAAAAATCACCCGGTGGAAGATGTGAAAAGTGTCGACATGAAGCTTACAAAAAATTTGCAAAAATCGACCGTCGACAATTTGCAATTGCCTTCCGGTGATGATGCTGTGAATGGGGACAGTTTGTTCACAGAAGAGATGAATAAAATGAAAGATGAGTTGAAAGAGGAGAACAATTTTACCGATGGTGGTGGTAAAAGTTCAGAAGAAGGGAAAGAATTGAACATTAGCTCGTCTTATGATGATCATGATACGAGAAGCGGTAGTGCTGCTGATGATGGTAAAAGCTCAGAAGAAGGGAAAAAGTTTAACGTCAGCTCGCTTGATACAGATCATGATCCAAAAAGCAGTACTGCGGCTGATGATGGTGATGGTGAAAGCTCAGAAGTAAAGAAAGAATTGAACGTTAGCTCGTTGGATGATCATCATGATTCACGAAGCAGTACTGTTGCTGATGATGGTAGAAGATCAGAAGAAAGGAAAGAGTTGAACGTCAACTCGTCTGATGTTGATCATGGACCAGAAAGCAGTACTGCTGCTGCTGGTGGTGGTGGTGGTGGTGATGGTAAAAGCTCAGAAGAAGGGAAAGAGTTGAACGTCAGCTCGTCGGATGATCATCATGATTCACGAAGCAGTGCTGTTGCTGATGATGGTAAAAGCTCAGAAGAAGAGAAAGAATTGAGCATTAGCTCGTCTTATGATGATGATCATGATTCGAGAAGCAGCAGTAGTGCTGCTGCCGGGGGTGGCGAGATTTCGAATTACACTTCCGTAGTTGATGATGCAAGTGATGACAATGACAATGTGAAAGTTGAGGAAACTTTTCCAGATGAATTTCCAAGAGAAGATTCTTGGATATCGCAGACGTGCGACAAGGAAGAGGAACAGTGCGACGAGACGAACCGCCGGCCTGTGGTCGGTGTTCCTGAAATGCCCGCTTCGACGGATCTCATGACGTTGTTGATCCGAGGTGTGAAATTGTATTTCGACCAGTCGCGACGGGCATTTGCCAGCATCTGGAGTCTGTTGTTCGCAGTTGACGACTCCAGTGGGGAGACTTTTCTTCCAAAAGCGACGACGTTCGGTTGGAACGATTCGAGTTTGTTGATTTTGACTTGCGTTTCGTTGATGGTTTTCGTGGTCGATCGTCTGCTTTGGAAACGCTGGCAGCGAAAAGTTTACGCCAACGACAGCGATTATGTGCGGTTGTTTTCCAAATACGAGCGACTGGTGGAAAAGTTGGAGCAGGCCGACGATTTGCAAGAGGAGAAGAGTCGCATATTGGCGGAATTGAAATGCAAAGATGCCGCTTTGAAGGGTGTCGAAGCCGAGCTGGTACGTGCCAGTCGTGAATTGGAAAACGCTCGTGGAGGGGTGGGTAGTGAGTTTTTGGAAGAGGGTCGACTGGAAGCGATGGAAGCGGCCATTGCCGAAAAGGATCGCCAATTGCAGGACGCGGATCGACGGTTCGTTGAACTGCGAGAAGAAGCCGACAAGCTGGACCGCGGGCACGAAGCTGAACGGCAGCAGTTGAACGAACAAATTCGACAATTGTACGCCAATTTGGAATGGGAGAAGAGTCGCAACGAGAAGCTGGTCGAAGAGTTGCAGTCGCGCGAAGTGGAACTGGCTTCGACGGTCGAATTGAAGCAACGCGAAGGGCAGTTGTTGGCCGAACTCGAGGCGTCGAAAGTCGAAATACACGGACTGAAGGAGGTGGTCCAAAGATTGTGGCAGTGTCGGCGACGTTCCAACGACCAGTTGAAGGGCGTTGCCGACTGGAATGTAGAAGAAGACGAAGAGGCGACGGGGGTTTGTGAAGGAAGTGAACAGCCGACTGACGACGTGGATGTTGGCTTGGATTTGGCCAAATTGTACGCCCAGTTGGGCCGGTCGAACGGAGAATTGGAAAAGATGCGCGCCGAAGTCGAGAAAGAGCAACGGTGCAGATTGGCGGTCGAAGCCGAATTGGAGCAGCTCCGCTGCGAACGGGATTCGATGAAAAATGCCCAACAGCAGGCGGAGATGCAGACGATGGAAGCGGTGACGCGTCTCAAAGTGCTCGAAGAGTTTTTCGAAGCCAGGCAAAAAGAAATGCAAAAACAGCTCGGCATGCAGATGGTCATTTCCAAGCAGCTCGAAGGTTTCGAAGATACGGCAAATCGGTACTGATTGCTTTTATTGTTGTTGTTGTTGTTGTTGTTGTTGTTGTTGTTGTTGTTGTTGTTGTTGCTGCAGGCAGCTTCAAGGTTGGGATTCGATTTCAGGCTGAAAGATGAGAAAGAGCACACGGAAAAGATGATGGCAGAGTTGCGTGACGAGGTTGAAGTTTTGGAAAAGGAGAAACGCAAGATGCAGTTGCAGTTGGAACGGGCCCAGCAGGATCTTTGGTTGGCCAACAGAAAGCACGATCGACAATTGGACGCTTTGCAAGTGGAAAACAAGCACTTGCGGGATCGGCTTGTCCAAGCGGACCGACTGGACGGTTCGGGTGTGTCGTTGGAAACGACCAATCAGTCGACGGATGCCGAAGTGGCCGCCGCGTTGTTGGGCGTGGTGCCGCCGCCGGATTTGTCACTTTTGGGATCACTTCCCGAATTGCCACCGCCCGACATACCGCCGCCGTTGATGCCACCGCTGCCGGATTTGCCGTTGCCGGCTGCGGTCCACTGCGGCGGCGATGGCGTCAACGGCTCGCAGCCGCTTTACGCGTGCGAAATGGCTCGACTGAGCGGCGGCTGTCGGAGGTCGAAGTCGATCAACAGGGGAGAAATCGACGTCTCCGGATCCCCGTCTCCGGATCTGCCGACAAGGATGTTGTCGTCGTCGAGGGGCAGTATCCGAAGTGGCCGTTGTTACGACGACAACGACCGCGCCCAACTGTCCCCCTCATCATCTTCGCTGCGTGCCTCGGCCAGGTACCACCGGCCCAAGGACACCGAGTGGAGCAACGGTAGTGGCGGTAGAAAAAAAGCGTCGGCGGCTGGGTCTGGCGAGTGGCGCCGGAAAATTCGACCCCCGTCCAGCGGTGGCGACGGTCTGTACAGTTCGGACAGGTCGATGGAGACGGACGCCAGCGTCGTCTCGCCGCCGAAGCTTGCCGTCAGTGGTGTTCCGCCCAAAGGGGCGGTGAACAGTCGACCGGTGGTGCGTCACGACCGTCGCTGGTGCACGAGATGAATGGTGTAACGAACCGCAGAGCTTTTTTATTTTTATGTTAATTTTTTTGTTTTTGTTTAAATAATTTCCCCTTTTGACTTTTTCGTTTCCAACTTAAAACCGAATAAGCGGGGGAAATTTTTTTTTACAACACACCGACCGGTATGAAACAAAAGCAAAACCACCGATGATGCCCCAGCGAAAGTGATCACGATCAGAGTTTTTTGTTGTAATTTTGTTAATTTGATGAATTGAACAAGAAACTGGTCGTCTGTTTATTTATTTATTTATTTGTTTATTATTTGTTGTCTTTTGGACGACGGCTTTTTCCCAATTCTTTGCGCAGAGCGAACAGCAGCAGCAGCAGTTAGTCGATGATGATGATGGCATTTTTTCAATTCCAACTCTCCACTACGGGCGTGGTCTCAACTTTTGCGAACAAGCTTACTTTTTTTTCCCATTGTTTCTTTTTGCGAGAAACGAGAAAAAAGCATGTGTGGAATGCGAATAAAATCATATTATTTGTTTTCGTTTGTTGTTTATTCAGTTTTTGTCAACTCGTTTTTTTTTCTTCGATCAACAAAAAAATATTGTCACGTTTCAGTTAAGCTTTCTGCTTGCTATCTGTATTGTTTGCATCCGTCTACTCTCTCTCTCTCTTTCTGTTTGCTTTTCAATTCCCTGATTGCAATATTATTCATATATTTGCATATTTTAAAGTATCGCCAGAAGCGGATTATTGCCGAGTGAAGTGAAGAAGCGATCGCCTGACTGACGACATTCGTGATCGACTGCACCACTTTTTCATCACGGTTTGCAAATTTAAAGAAAAAAAAACAATTCTTCGTCCTAGTAAAACAGTTTCTTTTTCATCTTTTGTCTACATAACTTGTCTGCTGTTTGTTTTTTATTCTTCGACGAAATCTTACTGTAGAAGAAGAAAATAAAGAAGCAATGAACAGTAACGTGGAAGTTCGACTTTAAATTGTGAACACGATTAGAGGAAAGGAAGGAATTATTTTCAATTTCAATAACAAAATGTGATTTATTAATTTCATTTTTATTCTTTCTTTTGTTCAGTGGAAAGAAATTTTTTTTTCTTACAAGCTTGGCTGGTGGAATGATATTTCTATGAACGTACTGAACAAAGAATGTACTTCAAACGCTGTGCGTCAGTTTTCGGCCTGTTGTTGTCGGTCTTTCCGCTTCTTGTCACACGAAACTTGAACGCTTGGTGTTCGATGCTCGCGGCTACTACTGCACAACTAGCAAATTATGCCACCGTGTCAACAATTCAACATATTCATAATTATAATCCAAAAACTTTACGTGTGCAGTTGGTTGTTTCTTTTTTATTTCATTTTTACAAGTTGGATTTTGAAATTTAACATGTTTCAAAGCAGATAAAAAATCATAATACTACATTCGTCTAGTTAATTTTTCTAAACTACTCTAACCTTCTCGATCTACTGTAAACAACAATAATGGACAGTCAAGTATTTTCCAATTTTGAAATCTGTTATTGATGAAATATGAAAATTGATGAAAAGTGATAAATTTGAAATTGAACAGCAATTGATGAAGTGGATGGAATAAAATGGGGCTGATGAAAATGAAATGATTTGTCCAAGCAGCTTATTGACGGCATTTTTCTACATCTTCAATCGACGTTTACTTTTGCTTGTTGACTGTTTGTTTACTTTGTTCAACGATCAAACATGCCATTACAGCGGGGCTTATCACCTTCACGTTTGTCAGAGGCGCGTTCGCGTTGTCACATTTCCATTTCTTCTTGTTCCTCTTGTTTCGCTGTCTTCATTTTTCACTATTTTCACAAAGCTTCATCATCTACATCTTGTTGTTGTTGTTTATTTCATGTTTTTCCTTCTGTATATTTATTTTTCCACTTTATGATCAGGTAAAAAAATGTTCTCAGCTTGACGGTGCTTCTAGGTCCGCCTACGCATGATCAGGAAAAACCAGTCGTTCGTCGGCGGCGGTTGCTGTCGTCAACGTCTTCTTCTTCTTCACCTCGAACATGGCAGGCCGCTTGCGTTGCTACGCTTGCCGTCCCGACGGTCCACGGCTTCGAAGCCACACCCTTGTCAAGAGAATATCTCCACACCAGCCGTGATGCCGTTCACCGGCAATGGCTCTTTTCCCACTTGTCCCAAGCGGCCGACTCGACTCGACCATCGTCGATGGATGCTGACCCTGCTATGGACCATTTCGCTGTGGCAACAGAGCTGGGCTTATCCGTCGGCTTTTCAGTGTCGGTTCATTTTTTTGGCCGACTGCTTACGCAACAACGATACGGTAAAAGAAAAGCCCAACCTCGTATACTTTGACTTTTCAAAAATTGCCCAAATTTCAGCCAAATTCTTTACAACATTGCCAAGAATACTGTGGAAATTATGACTTCGACGAAAACTGTGTACGTCCCATACATGATAATTGTGAACAAAAACAAAAACGTTCTTTTTAAATATATATTTTTTTTCTCTCATTTTTTCACAGTTAGAAACGAATTTCACATGTTGGAAACGTTTGTTACAATCGTCTTGCAACGTATCCGAAACGTCATCATCATTCAACAGTAAATATATTGTAAAATTTGACATAATTCTCTGGCTTTTTTTGCTCATTTGATTTTTGTTTTTTTTATTTCATTTCATTTCCATCATTCAGCCGTCCGACATCCGCCTTTGAATTTCGAAGTGAATTATTTCAGCGATCCGTTTGTCAATCCTTACCGATTGGTCGTCAATTGGAGCGCGGTACAATTTGCCGAGCTGTTTGTCGTCGAGTACAAAGACATGGACGACATCTTTTCCACGTTCAGCTCACAGCAATCACAGGCCATCAACGACGACCAATATCTCGTAATTCAGTATTCTTTTATTTTCTCTCCCCACCCCTTCTTTTATGTAAATTTATTTCTCATACTCTGTTTGTTTTTCTTTTCTTATTTTCAAAATTTTTTCTCACAATTTTCCATAAGCCAACTGTGATTTGAAATTTTCCCACACTTTCCAAAGTCTGCTCAGTTTCGCATTCCTTCCCGACAACTGAAACCAGTTGTGTTTACAAAACGGCCTGCCTTCCGCTAACGGGAACTGCTTTTCAGTTTCGACAGGCATTTTGTCTAATTTTTCGACGCTCTTTTCCACTTCACTACTTGACATGGCCGAACCTAGCCCAAATTTCCCAGTCGGCTAGCCACGGCATTCTGTACAATCCGTTTTTGAACTTGAACATCAATAATGTAGTGTAATTGTGAAAATGGATGAAAAGCATGATTTTTCTTTTATTTTTTCTTTTCTTCCTTTCCAAATTTTGACAAATTGTTTTCGATTCGTCGAAAATTTTTTGTTTGTTTTTGCTTTTAGGTGACGACAAATTTGAGTGTAATTTTCAAAAAACCACGACTCTGTCCTACTTACGGTTTTCGTGTCGCTGCTGTCAATTACTTGGGAATGAGCAACTTTTCTGACGTGGTTGAAATTTCTCGTAAGATATTCCCTCTCTCTCTCTCATTCTGTTTCTTTGTTTCAATTTTTTTCATTCACACATTTTATACGTCGTGTTATTTAATTTTTTTAAATTTTTATTACAATTTTAATATCTTTCAACAGCACCTATTCCCGAACCGGCAGATTTGTCGTATTCGATTACTGATAAGCGCGCTTTCGACGAACCCTACGTCAACATCGAAGGTGAAGAATCCGCGCGTACAGTGGTAGTCACTGTCGAATACAAATCACCTCCAAATTGGCACTTGTCGGATATAGTTGGTGTCAAGAGTTCGCTGTTTTGGGTCGATTGTCGAATTCCAACCAACAAAATACTGCTCGTCGACCAAGTGACGCCGGCTCAGAACGACAGTAAAATATTCATCTTCCTGCCAGACTTTGTGATGACTCACATGTGCAAATTTATGTTCATGGTAAGTTCATGGCAGTGATGAACAATCTGGACAACTGTTTTTGTTTTTCTGTCTTTGAAGTTGGAAAAATTGGAAAGCGCTTGTCAAACTGTATTCCAATATCCAGACAAGAATACCAGCGATTATCCAGGCTTGGATTTCATACTCGACTGTGACAATGTTGTGAACAGTGGTTGCAAGAATCCGGCAAGTGGTACGTACTTTTTGATCGATCTGTTTCTTTTTTTTACACTTTTATTTTCTTTTTTCGCCTTCATTTGCAGTTATAAATCCGAAATGCTTCGTCGATGGTGTATCGTACGAGCTTGTAAATCAAGACGAAAAGCTGTCCAAATCCGATATCAACATAACTTGGAGATTGAGTTTGGAACAGCTCCAGTGGCCGATATTGTATTACGCAATTCGTTTGGACGAAGTCGAGCCCGACTCGTCCCAATTTACGTTGATCTATTCTCCGAAAGTGCTGCGGGCGGTGGCTCTGGTGCGCACTTGTGACGACGAAATTGATGGAATTCCACTCAACTGTGACGTAAGAAGCACCTCATTGCCTCTGTTCTTGCCGAAATTGGTTTCCATTATTATTCAAATGCAATTATTCACTTGTTGATTAGAATTCGACAAACAACTATTTGGTCAAAAATATTGAACTGGGCACTCGTTACACGTTGCAAGTTTGCGCGGTTTACGAATCCGAACAAGTGGCTCCGATTCATTGGAATCTGACCACACGCACCGAGTTGGACTTTACATTCGCGGCCGTCAAGAGCAGCAACGTCGTATTGAAAAGGGAACACGTGTACGTGTTGGTGGCTTCGGTTGCGACACTTCTGTTTGCAATGTTAGCCATCGTTCTGCTTTACCGACGCCGGTCGATGAAAAAGCAAAAATCCCTAGCTGAACTGGCCAACAATCATCACGACCGACCATGCGCCACGTCGGAAAACCCCTACGTGGCACAGCCGAGACGTTTCGACCACTGGGAACTTGGGCGCAGCAAGGTCGAGATTGACTTCGACAAACGGCTTGGTTCGGGCGCTTTTGGAGCCGTTTACAAAGGTATCTCTTCGCAGTTCAGTTACAACATTCACAGTTGAGCTGTATAAAATTAGCTTGTTTCTCTTTTCTTGTTGTTGCTCCAGGCAAAATCATCGGCCGGATATTGGGCAATCGACTTTCCAATTCTGTCTTGGCTGAAAATTGGACCAAAATGGAAGATTGTGATGTGGCTATCAAGATGTTACCTGGTAATTACTGATGATGATGATAATGATTTTGGATGTCCAAATTTATTGTAAATTTTTAGAATATGCCGACGAATCGGCAAAGTCAGACTTTAGAAAAGAGATCAACTTGATGAAACAGGTAGGCTATCATGAAAAGTTGGTCAACATGCTCGGCTGTATCACCGCCGAAGAGCCGCTCTGTCTTATTGTCGAATACTGTGCTCAAGGCGACTTGTTGCACTACCTTCGTGATCGTCGAAAATACATGGTTCAGGTTGGTTCAGGATCAGCTCAGTTCAGACGCACCATTGTGTGTCGATTGCTGATAGATGAAAATAATATTGCAGCTTGAAAGCAAAGGAATCGATATTGGCAATTTGGAAGACAATTCGGACGTTGATTTGGATATGGTTCTTTGTTTGAAAGATTTGATCTCATTTTCATGGCAAGCGAGCGTTGGAATGGTCAGTTTTCCTTTTTTTTCTTCAAATCTCCAATGTATAATTTTTAACAAACAGATAATAATCAACAATTTCTTTTCAGGAATATCTGAGCCAAAAGGGCTTTTTGCACCGGGATGTTGCCGCGAGAAATATTCTGGTTGATCATGATAAAAGAATTAAAGTATATTTATTCTCAGTTTACTTTGCTGGAATTTTTTTTATTATTGCTAGAATTGAAATTCAGATTGGCGACTTTGGACTCTGCCGATACATATACAGTGATATGGTTTATATGGGTAAAGGTGGTCGTCTGCCGATCAAATGGATGGCATTGGAAGCGATAAAAAATTATGAATTTACTACAAAATCAGACGTGTAATGAGAAATTGTATAGAGAGAAAGAAAATTTCTCTTTCATCATTATTTGACTAATTGTAGCTGGTCATTTGGTGTACTGCTTTTTGAAATTATCACTCTTGGTGGATCACCATATCCTGGTATACAGCCAGCCGATATGGAACAGCTTCTCGAATCTGGCAAAAGGATGGAACAACCAAGCAATTGCCCGGATGAATTGTAAGCACATTTTGTACTTTTTTGTTTTCTTTTGTTTTCTTTTGATTTTCTTGTTCCCTCATTTCATTGCATCGTTCTTCGTATTTCATCTTCATCAGATATATGACAATGGTCAATTGTTGGCAAAAGGAACCATCGACGAGGCCGAGTTTTACTGAAATTCGTGAACGCCTCAGGGCGATGCTGGAAAAGATTACCGAAGATTACGGATACATGGGCTTGAGCGAAAATCGTGACTATTACAACGTCACCAATGCAGAAGATACTGGTTCCAATATATCTTAGACGGGAAAACAAGAAGAAGCAAAAGTAACGTGCGCATGCCAAGCGGGATTCGTCTTCAACGGGTTTTATTTGGACTTGGCTTTTTGTACGAAAGCACACGCCGAGGCAGTCATATAATATGAAAATATATGCAGTATTTTTCACCTTTTTTCAAAACGACGTACCTGCCTGCCCCTTCGTTCAGTTGAACCGATAAGATCCATATGTATGATCACACACAACGCTGGCAGATTCGGCAATTGTTGCTTGTTAATTCTGCTTCTATTGTAATATTAAAAAGAAAACAATATTTGGGTATTTTCTGCCCCAGTGTTGGGAAAAGTTGAACAGAAGAGTCGAACAACAAATTTCGAACGCTGTTTCAAAGATGCCCTTGTTTGTTTGTCGGTTCGTGTCGTGTCGTGTCGTTTGGTCTTCAATGAAAAAGTAGATGTTGTTTTCTGTTTGAATGGAATGAATTAAAAGGTAAAAGAAAAAAGCTGGTTTTTTGCATTTTACATGTTTGCAGTTTTAAAGTTGTAAATTTTACCTTTTGTGCATATTCACACTTTCTGGCTTTTTTTAAAAAAATTTACTTGAATTTATTTTCCAACCTCTTTGCACTGCTTCAGTGATCTAGGTGTGGTGGTGGTTGTTTCACGATATGAAGCAAAATGCAGTTGCATGTTGTCAACAAGCCTAGTAGCTTTTGTGCTGCAGCAGATTCCATCATAGCAAAAATAATCCCACAGTGCGATCAATGAATAATTGTAATGAAAAAAACTTACGTAAAATATGATGTAAACTTGTGTAAAAAAAAGGAATTATTCGATTTCGAATAACAACATGAATAGCAATTTTATCACCAAATCCAATCATCGCTTATTTGTACTTGATTTTTCTTTTCTTGCTTCGTCCAATGTGTTAACTTTTACCTGTGAATTTTTCATCAGGGCGAAATAAACTGATAACTAATTTCTTACTCAACAAATACATTCTCTTTCCCAGTTTACGCAGTTAGACACACACACATTGTAGTTCCACTTTCAACCTCTGTTACTGTAAGCTCTGCCGTTCTGAAAATTACAACATTTAAACAGTATCATTGCAGCACACAACATGCGCATTTCTTTGTTTCACGTGTTAAATTATTTTCAATTTATTTCAATAAAATTTGTAACTATTGTACGTCAGTGCAGTTTGCTGCAATTTTAGCCAACATTGAAAAACCAGTCGACGATCTCAGAATGATCATGAATTGTTCTTATTTTTTAAATATTTTTCTAAAAAAACATAAACATCATAATTTAGCTTTATTCGAATGTAAATTATTAATTAGAATTTAAAATAATAATTGAACTTGATTTTCATTTATGCATGCAACAGGTGTGCGAACGTCAAGTGCAAGTTCCAGTCAATTTCATCTCTCTGATTGATTACGTAATGGATGATTGATCGTACGTTTTCTTTTTTCTTTTGTTGTTCAATGTGGATGCTTGATTCGAGAATGTTTAAACGAAAAGCACACAAACTTTTCGTTAATTGTCCATTCCACAAAGAAGATGAATAATTTGATAATTCGCACACTGTAAGTACAACGCCAACTTGTTGAGAACTGTTTTTTTTCTTAATTTTCTTTCTTTCCATTTTCGTTCATCTGCCTCCAGTTTCAATTTATTAATATCAAACAGCTATTACCGTATCCTTCTACTGATAGTGCTTTTAAGGTTTTTTTCTCAATAAAAAAAGTCTCTGAAACAAATAGCTGATGTATGCGTAGGATGCCCGAGTAGCGTGAATACGGCGAACAAATGCAGTAAAATAATGTGATTGATTTTCTCATGTCCAGCGCCTAAGGAAAAACTATTTCAGCTGTCGCTGTTGTAATAATTAATTTATAATTTCAAAATAATTTTTTCAACAAATAAATAAATAAACAATCAGGCTTTTACAGTAAGTAAAGTGCAAGATGAAAGTGTTCGAGATGACGAAATGTATTAATCAATGTAATTAACGAATGTACACGTTTTCAGGTGAAGAGAACTTCTTAACTGAACAATTTCTAAAGCTGTTTCTAACACTGACGGAAGCTTTTCAGAAAAATCCCATTTGATATTTTTCTACTTATGGTTTCTTGTATTTACAACGAAATTAATTCTTCTTTTTTTACATAAAATTAAACAATCTTAAAACTGAGAATATGAATGCCATCTGATGATAAACAGTTGGGCGTCTCAAAGAAGCAAACATTGAACAGAACAAAACGTTCAATTCAGAGTTCAAATTTCCTGATTGTCTTTTTCTGTCATGCTACACTATGCATCATACAGCAATGTAGTGAGGTGGTATTGTGATCAACAGTTTACAAAAAGCAGTGATTCGGTTTTTTTCTGCGTTCAGTGTAAGCTAATAGCAACGTACTACATTAAGCTTCAAATATTGTCACAAAATGCAGTTGCCACTGCTTATTACGAATGCCACTAATTGAAGCCTGCAGTTATCGAGTAAGTAAACATTTGAAAAAATTTGAATAAATTAACGTTATCTTATTTTCTCTATTCAACACAATCTACAGTTGTAGTATACTGCGTAAAAAATTACTGTTTCTTTTAATGTGCTGTAAAATTATTCATAGCATAAAGTGTCAAGAGGAGATTGATTGTATTTTCAGATCGCATTTGTTAAAGTCTATTAAAATTAAATTTAATATCTACGACGTATTGCAATTAAATAGCAGCTAATCTGCTTGCAAATAATCTCGTTTAATTCAGAATAAATTATTTGCCACAACTTTGTGATTCACGAGTATAATTTTACTGATTGTCTATTTTTATTGGTTTTCAACTATTTTTGTACGATTATCAGACATAGAAATGTTTGTCATTTGTAAATTTCATTTGCGTATATACATATATAAAGCGAAATGTTATTTGCACAAGCAATGAAAATATTTCAGTTGAAATTCTTTCAATTTTAAGAAGCAATGAATAACAAGAATATATTTTATAAAAAATTTTTATTAAATTTAAATATAAAATGACATATTAATTTATAAGTGATTATTAGTTAAAATAATACAATGATAATAATAATTGTAATGATAATAATGAAAAAACAATAATTGAGAAATTGAAAAAAAATTAGTTTCGTTAAGTTGGTGAAAATTGTCTTTAAAATTATTACACGGCAGTCTCTGCTTCTTCATTGTTTTTGTCCTCGCCCTGGTCAGAATTATTTTTATCCTATAAAAATAGAAGCATATAAGTAAGTATATATTTGAATATGAATAATGTCGAGTAGCATAAATCTAAATTATTGCATTACTTTTGGGTTTTCGGAGAAATCTTCTGCCATTAAAGTGGCACTTATTTCTATTTTAACATCAAGATCATATTTATCTTCAGAAGTGTTTTCAACGAATTTCAATTTTTTCTTTATCGACTTTATCAATTCATCTTCGTCAATGCAGTCAATTATCAAATTTTGCAAAGCACGTTCGTTTAACTCGTAATCGAGTGGGATTTTAAACTCTTTGTTGTATAGTGTTGATGATTGATCTTGAACTGATTGATGCTTCGAATCAGACATTGCTGCAGCATATCCGGTATGATTTTCCATATATTTCTGTAACTGTTCTGTACCTTGTTCTTCTTTTGTGCCAGTTTCTTCTCTTTTGTGATATTCTCGTTCTATATCTTCAATTGTACAGTCATCATACTCCCCTTTTTCTTTGTATTTTTCAGATTCACTTTCTTTGAATTCGAACTCATTTTCTGTTGTTTCATCAGTTTCTTCGTTTTCATCTTTCTCTTGGACTTTGTTTTCATATTTATTTTCATCTTCTATGGTATAATGGCCACTTGTAAATTCGGATTCATCGTTACTTTCATTTCTGGGATCAGTATCTGCCAAGTATTCTTCATCCATCCATAAATTATCCACGGATTCTGCTCTTTCATCTGTGAAATATGTTTCAAGAGGATCCTGTGAGTATACCATTTTACAAAGCGATTCAATGTCCTTTTTAAATTTTAGCATGGTGTTTCCATTCATCTCATAATTGTTAAACGTTGGTTTTTCATATTTCAACTTCCTCAGCATTATATAATAAGCGTAAAATGAGGCAACATCTCCCATATCTCGAAATGGAAGTTTCACTGCGATTGTCGACCTTTTCTCTGGTGCACTGAACTGAAACAGTACATTACTGTCTTCAGTAATTGCGATCACCACTTGATTCCATTGAAAATAATCGACTCCATCATCAATGCCACATACCTTTACTCCATAGATATCTAAGCCCAGAAAACTTGATTTTTCAATGTCTGTGTAGAATATTTCATGGCCATACATGTGTGCGTCTTTTGCAACTTTCAAATATTCTTGCATTGCTTGGAAACGATCATCAAATGAAAGTTTGTTGAATTCTACTATGACATCATCGTTCCATTGTTTTCTTTTGATGTTATACTTTGTTGTGGCCCAAGATGGCATTGGTAAACTGAAGCCGCTTGTGTTTCTAAATTTTTCAATGTTTTCCACATGTCGTTCATAAAGGGCGATTGCCATCAGTTTTACAGTATATTCGTATGGTGGAATAAGCTTTCCTTCGCATACTTTTTCAAGTGTATGGTTGTACATAATTGTAAGCAAAACTGGGTTTTCCATTAACTTACAATCGACGGGTGGATAGCAAATTGGTATGACTTTTAGGAATGCCTCTTTTTCTTTAACGTACTTTCCAATCTTTTCGTCTTTTTCCAACATCTGATCTTGGTATGTCAAAGAGAAAATTTTATGTTCAGTGATATACACTGTTAAGAAGACTTTTTCGAGGATTTTTTCGACAGTTGCGCTTTTCTTGACAAGCAACTCCATCTCGAAGAATTCGACCGCAATGTTCAGTTTCAGCTTCATACTTGCCACCTTGTCGTGTGGAAGAACAATGCAAGAATGAATAGAGTTGTTGAAGCATGTTGCACATAAATGAGCAATTTAAACTAAAGCTGCTTTAAAATGTCATAAAATGTGAAGTTATTTAATGTTTGAAAGTCATTTGTTTAAATTGATTTTGGTGTAAATATAAATTTAATGGAAATGGAAATATAAATTTTTGGAATTTGCAGCTGATATAAATAAATTACGAATATGAATATAAAATATGTTGATTTGAATGCAGTATATTTTAGTGAAGTTTTTCCTGTTGTATTACAACTGTGTGCTGTTTTATCTGTGGCTTGGCAATTGCTGTGCAGGAATAGGTCTTCCTAGTATACGTCCAGCGACATTGTCGGCGCTTCGAGAGAGGCTCCGTGATGAACTGAGAACCCCAAAATCAACTCAGAGCAAAATCTGGATGAAAATATTGGCATGAGAATGCCGGCTCTGAAAATCGGCCGAAGTGACATTTTGGTATTCTAGGGATTGAAATCAGTTTGAAAAAGATTTGAGATTATTCGAGCACTATCCGGTTGAATTTTGCATTGTGTTCATAGAAAATCTGCAAGTGTTATCTTTTGTCTGTTCCGTTCGAACCTTTCTGTTTGCGTATATAACGAGATACGGTCGGCACTGTGCAAGCGGCGTAAGTTGCTGAATGACCGTTCACCGTTACACGTCCCGGAATGCCTGCAGAGCAATTAGTTGTAAAGCTAATCCGTTCAACGTGGGAAAACGTTGTTTTGCCATGATCAAAAAAAAACGATTATGTCGCTGTCATTCTTTTCTAGTAGCAATAATTCCTTAAGATAGCGATCAACTGCTGACTTTAGTTGGTTCTTTTTTCTGTATTGCCCAGGGCGTTATTTCATGAACTGCGATGTCCCAATATTTCGTTTCTGATGACTTTTCAAAAAGATTCAACGAGGCAGCAATGCTCTACACCTATGAATGTGTGATCTTCTTGAGTCTGCACATGTTCTGTTTACACTTTTTGTTACTTGCGAAATAGCACAGCTTGTTTCAGCATCTGTAGAAGTTCAGTATCAAGGCAAAACATCCGCTGTTATTCCATGTATAGGAGAAATATTCATTCTACCTTCAGGTTTCTGGGTCGAGCATTCTGTTCACAGTGGCTGTCCATTTTAATGACAATGAAGTTTGACAAAACTTGGCAGTTGCAGGTTTAGTAAAGTGCTTACAAAGCACAGCGAATTTTGTACAGAGTCTTTTTTCTTTCAGTTTCCAGTCATATTTGACGAGTTCTTTCATTGCGACAGTATTTTCCATTTCATGTAAAATTATCTCACTTGTTTCCAACTTCTTTTGACATAGCAGTATAGGCGCCAATCGGTCTTCGAAATACAGCATCACTGCCAACAGTTTTGTCTCTTTCTCTCTAGTGATGCGGACAATATTTGTCCAAGCGCAGTTTTTCCATTTTCACTAGACTCGATAATAAACACTTTTACAGCGTTCCACATTTTAATGATCACCGTAATAAAACCATCATAAAAGCTTGCCTAACATATGGGCACTACTATAGTGACAGTCTCATTGCTTCACATACAGATGTGTACTTTCAGAATTGTTTAGCAAAACTCTAGAAAACAGCTCCGGTTTTAATTATCTACCAATTTTTTGTCTATTTCCAACCCCTCACAACTGATTGCCTGCCTTATGAATTAGGGTGAGCAGTGTCAATGAAATTCAATATGTACGGTACAGCAAAATATAGTGAATATAATGTTTTTTTTCATAAAAATGGAATATTCAAAAAGAAAAGTTTTTAAAATTGCATTGTTAAAATGCATTGCTTTTGGGAAATGATGATAATTTTTTTTACTTTTTATACTACAATAATAATTATGGAAATATGAAATTGAAATTATTGATTAAACGGAAAAAAAGACAACAGTTTAAATTCATAAGTCACTTTAAAGTAGGAAAAAATGGAACAACTTTTTATTTCTGAACATTTGTAAATTTTAAAGTAAATCGCATTTAATAATTTTAATGTGGTAAAATTAAAATACACTAAAGTGAAAGGGAAGATTTGAAGCAGTATTTATATGGTAGCGTATTTGGGCGGTCCGTGCAGTCCAATAAAAAGTATAAAAATGTAATGATAATATTGCAAAATAAGATTGTTGTTGTTTTTGATTAATTAATTAATTTATTTCATATTACAGTGCGTCGTTGAATGTGGTAAATTTGTCTTTTAGAAAATTCAGCGTGACAAGATGGATTGGCTTATTGCAGTGTTGTTCGTTGTTGTGGTGGGTGTGGTGTTGAAAAAAATTTGGGAAGCTCAAAGGTCAGGACGGCAAATTCGAATGATCCCAGAGGCTGTTGGTTTGTTCACTTGTGGAATGATGGATAAAGTGATGGTGAAATTGAAAAATTCACCAACAGCATCTACCGGCAGTAAAGTGAAAGACAGCCGAGTCGACGTGCCGGGTAGAAGCAGCAATGACGTGGTCAGTGAAGAAAGAAGGCTACAGTTGAGAATGGTAGAACTGAATGATGAAGTGAGATCGGTGGAAGAGAAATTGAAATTATTGCAAAGCAGCAAAAATTGGCAACAACAAATCAACAGATCAGGGGATCCGAACGACGAAAGTAAGAATGACTTTGTTGATCGATGACTACTGCTTGGTGATGGAGAAATTGAAGTGAAATTTTGTTAGCCAGTGGAAAAGCTGA
This sequence comes from Trichinella spiralis, assembly GCF_000181795.1. NCBI lineage: Eukaryota > Metazoa > Nematoda > Enoplea > Trichinellida > Trichinellidae > Trichinella > Trichinella spiralis. The sequence continues at coordinate 9,303,686 of NW_003526941.1, read as the reverse complement.
ACCGGCCAAATATAAGGCGGAACTGCAGCCCCAGTGTTATATTCAGAAGAGTGATCTGAAGCGAAAGAAGTGGAATCAGCGATCCGGTAAACGAACCCCAGCAACGGCCGGTAAACGGCACGAAATCAACAGCTCAGCCGAACATCCTCAGAAAGGTGTGCATGGAAATCAGTCATTTGATTGGGAACAAAAAAATTTATCCTGATCATTTGCTTGTAGATGAAAAGGTGAAATCGAAAAGCAAAAGGGACAAATCGAATCCGAAAACGAAAAATTTGCTATTTCAAGAAATACAAGATCCGAAAGAGGAAGCTAAACTGACAACTGCTAGTGAAACGGAAGCTGGTGAAGATCAGAAAACCAAGCTCAGCGACAAAATTATGCAACGATTGAAGCAAATCAAGTCGAAAAAATTCAAAAAGAGCAAGAAAACTGCAAAGAGCGACGAATCTTTGACAGCTTCAGACAGATCCTCCAGCAGATCAGACAGTGATGAAAATTCGAAGAAGTCAGAAAGAAGTTTTACAGCAAGTGGATCAGAAGAGGATAATGTGAAAAAATGAAAACACTCGACCAAAACTTTTCCAATCCTCTAACCTCACATGTTCCAAATGTATATAAAAATTAACATTTTATATAATTTGTGTATTTGTAAAAAATGACAATAAAAGACTTTTAATAATAATAATAATAATAAATTTAATAAAGAAATATTTTTGAAGCAACGCTGAGTCAGGTAAACTCGGAGTTGAAGAATAAATCTTCAGAAAATGGAAATTCCAAATTCACATGTCTCATGCAATGTCTACGTGAAAAATTCAATTTACATTTTTCAATTACAATAATTTGTTTTGAGCTTTCATTTTAGGTATTTAAATTTCGATTATTCAGCTTTGCTTTCCTGATGAGCCGTGTTAGCCGATTGGTCATACTTGCCGGCAGATGTACGTACAACAGCAAAACCAATCTAGCAAACAACTTAACACAACCAATTAAACTCAACTAAGGTTTTATTTATACTTCTAAAAAGTGATTTTCTACATTTTCATCTCATTTCGTGCTCACGAACAGTAGCTTATACTATTTGTATGCTGCTTTATTTCTGCAGTTCTTTTTCTTTTATTTTCTCAGAAATTCCATTTATACTCTTTCTAATATATGGAAAATTCTCCCGTATAGTTTATTTTGAATTTGAGAAAACTCATAAATTGATAAATTTATTTTTACAAATACACAATATATTCCATCAATATTACAAATTATCATAATAATGTTATACATTTAAGTGCCATACTAACTCAGCGCCTTATTTTCTACTAGGTAAACATAACCTTGGTCAGAAAATTATATATTTAGTAATATGATGGTGAACACTGCCGACGGCATTCTGCTGAATACATTTTATGTTATTCAAATTTTGAAGAGATTTCCTACATACAAAAGTCAGCTTATTATTTGACTATATTGCTGATGAAGAGACTGCGCTGCGTTATTTATTATTTGGTCATTTTCAGTGCATCATTTCTACAAATTCCACGGAAATGCTGAACAAAAAATACTATTAATCACAAGCAGCTGGACGTTTCAACGGTTCTGTCTACATCAGCGTCTACTTACTTTACTACCAACGGTCCTACTGCCAGGTATGAAATTTTACTTATTTGTTGTTCTATCTTTATTAGTTTCTATCATAATTTTTTTCTTTCTTAACACACGGTCCATTGAAGAAGATCATTTTTACTAGCGAACGATCACATACACTTTAAACATTAGTGAATTGAAACTAAAACTTTTTATATCAAACATTTCGCATTTTATTACATACATTTCAACTTCACAATAACGAAATATGTGCAGTGTGATTCAGAAATGGGAATAATAATTATTTTGAATAAATACAAATATATAATAAGAAATTAAGGATCAACATGTGGAATTCAGATATAAACTACAATGCTCGTTTGTAAAACGTGATCGAAAGATTTTCATTAAAAATATTTTCTACCTCATTGATACTTTCAAAAACACTTTTACTACTCATCAAACGTAAAACTCATTCATTTTCACACAGTTTATCACTCTATTTATTACGATCTGTTTATACAAAATTCCATCACTGTTGCTACTGATACAATTAATACCTGATTGTCTCAAAGTACAGACGGAAAGTTTTCTTCTCGTAATGCAAACAATAATTTCGTTGAATAGAATGCTCATTGTTGTCTTCAAAGTTCATAGAACGTTTTACTGATACGAAACATATCCTTTTTAATACTTATTTTCTTATTTCTTCGAACAATGTAATGCTTCTTTCAAATGTACTTCAAAATATTCTGTTTGCAACAATTATCAAATAGAATAAAAATAGATAAGTTTACAGCTTATAGCAACTGAAATCATGCAAGTGTAGAATGTATTCAAATCTACTGAGACATCTGCATAACAGTTACATAGCAAAACAGCAACGAACCATAAAATGGGTTATTCTGAAATGGAAATCATATTGTGAACACTTGAATTACATGTATTTTAAATGATGCGCAATTGTTGATCTCATGCCAAATGGGTTAAAACATGTTGTTGTAACTAAAGGAAGCAAACAAAGTAATATTAATAATAATTTGTTATTATAACAACCAAATTTAAAATAACTCTATTTCTTCTGAATGATTAATATTTAGGGAATTTGCTTAATTGCAAATAGTTGATGTAATGCTTAAACAGAAGTCAAGAACAATTATTATTGCAGTGCACAGTCTTGATCTGCCGAGAAAATGAAATTTTAGAATATCTTGTCTTGAATTGTCATTATTGGAATCCTATTCTGATCGTAACAATATCATTTGAGGATCTCAGGTTTATCAAACCTGTGACTATTTGCTTTTATTTTCAGTCTATTTATTAATGCTTTTCTGCTTTCGCTTTATATGGTTTTTCAGTGTGACTGTTTGCAGAGGATATAAATTCTGAATGAGCATCATACTTGAGAATCATCACGCTTTAGATATGCAATTAGCAGTTATCATTTCGAATAATTATCATTTCTAAACCATTATCTAGAAACAGGATTGTGTAAATCAAAAATTCGTAAATTTACGGGTTCTGTAAAGCCTAAACGAAAAATCAGGAACAATTGTTCTGAAATGCGCAATTTTCTCAGCTGAGAAGATTTAAAATTTCTATGTAAAAAATTATCAATATGTTTTCACATCCCTATATATTAAAGTGAGATTATTTATCACTTGCTGCAGTTCGTCCGTCAAAATTCTATTCTTGCTCCGTTCAAAAAATCATTTCTTCACTAATACGCTGTAATCTATTGTGCCGGCGAGATTTATCATATTCTCTGAATTTATGTGATCAATTGAAATCATTAATGAAAAAACCTTTTCTCTTCAACTATTTGAAATTTTATGCTCAATAGCTTAGCTATTTTTTGAAGAATGAAAACATTTTCTTAAAATGTTAGATTATAATTGATAAATTCAACGTGGCGTGCGATGCAAAATTTCTGTGAACATAATCCACTGAATTTTGAATAAATAGCATGTAAATTTTGCACGATGCTTGCATTACAATATAGCAAATAGTGCCATTTTCAAACATTCTTTAACCACAACACTTATGCGTGATTTTCCGCAATTGATATAGACGTCGCGTTAGAGTAGTGCACTTGATAAAAATGAATGCACTTCTGCATTTCTTCATTTGCAGAACATCTAGACAACTTTCAGCACAGTTTATGACAGTTGATTAGAATTTAAAAAATATTTCATTTATAATTTTCCCGTTAAATGTATTAATTCTGACAATCAACTGAAATGAATTTCTGAAAATAATCATATGCTCTATTGATTAATACTTGATTTTCTTAACGTAATCATTACAAGCTTTGGGATTGTCCAAAAATCCATGATTTTGTGCATTAATATGCTTATTATCAACTTTATGATTCCCTTAACTTTACATTGAAACTAAATATGTCGTTATTTTAATTTTCTTTCGCTTTTTCAAACATTATTCATTGCTTTTTTAAAAGTTCACTTTAAATGTAATAGTTTGCGATGGAAATGCACGCGAAATGCGACTAAAAATAAATAAATTAACAAG